>NC_045445.1:5196605-5245419 GCF_002776525.5 Piliocolobus tephrosceles | reverse complement strand
GCACTATTCACAATAGCAAAGACTTGGAATCAACCCAAATGTCCATCAGTGACAGACTGGATTAAGAAAATGTGGCACATATACACCATGGAATACTATGCAGCCATAAAAAAGGATGAGTTTGCGTCGTTTGTAGGGACATGGATGCAGCTGGAAACCATCATTCTTAGCAAACTATCACAAGAAGAGAAAACCAAACACCGTATGTTCTCACTCATAGGTGGGAACTGAACAATGAGTTCACTTGGACTCAGGAAGGGGAACATCACACATTGGGGCCTATCATGGGGAGGGGGTAGGGTGGAGGGGGGAGGGATTGCATTGGGGAGTTATACCTGATATAAATGATGAATTGATGGGTGCTGACGAGTTGATGGGTGCAGCACACCAACATGGCACAGGTATACATATGTAACAAACCTGCATGTTATGCATATGTACCCTAGAACTTAAAGTATAATAAAAAAAAATGCAAAAAAAAAAAAAATAACTCTCCATTAAACCTAAAAAAAAAAAAAAAAAAAAAAAGAAAGAAAGGAGAAATGGCAAGATATGCAATTATATGCAATTATATACCAGTCCATGAGCTGTAGCCAGTGGTTTGGCTGACTGGGCAAGGACTTGGGAGAAATATGATTGGAAAACTATGCCAAAGAAACTTGGAGAGGGAGTATGTAGACAGACCTCTTTGAATAAGCAAAGAACATGAAGGTATTTGTGTCTTATGTGGATGCTTACCAAAGGGTGACCTCAGGAGAGCAGGACTTTAATAATTCCGTGGATAGGATGAGCCGTTCTATGGATACTAGCAGCTGCCTTCCCCAACCACTCCTGTGATTGCCCAATGGGTTCATGAACAAAGTGGCCATGGTGGTAGGGATGGAGGTTATGCATGGGCTGAGGAACATGGTCTTCTACCTACCAAGTTTCACCTGGATACAACCATGCTGAGTGCTCAATTTACAAGCAGTAGATACCAACACTGAGTCCCTGACAACGGTACCATTCCTGACAGTAATCATAAAGCTAACTGGTTGCAGATTGATTGCATTGGATGACTTGCATCATGGAAGGAGCAGTGTTTTATCCTTACTGGAAAAGACACTTACTCTGGCTATAGATTTGTCCTCCCTGCATACAAAAATTCTGCTATAACTACCATCCATAGACTTATGGAATGTCTTATTCACCAACATGATATTCCTCACAGCATTGTTTCTGACCCAGGAACTCATTTCACAGCAAAAGAAGTGTAGCAATGGGCCCATGCTCATGGAATTCACTTGTTTACTTTGTCTCCACTATCCTGAAGTGGATACCAGCTGGCTTGATAAAATGGTGGAATGGCTTTTTGGAGACTCAGTTAGTGCCAGCTAGATGGTATTACCTTGCAAGACCAGAGAATGGTTCTCTAAAAGGCTGTAAACTCTGAATCAGTGTGTAATATGTATTGTTGTGTCTTTCACAGCCAGGATTTATGGGGCCAGGAATCAAAGTGTGGAAATGGGAGTGGTACCATTCACTCTTACTCCTAGTTACCCACTAGAAAACTTGTTTTGAGATAATAATTAATTTTTTATTTTAATTTATACATTTATGGGTTACATAAAATATTTTGATACCGGCTTGCAATGTGTAACAATCACATCAGGGTAAATGAGGTACCCATCACCTCAAGCATTTATGTTTTGTGTTACAAACAATCCGGTTATACTCTTTTAGTTATTTAAAAATGTACAGTTAAATTATTTTTGACTATAGTTACCCTGTTGTGTTAGCAAATATTAGGCTTTATTCATTGCTTCTAACTATTATCTATGCCCATTAACCATCTCTACCCTGTCCCATCTGCCCAACTACCCTTTCCAACTTCTGGTAACCATCCTTTTTCTCTCTGTCTCCATGAGTTCAAATGTCTTAATATTTTTGCTCTCACAAGTGTATGAGAATATTTGAAGTTTGTCTTTGTGTGCTGGATTATTTCACTTAACAGAATGACCTCCAGTTTAATCAATGTTGTTGCAAATGACAGGATCTCATTCTTTCTTCTGGCTGAAAAATACACCATTGTGTAAATGTACCATATTTACCCATTCATGCATTGATGGACACTTAGGTTGCTTCCAAATATTAGCTATTGTAAATAGTACTGCAAAAAAAAAAAAAAAAAAAAGAGAGAGAATGCAGATAACCTTCAATATATTATTTCCTTTCTTTTGGGTATATACTTATCATTGGTATTGCTGGATCATATGTTGGCTCTATTTTTAGTTTTTTGAGGAACTTCCAAAGTATTCTCCATAATGGCTGTACTAATTTACATTCCCACCAACAGTGTACAAAGGTTCTCTTTTCTCTACACCCTCACCAGCATTTGTTATTTCCTGTTTTTGGACATAAGCCATTATAACTGGGGTGAGATGATATCTCCTCGTTGTTTTTATTTGCATTTATTTGATGATCAACAATGGTGAGCACCTTTTCACATACCTGTTTGCAATTTGTGTTTTCTTTTGAGAAATATCTATTCTTATCTTTTGCCCATTTAAAAAATTGGATTATTAGATTTTTTTTCCCATATAGTTGTTTGATATGATTTGGCTGTGTCCCCACCCAAATCTTATCTTGAATTGTAGCTCCCATAATCCTCACTTGTTGTGGGAGGGACCTGTTGGGAGGTCATTGAATCATGGGGATGGGTTTTTCCCATGTTGCTCTCATGATAGTGAATAAGTCTCATGAGACCTCATGGTTTTATAATAGGGCAGTTCCCCTGAACATGCACTCTTGCCTGGCACCATGTAAGATGTGTCTTTGCTCCTCTATTGCCCTCTGCCGTGATTGTGAGGCCTCCCCAGCCATGTGATACTGTGAGTTCATTAAACTTCTTTTTCTTTACAAATCACCCAGTCTCAGGTATGTCTTTATTAGCAGTATGAGACAGACTTATACAGTAAATTGGTACTAGGTAGTGAGGTGCTCCTATAAAGATACCTGAAAATGTGGAAGCAACTTTGGAACTGGGTAAAAGGCAGAGGTTGGAAAAGTTTGGAGGGCTCAGAAGAAAATAAGAAAATGTGGGAAAGTTTGGAACTTCCTAGATACTTGGGATGGGGAGCTCAGAAGACAGGAAGATGTGGGAAAGTTTGGAACTTCCTAGAGACTTGTTGAATGACATTGACCAAAATGCTGACAGTGATATGAGCAGTAAGGTCCAGACTGAGGTGGTCTCAGATGGAGATGATAAACTTGTTGGGAACTGGAGTAAAGGTCAATCTTGCTATACAAAGAGACTGGTGGCATTTTGCCACTGCCCTAGAGATTTGTGGAACTTTGAACTTGAGAGAGATGATTTAGGGTATCTGGCAGAAGAAATTTCTAAGTGCTAAAGTTCTCAAGAGAAATCAGAGCATAAAAGTTTGGAAAATTTGCAGCCTGACAATGCAATAGAAAAGAAAAATCCATTTTCTGGGGAGAAATTCAAGCCTGCTGCAGAAATTTGCATAAGTAAAGAGGAGCCCACTGTTAATCACCGAGACAATGAGGAAAATATCTCCAGGTCATGTCAGACACCTTTGTGGCACCCCCTTGCATCACAGACCCAGAGGCCTAGGAGGAAAAAATGGTTTTATGGGCTGGGCCCAGGGCCCACCCTGCTGTGCACAGCCTAGGGACTTGGTGCACTCATCCCAGCCTCTCCAGCCATGGCTAAAATGGGCCAAAGTACAGCTTGGCCCATGGCTAAAAGGGGCCAAGGTACAGCTTGGGCCATGACTTTGGAAGGTACAAGTCCCAAGCCTTGGCAGCTTTCATGTAGTGTTGAGCCCATGGGTACACAGAAGTCAAGAATTGAAGTTTGGAAACCTCCATCTAGATTTCAGAGGATGTATGGAAATACCTGGATATCCAGGCAGTAGTTTCCTACAGGGGCGGGGCCCTCATGGAGAACCTCTGCTAGGGCAGTGCAGAAAGGAAATGTGCTATCAGAGCCCCTACACAGAGTCCCCACTGGGGCACTGCCTAGTGGAGCTGTGATGAGAGGGCCACTGTCCTCCATACCCCAGAATAGTAGACCCACCTACAGCTTGCACTGTGCCCCTGGAAAGCCACAGACACTCAATGCCAGCCTGTGACAGCAGCCAGAAGTAGGGCTGTATCCTGCAAAGCCACAGGGGATGAGCTGTCCAAGGCTCCAAGGGAGTCTACCTCTTGCATCAGTGTGACCTGGATGTGAGACATGGAGTCTAAGATGAACTAAGACTCCATGCGATGAGACATGGAGTCTAAGATGGAACTTTAAGGTTTAATGACTGTCCTATTGGATTTCAGACTTGCATGGGGCCTATAACCCCTTTGTTTTGGCCAATTTCTCCCATTTAGAATGGGTATATTTACCCAATGCCTGTCTCCCATTATATCTAGGAAGTAACTAACTTGCTTTTGATTTTACAGGCTCATAGGTAGAAGGGAGTTGCCTTGTCTCAGATGAGACTTTGGACTTGGACTTTTGAGTTAATGCTAGAATCAACTAAGACTTTGAGGGAATGTTGAGAAGGCATGATTGGTTTGGAAATGTGAAGACATGAGAATTGGAAGGGGCCAGAGGTGAAATGATATGGCTTGGTTGTGTCCCCACCCAGATATCTTGAATTGTAGCTCCCATAATCCCCATGTGTTGTGAGAGAGACCTAGTGGGAGGCAATTGCATCATGGGGGTGGGTTTTTCCTGTGCTGTTCTCATGATAGTGAATAAGTCTCATGAGATCCGGTGGTTTTATAAAAGGGCAGTTCCCAACACACACTCTCTTGCTTGCCACCATGTAAGATGTGCCTTTGCTCCTCCTTTGCTTTCTGCCATGATTGTGAGACCTCTTTGGCCATGTGAAACTGTGAGTCCGCTAAACCTCTTTTTCTTTACAAATTACTGAGTCTTGGGTATGTCTTTATTAGCAGCATGAGAACAGACTAATACAAGGTCCTTATATATTCTAGGTTTTTTTGTTTTGTTTTGTTTTGTTTTGAGACAGAGTCTCATTCTGTCACCCAGGCTGGAGTGCAGCAGTGCAATGTCAGCTCACTGCAACCTGCACCCCAGGTTCAAGCAATTCTCCTGCCTCAACCTCCTGAGTAGCTGGGACTACAGGCATGCACCACCGTGCCCAACTAATTTTTGTATTTTCAGTAGAGATGGCGTTTATGTTGTCTAGGATTGTCTTGAACTCCTGACCTCGTGATCCGCCCATCTTGGCCTCCCAAAGTGCTAGGATGAGAGGTGTGAGCCACCATGCCCAGCCTATTCTGGTTATTAATCTCTTTACAGATGGATAGTTTGCAAATATTTTCTCCCATTGTGTGGGTTGTCTCTTCACTTTGTTGATTATATCCTTTATAGATAGATAGATAGATAGATAGATAGATAGATAGATAGATAGATAGATAGATAGATAGATAGATGATAGGGATTTATCATGAGGGATTGGCTCACATGATTATTGAGACTGAGATATCCTGTGATCTGCCATCCGCAAGCTGGAAGCCCAGGAATGCCAGTGGTGTACTTGATATAATCTCATTTGTCCATTTTTGCTTTGGCTGCCAGTACTTGTGAGGTATTGCTCAAAACATGTTGCCCAGACCCGTGTTCTGGAGATTTTCCTCAATATTTTCTTGTAGTCATTTCATAGCTTGAGTTTTTAGATTTAAGTCTTCAATCCACTTTGATTTAATTTCTATATATGGTGAGAGAGGGGCCTTGTTTCATTATTCTGCATATGGATATCCAATTTTCCAAGCACCATTTATTGAAGAGACAGTCTTTCCCCAGTGTATGTTCTTGACACTTTTGTTAAAAATGTGTTCACTGTAGATGTATGGATTTATTTCTGGGTTTTCTATTCTGTTCCCCTTGTTTATGTGTTTGTTTTTGTGACAGTAGCATGCTGTTTTGGTTACTACAGCTCTGTAGTATAATTTGAAGTAGGTAATGTAATTTTTCCAGTTGCGACCTCTTGCTTAGGATAGCTTTGTCTATTCTGAGTCTTTTTTGTTTTCATACCA
Source organism: Piliocolobus tephrosceles (assembly GCF_002776525.5). Classification (NCBI taxonomy): domain Eukaryota; kingdom Metazoa; phylum Chordata; class Mammalia; order Primates; family Cercopithecidae; genus Piliocolobus; species Piliocolobus tephrosceles. Next base: position 5,239,362 of record NC_045445.1, on the reverse strand, counting down.
ACGTTAGGATTGTTTTTTGTATTTCTGTGAAGAATGTCATTGATATTTTGATAGAGGTTTCATTGAATCTGCAGATTGCATTGGGTAGTATGGACTTTTTAACAATATTGATTCTTCTAATCTATGAATATGGAGTATCTTTCCATTTTTTGTGTCCTCTTCAATTTCTTACATGAATGTTTTATAGTTTTCATTGTAGAGATCTTTCACTACTTTGGTTAATTCCTAGATATTTAATTTTATGTGTGGCTATTATAAATGAAATTGCTTCTTTATTTCTCTTTCAGATTGTTCACTGCTGGGATATAGAAATCCTACTTACATTTGTATGTCAATTTTGTATCCTGAAACTTTAAATAATTTATTTATCAGTATAACAGTTTTTTTGTGGATTCTTTATGTTTTTCCATATGTAAGATCATATTATCTGCTAACAATGATAATGTGACTTTTTCTTTTCCACTTTGGATGCCCTTTATTTCCTTCCCTTGTCTGATTGCTCTAGCTGGAATTTCTAGTACTGTGTTGAATAACAGTGGTGAAGGTGGGCATCCTTGTTTTGCTCCAGATCATAGAGGAAAGGCTTTCAGTTTTTCCCCATCCAGGATGATACTATCTGTGAGTTTGTCATATACAGCTTTAGTTATGTTGAGTTATGTTCCTACTATTCCCGTTTTTCTGAGGGTTACTATCAGGAAGAGATGTTGAAATTTGTCAAATGCTTCTTCAGCATCAATTGAAATGATTATATGGTTTTTGTCCTTCATTCTGTTGATATGATGTATCATACTGATTGATTTGCATATATTGAACTATCCTTGCATCCCTGGGATAAATCCCATTTGGTCCTGATGAATGATCTTTTTAATGTGTTATTGAATTCAGTTCCACTGGCCTAGATATATTAGTTGCAAAAGGAGGGATGCTTCTACCAGGAGACACAACAATGATTCCATTTAATTGGCAAATAAGATTACCACCTTGCTACTTTGGGCTCCTCATGCCTCTGAGTCAACAGGCCAAGAAGGAAGTTATGGTATTGGCTGCAGTGATTGAGTTACAATGTCACAGGGGAAATTGGACTACTGCTCCACAGTGGAAGCAAAGAACAATATGTCTGGAGTAGCTGTGATTCCCTTAGGGTGTCTCTTAGTATTATCATACCATGTAATTAAGGTTAATGGGGAAAAAATCCAGGTAGGACTATGAATGTCCCAGATCCTTCAAGAATGAAGGTTTGGGTCATCCTGCCAGGTAAAGAACCACGACCAGTTGAGGTTGTTGCTGAAGACAAAAGGAATTCAACATGGGTGATAGAAAAACGGGGTAATAAATACCAGCTACTATCATGAGACCAGTTACAGAAACAGGGGCTATAATTGTCGTGAGTATTTCTTCCTTATTTTACATAAATACATTTGTGTGAATAAATTTAAACTTAGTGTGAAAAAAAGAGAATAGGGAAATATTAAGCATATATCTTTGTTTTCTTTCCTCTTGTATTCCCTTATCATGTAACATAAGATGTATTGAGTTTGTATTAGTTTTTAAGTAATGTTAATGTTACCTCGTAGTATTTAAGTTAGAGGATATCAGAAGAAGAATAAACGTCACTCAAGGACTTCATCTCCTCTTATGGGAAAGGGATAAGTGTGTATTAGTTGCACACAGAACAGTTGTATCATGTTAGCTAATTATGACTTTGTTATTGTCTTTATTTGGACATTTTTTTTTTTTTTTTTTTTTTTTTTTTGGAGACAGAGTTTAATTCTTGTTGCCCAGGCTGGAGTGCAATGGCACAATCTCGGCTCACCGCAACCTCCGCCTTCAAGCAATTCTTCTGCCTCAGCCTCCCGACTAGCTGGAATTACAGGCATGTACCACCATGCTCGGCTAATTTTTTGTATTTTTAGTAGAGACGGGGTTTCTCCATGTTGGTCAGGCTGATCCCAAACTCCTGACCTCAGGGGATCCACCTGCCTCAGCCTCCCAAAGTGCTGGGATTACAGGCGTGAGCCACAGTACCTGGCCTTTATTTGGAGCTTAAGTATGGCTTAAGGAGATGCATACAGGTGTGAAGTTGACAAGGAGAGGAATTGTGATGGTTAATTTTATGTGTCAACTTAACCAGGCTAAGAGATGCCCTGATAGCTGGTAAAGCATTATTTCTGGGTACATCTCTGAAAGTGTTTCTGAAAGAGATTAACATTTGAATTAGTGGACTGAGTAAAGAAGATGGCCCTCCTCAATGTGGGTGGGCCTCATCTAATCCATTGAGGGCCTAAACAAAACAAAAAGATGGAAGAAGGAGGAATTCACACTCTCTCCTTGAGCTGGGCTGTCTGTCTTCTCCTGCCTTTGGACATTACTCCTGGTTCCTGCACTTTTGGACTCAGACTAGGACTTACACCTTTGGCTTCCCTGGTTCTCAGGCTTTCAGGCTTGTACTGGAAATACACCACGGGCTTTCCTGGGCCTCCAGCTGACAGATGGCAAGTCATGGAATGTCTCAGTCTCCATAATCATGTGAGCCAATCCCTCATGATAAATCTCTTAATAGGCCAGGCACAGTGGCTCACGCGGGCAGATTGCCTGAGGTCAGGAGTTTGAGGCAAGCCTGGCCAACATGGTGAAACCCTGTCTCTACTAAAAATTTAAAAATTAGCCTGGCACGGTGGCGGGCACCTGTAATTCCAGCTACTCGGGAGGCTGAGGCAGGAGAATCACTTGAACCCAGGAGGCGGAGGTTGCAGTGAGCCGAGATCAAGCCACTGCACTCCAGCCTGGGGACAGAGCGAGACTCTGTCTCAAAAAAAACATAAATAAAATAAGATAAATATCTTTATACACACACCCATGCACACACACACACAATTGGTTTTGTTTCTCTGAAGAACCCTGACTAATACAGTGTCTGTCTCTGCAGTGTGGTGAGAACAGACTTAGTTTGAAAAACAAACAAAAGAATAGGGAAGGAACTTAATTGGCAAACAGTAACTATAGCACTGTTCTAGATCCTTTACAAACATTAGGTTATTTAATCATCATCACAATCATTTGCAATAGATACCATTGCTATTATCATATGATAGGAGAAAAAACTAGGGCACAGAAAGGTTAAATAACTTGCCCCAGGTCACACAGTTTATAAACAGCAGAGCTGGGATTAGAACCCAGGTAATCTAGCTCCAGAATCTGTACTTGCAACCATGATGCTATGCTGATAAACAGAGGCTGTTTTTAATATCCCTGACATGCAATTGCTAATAGGCTTGAACTCCACATTCAGTGCTCTTTCTCTTACATGGCACTGCCTCTCATATACCTGTATGCTCACTGAAGATCCACTATAGAAAGTTACATCTGGAAGAACCTGAAAATCCTCAAGCTTTGCTCAGACCAGAGATCAGTGCTTCTCCAAAGGAGTGTTTGATGTTCCTGTGAAGTTTCACAGGAGACTTGCTTCTGAGGTCCATGGCATTGATCTTATTCACAGCCTTGTCCTCATTTATCATGATTCTTTAATCAATAGATACTTCAGCAACTGGAACTTTGGGCTTGTATTCATGGAGATGACATTTGGCTGAGGCCAGTCTCCTTTCAGACGACCAATACAACTCCCCTACCAGGGAGCAGATCCAAGACTCCTGCAGTTTCTGAGGCATAAGCCTTTTTCTCCACAGAAGGTGAGGCCAATGGTTCAAAGTTGTCACTTGGCTTTCGTATAATAAATGTCTGTCTTGGGAGATTAACGGGCTTCATTTCCCTTTCCTTCATTTTATGTGGCCTACTTGGCTTGCAGGTAATTTTAACAGCAAGAAAAGGAGATGGAAACACATTGTTGAAAGCAATACAGTGCTCTGTCGGTTCTCTGTAAGATATTTTCCAGAGGCTTTCTCCCCCTCCACCTCCCCCTTCCGTGAGCAGGACTATAAAAGGCAGAGAGTGCCTTCTGTCAGAATCTGCAGTCTGGAAGATAATTCTCTGGGGAGACACACCAACTAACCAGTTCAGAGCACTTTCCTACCCCTGAAGCTTTAGAATATATTTCACAGCCTTCTCTGAATTCTCATATCTAAATACATGCAGGTAATAAAACTCCTATAAAACTACAATGACATAGTTCAACAAAAATGCCTGATGGTTTTATTCTTTTTTTATCCTTCATCTCTGGGAAGGAGAAACATCGTACAGGCACTTTAATGAGGAAGCCCCACCTTGAAAGTAGATGAGGCAACGTTTCCTGAAGCTTACATCTTGGTCCCACCTTTCAGAACAAATGATTTTAATTCACAGTATCTGCATCACTAAGGTCATCTTTGCGGGATCACTCTGACAAGGAGAAGCAAGTCTGCAACATAAAAAATAACTCCTGTGTCATGGTTTTTCCCGGCCTAAAAGGAATTCACACATGATTAGAAATTATTCTTTGTGGTAAATGGCAGGAAAAATACCTGGAAAGGTGGAAATGATCACAAATAGAACAGCCGAAAGAAGATGGTTAATTGTTGATTAAATTTTGACATTAGCCCTATAGATAAATAGCCCCATCAAGTGTCTTTTAAGAAGTGTCAGTACTGGCTTCTTTATGGTATTCAATCAGGGAAATAAAAGATGGAAGAAAATCCATTTTTATTAAGTTTCTACAGAGCTGAGGGCACAATATGAAGTGCTTTCCTGCATGCTACCTTATTTAAGCCGCAAAATGCTCCTGTGAGGGTGGTATTACCGTTAACTTCAACAGATTAGGAAACCAAGGCTCAGAGAGGTAAGTGGTTTGCCAAAGGTCACACGACTAGGAAGTTGGTAGAGCTGAGGTTCAAATATCATGTTGCTTTACTTTTTCTGAGGCAACTATAGAGAAACACCATAGCAAATACAACTACTAATGTTGACTTGCAAGAAATCTGGGGTTTCCCAGAGTCTGATATCCTTCAGCACATACTGTCTCTCCATCAAACACTCTCATTTAATGAGCAGGAAAATCCTTCCTAGGGTTCCCTGTACTTTGACTCAGTGACTATTCTTTGTAGGTATCCTTTGAGTTTTAGCTATTTGGTTAGTTTCATGATTTATTCTTCTGGTATTTTCCAAAGGCCACAGAATAGATAGTTGACAACCTCCATTATTCAGAAATATTTTGGTTTCAACTGAAAGAAACCAAATTCATTTTAGCCTAAACATTCTCACCTCAAAAAAAAATTCCAAAAAGTTTTTTAAAGTAATATTTTAAAATAAAAAGTCCAAGGATAGTTTGAAAATTCAAGCCCTGGGAAGGGCAAGAATCCGCAAAGACAATGGGAACCAAGAATTCAAATGCCATTAGCTAGCTCACCCATAAGTGTACGCACATTCACTTGTGAATTCTGTGTGTGTGTGTGTGCATGCAAACACACATGCACTAAAACCTTACAAGGTGTAGTTACAGGCCTGATTCTCTTGAGGTTAAGTTCAAAACTCTTCCAGAAGGGAGTACATCCAGCTTGGGATAGTGCCTACACCACTGAACCAAACAAGAGCTACCAAAGGGCAAGGTCAGAACGTGGCCACATCAAAGATAATCATGTAAAAGGAGAGAGGCTTAGGGAAAGTAATGATATAGGCAATTCTATCGAAGCCTGTTTATCAGTTTATGGACGAGCTACCCTTAAAAGTGCCCACCCTAGTTCAATTAGTTAGAGTTGAGAACAGTCATGTTGTACTAAACACATCCCACGAAGGCCTACCCCTTGATCTGGGGCTGAGCATGGGACAGGCACTCTACTACACATATTCAAAACCTATTCAGGATCTGGGAGCCACTGAAGTGCTTAGATATAGCACTCAACCCCCTGACAACCACAAGTAAGGGCTAAGACCCAGAAAAGCTGTGTGATACAAAAGTGATGGTACACTCTTCACCTTGAGTCTCTTTTTTCAAGCAAAGTTACTCAGGCCCTGGCCAGCTGACAATTCTGCCACAACCAACTCAAGGATCACTAAGGAAATACTCTCACAGAAAGAATTTGCCACAAAAAGACTCTTATGAGCCCTACTCATCAGTCATTTAATTTCCATTCATTTTTCTTATCCACAGAGACCATGTCTTGCCCACTTACATTTGGCCTCCATTTCTTTTCCCATCATGAACAGGAGTGGAATTGGTATCTATGTTTGTTTTACCTGCGATGAAGCTCAGAGATCAATTAGTACTCATTAACATCTCATCTCAGTTTCCTAGAGGAATTTTCTGTTCCATCTCTCATTATCAGGGACTGTAAACCACTGGCCCATTCGTGACTCTGGTCTGCAGACCTGCACTGAATGACACGCACAGTATTTTTAAAAATATGAATTACCTGCCAACATTTAGAACTTAGGAAATTTACATAAATAGGTAAGTTTCCAGCTTCTCATGAAAACATGAACGATCTGGCCCCACTTGACCTCCCGCCATACAGGAGTTCCACCTGGAAACAATCAGTTAGAGCTCAGTATGGTTGCTCACTTCCTTGGGGCATGTGCTCTTCAGATCACCCTCTGTTGCCTTAAATCCACTTCCCTCAGCACCTTTACTTGCTACCTGCCTGGTCCCTGTAGGTGTTTGAGTTTGAAAGCCCTGCCTTCAATGATTTTTGAATTCCAATACTGGTAACAAGGCTGATGTATATGTCTTTCCATCTCAAATCATTCTTTTTGGAACTATTACTTATGCTTTATAAAATATTATTTTTAAAAGAGATTGATACAGAACTTTTAATGGCTTTATAACACCTTTAGGATAAAGTTCAAACCCTTAGCATAACATTCCAGATCCTTCATAATCTAACTATAAACTGTGTTTACAGACTACAGCCCACAATACCCCATCATGTGTGCTCTGCAACAGCTGCATTCTGAAGATTTCAGCCACTCTTCATTTCTTAGGCCCACCATTGTGATTTCCTGTCTCTGTCACAACTCATTCTTCCTCTGCCTAGAATACTTTACCTGGTTGCCTGGCCAGCTAACTTTTAATACCATTGTATAGCCCAGATGCAATATCATCTCCTCTCCATAGCCCTTCAAATCATGTGCCTGTCCAGGGTCACCTGCTAACCCATACAGTGCCTTAGTGAGAAATTTTAAAATGTACCCCTTCCTTCAGACATGTTCCTTTATCTGCCAGAAAACTGCCCTAATGTAGATATTTTGGGTGTCTACACTCTGGATAGTTTCTACTTAAATTTGTCACCTTTGCACAGTGCATGATTTGCATGGCTGTACATAGCCATCCTGCTCCTGTCAGGAGCAATTTAGCAACTCTTCTGTGTTCCTACAGTAATGTTCCACACTTCTGGCATATAATGAAAAACATCATAGTATAATGAACTTCCCATGTCTGTCATCCCTACAGACATGCCGTGAGTTCCTAGGGGGCAGGAACCACATTCTGATGATTTCAGTTTTCTCAGGACACATGGAGGGCAGTCCATAATGGGCATTGAATCAGTTTGTCAACTATTCAATTGCATACACCCAGTGGCTGGATAGACTGAATGGAAAGTAGCAAGATCAGAGTGTCCAAAGATATAACTAGAAAGGAGTGAAGGGTACAGTTCACAAAGGGGCCCAGAGACCCCCTTAGAAGCAACTAGCTTTGAATTGTCAGGAAAAATATTAGCAATCTATAATCCTATTAAAAGAAAGATCAAGAAGACTGAGCTAAAATGTGTTGTGTTACTCCATTCTCAAAATGTATTTTTCTTTATATTTTTTTAACTCCTAACACAATAAAATAGCTTCATTCTGACAGTCATCTTACTTAAATGAAAACATAATTTAACAAAATGATACTTTATGAGCTGTAAACCAAGCAAATACTTGACATAAAATGGAAGAGAGAGACAGAAAGGAAAAGAAGGGTAGGAGTGGCAAAAGAAAAAGAAAGAAGGCTGCTTCTAGGGGTGCACATGGGCCTGTTTTATAGTCATCACGCCTCCAGGTAGGTCTCCTGGCTAGTCCAAGGGATAAGTGAGGAGACAGAGGTCAAGCAGGTTTAAAGCAAAAGACAGGATAAGCCACAGAGGTCAGTGCTATCAAGGTAGTAATCTTTGCTCAACAGAGACAACAGCAGGACCAGGGAGACCTCTGTGAGCAGAGACTACAGAGAACTTGAGATGGTAGGGCCTTTCTCTCTCTGCAGCCCAAGTATGTGGGCTGGACTTACAGGGATCTAGGCCAATCAAGGTAGTATCTTATCTATCAAATATCAGGAATTATCCCAAATCAGCCTCATCTGAAGGCAGGGCCCCATCTTCCAGCTTGACTGGACTCACAGGGTCTTGCTGGGTCCAGCTCCAGAGTAACAATCCAGTTATTGCTTGCTCTTTGTGGAGCTTCCCTTCCTCCTGTGCTGAAGCTGAGCCTCAATCCACTTATGCTGCAGCCTGTGATCTACTGTTATTTCTCTTTCCCCTTTGCCCATGCCTAATTGGTAAAGGAGTCAGGAGTTGTTTTCCTTTACTGCTGTGGTCAGTACCTTTAAACTTCCTCTCATCTGTCCTTGGCTGAAAGAGCAGTCTACTACCTTCTTGTAAACTGGAGAGACCATGATGATATGGTTAGGCTTTGTTTCCCCACCCAAATCTCATTTTGAATTGTAACCTCCTCACCGCCAGTCCCCATAATCCCCACGTGTCAAGGAAGAGACCAGGTGGAGGTAATTAAATCATGGGTTCAGTTAACCTCATGCTGTTCTGGTGATAGAGTGAGTTCGCATGAGATTAGATGGTTTTATTAAGGGGTTCTTCCCCCAACCTTTGCTCTGCACTTCTTGCTGCTGCCATGTGAAGAAAGACGTGTTTGCTTCCCCTTCTGCCATGATTGTAAGTTTCCTTAGGTCTCCCCAGTCATGCAGAACTGTGAGTCAATTAAACCTTTTTCCTTTATGAATCACCCAGTCTCAGACAGTTCTTTATGGCATGGTGAGAACAGACTAATACACGTGGGTTCCTTAGAGCAGGGTCTATTCCTAAAAATCAACCTTCCTTTAAGAACAGGACCAATCTCCTGCTCCACCCCAGTCCATTTTTCTTTTCTTTTCTTTTCTTTTCTTTTCTTTTTTTTTTTTTTAGACGAAGTCTTGCTCTGTTGCCAAGGCTAGAGGGCAGTGGCGCAATCTTGGCTCACTGCAACCTCCACCTCCCGGGTTCAAGTGATTCTCCTGCCTCAGCCTCCTGAGTAGCTGGAATTACAGGCACGTGCCACCATGCTCGGCTAAATTTTTTTGTATTTTTAGTAGACATGGGATTTCACCATGTTGGCCAGGCTGGTCTTGAACTCCTGACCTGAAGTGATCCACCCACCTCAGCCTCCCAAAGTGCTGGGATTATAGGTGTGAGCCACTGCGCCCAGCCAGACAGGTATTATTATTACTCCCATTTCAATTTCACAGGTGTGGCTTAGAGTAGTTTATTCACATACTCAAAGTTATATCATTAAATAATTTGTGGATCCAGAATTTGAAACCAAGACTAAACAAAAACTGAAGATCAAGTGTAGTCACTGGGATCTACTTAAAATGCAGATTCTGATTCATTGGGTCTGAGGTGGGCCTAAGATTTGGATTTCTGAAAAGCTCCCAGGAGATGCTGATTCTGCAATCTTCAGACCACAGTCAAGGCTCTGGAGTTTTCTGTATCCCCGAGGAAAAATCCAATAATTATACTTCTACTGTCTTAGAATCAGAAAGACTTTTAGCCGATAGATCGTCTGTGATCCACTAGTCAGTGATGTTATGTGTCAAAAGTTATGATGGGCAAGAAATGGGTATGATTCCCCCAACTTTCCTAGAAAATAACACAGAGAAGAAGCTAACAGGAAAGGAACCACCTCCAACCCCCCACATTTATGGCCATTCAATGTTTCTTTCATCTCCCTCAAGCAAACCTCTTACCTCTGCTCTGAGTCACAGTGAAACCAGGACTAAGAATGAAGTTCCAAATAATCCTCTCTTTGAGCTGCAAAGCAAGCACTTGGATAGCTTACTCCTTTCAGTCACAGCTGCTTAGATGGCTGCAGAGTACACACCAGAGGAATGTTAGGCTCTATATCATAAAGAGCTTGGACTGACACAAAATTCCACTGAGACAAAAACATCTTACTACCAAGGCCCATTTATACAAGTCTGGAAATCAGTGAATAACCAGGCAATTGCTATAAATGTGCCTTTCTTGAATGCGGTCTTAGAAAATGTCAGATGAACAAAGTATTTTCAGGGTAGCAGCAGGTCAGGTGAATGTTCAGCTTCACAAGAGTATTCACCATGACCTTCAAAGTTTTCTTAGCTAGTTTATGTACAGGTGAGCACCAAATTCTTCTTTAAAAAGTATGTCTCTTAACTTCTAGAGGTCACACTTCCAAACTGGAAGTTAACAATAGAGCCCAGTCATCTTTTTGTGGGTCTTTTTCTTTAGAAAACATAAAATAACCTTTCAAATGTTTCAGAGACATATGGACAATGAAACACTCCCATTTCTTACCCAGCCATTATGCAAGTAGCAAACCATAGATAAAGGCACTACAATGTGAAATCTTAATAAACCCATTGCTGCCAGCAGAGGCAAGTATGCAAGGGTTTCAGCAGACTTTGATAATTAAGGGTATTTTATTTCCTCTAAACAATGTTGTTGTGATATCTCTAAAGGAAGGATTCTACAACTTGCCTGAATCTTCCAAAGAGTCTCTGAGTTGACAGCTAATAATCAACAAACAATGAATAGTGTCTTGCTGTCCGTCACAGTGACTGGCACTGTCATCTCTGAGAAGAGGAAGATGTGCTAATGTGGCATGCTTCATAATACCCAACTTTTAGCTCAGCACCTGATGTGCTGGGCAGTCCTTTCTCAGGAAAATGTGGCAAGTGGGGGTTGGGGGGACAAGTGACAATTCTCTGGAGCCATTCCATAGAAGCCACTTGCCAAGCGAACAGAAGTTCATGGCCCAGAAGCTCCTTTAATTCAGTTATTTCGTCATCTTTCTTTGCAGTGCTCCTCTCACTAACTTGGATCAATTCTACTCATACTTACTGAGCACCTGCATGTGCAAAGCCAGGAGAACTCTGGAGATTAACTGGCCAAGTGCTCTAATGGATCTTGGCTGCTGAGCTGGGCTGTGATCAGTGGGAACACAGAAAACTAGTCCTGTTAAGTGTCACTAAGCTGTATGGCCCTAGTCCTGGCAGGATCATTTTCTATTCTCCCCTCTTAAGACATTACCCACCTCATTTCAAGATCTATGAGCTTAAATATACATACACATGTGGGCAGACCTATTGCAGACTCTCCAGGTAACTAATATCCAGAGCTATCTACCTACCTGGCATGGAACCTGGCTTTTTTTAGGATGGGAGGAGGCGCAGCTGGGGAAATTTGCTCAAGTCACTTAGGGGAATCTGTCCAACCATGGGTATAGCACAATCACGGATAACAGCAGAGTTAAGACACAAATGACTGCTATCTGGGGACCAGGGGCCTTGGGTTCTAGCCTCACCCTGCCATGGATTGTGTGACCTTGAGAAAGCCCCTCCTGTCTTCGAGGAAGCTGAAGTGCCTGTCTGCTAAGAGAGGGAATTAGACTGGATGATGTATGCTCTTCTCTGCATTCCTAACCCTCAGTTCAGTACCTGAAAATGTTTATTGCCTGAATGATCTGCCACATGCTGTTCCACTGCTGACATGCCAGAACACTGTGGAATCATCCCCCCTGGTACTCTGAATCTGCTTTCATAGCTAGGCTATCTAATGACAGAATCTTCACTTGAATGGGGATTTAAAAAAATAATAAAGTGACAATCATCTGAGTTTCTCTTTTACTTTTTAAATCATTCCTCAGCTCACAGTTGCTTCCCCCCATCACCCAGGAGACAGAAGCTCACACCAATCATGCTCCCTTCACTGGTGGTACGTGCCACTGTACACAGAAATTGGTGAGGTCTGTGAACATAAGGAAAGCATTAGAGACAAAACCCTGAGTCCCATAATCCCCAGCTCAGACAACACAGCACATAGCCTTGCTGCCAATTCTTACAATGAAAGAAGGGAACAGACAGAAGAATATTAACACTGTCAATCTGAATATGAGGGTTTAAAATTAGTAAAGGGAAAAATATGTCATTCATGATTCAGGCGGCATTGCCTACTGCTTTGCACGTTCAATTCAACCAACAAACCACTTGGAATTATTCGTATCCAAAATGTCTAGTGACAAAAATTCGTGCTAATATCAAGCTTCAGCGAACCAAAAAAGCTCACAGAGAAAATAGGAGGAGAGGCTGAGAGGAGAAATTGAAATCACAAATTAAATTGGTGATTTCTATAATTCTCGTTACTGATTACCAGATAATTCTGGATTTATTGGAAAGTGGTCAAAAACAAAAGGAAGAAAAGACTAAAGAACCATGGTAAAATATGCCAAGGAGAACACCAAGCAGGCAGATTTTGTGACATTAAAAATTCTTGAGGCTGCTGTCACCTCTGTTCTGAAAACACAACTGGAGGCTGGGATATAGCAGCAAGAGAGAATTGCAGCACTCACATGACAGCCATCACCCCATGCCTTAGTCCTGTTGGGAGTGGAAATGGAACACCCGAGGGAGTCCAGTGAGCAGGACCAGGGCAGGCAGGCTAGTCATCACCCTGGGGGCTGTGGGGAGGGGAAGGAGAAGGGACAGAGGGGAGCAAGTTCTGTCACGTCACTGGGATGAAAAGATAACAGTGAAAAGGGCATGCACTTGAAACCTATTCACTCACCCTCCTCAATACTCAGAATGTGACAGGGCGCCAGGGAAGAAACCACAACACTGACCATTAGCAATGGAGCCCCAAAGGCCATAGGAGCTCTCTGACCATGGCCCCACACCCGAAAACACACACATACACATTTTTTACATTAGGTGCAGCAGAAATATTTGGAACAGAAACAAGTTTGTGAAGCTCAGTCCCAGCTCTACTGTGTGTTCTTTCTTGAGCAAATACTAGCTCTTCCCTGAATTCAGTGTCCTTAATTAAGTGCTAAAGCAGCTGATCTCATAGGGACCATCTAGATCTGTCAAGACAAGGCTAAAACAAGCTCAGGGGGCATGGGAACACAAGAATCCTTGCCTGGGCCAGGTGAAATTGAGGATGGGTACACCAAGCAGAGGGCCCAGCAAGTATCAACAGGGTTGTCCTGCAATTGCAGTGGACATGACAGAAGCTTCTAGTAGTCCTGGACTTAGAGATACTTGATTAGCCCTGAACAAAGTGCTCATTACCCAAGTGACCAAAAGCATGCTTGCCTCAATCCTGACAGTAATGCCCTAGCTGATGCAGGCTCACTCTGTCATTCCACAGACAGCCTGTCAGCATCTCATAATCAGGAAAAAAATCTGTTTCTCCCATCATCAAGAAGCTTTTCAGATAGCTGCCACAAATGAGACGGTATTTCAAACAAAAAGGTTTCAAATATCAAAATCCAGATACTCCAACAAGTGGCATCTCAACTTCATGGCCTTAGATAACCCAATATTCTTAAACTTCCCCTCTTTGTGCTCAAGACAAGAAATTGCCCTTCTTTTTCCAAGATCATAACCACTCAAACTTTTAAAGTAACACGTGTCAATCTGGTTAGAAAGAGCATTTAGCAAGAAATCCAACATAAAAGGCAAATATCTAATCAAAGTCAATGTCACTGAAATCATGACCAGCTACACACCTGTTCCTTTAGGCTATGCAGCAAATGGAAACCATTGTGACCTACAAAATGAGTGGTAAAAGCTCTGGAATGGGTATTAGATGTTTAAACAAGAACCATCAAAAGAGTGAAAGAAACTGCCCACCTGACTTTCATTTTTGTCTATAAATCATTGCACAGATGAAACGCTGAGGGCTTTCAGCTACTAATCTTTTCCAGGGAGATCTAGTCACATGATTTAATCTGCCATATCTAAATAGTGAGACATCTTAACCTAAGCTCTCAATATTCAAACTGGCTAATTAGAGAAAGGAGGGTGGAGGCAAATCAAAGGGAGCAATAATATTTTTCCATCTGAATATGCAAAACCATGGTATTGCTAGACACTAAACTTTTCTTATAAGACTCCTGCATACAGAAATGATTACTTCCTCCTGCGAGGACCTGAAGGCAAACAACTGAAGTGCTTCATTTATTTCCCTTCCTTGTCCATGCTTACTATACACAAATGAGGCTTCTGGCTCACTAGTCAAAGGGAAATAAAATGGAGGCCACTTGGTTAGACAAGATGAATGGGGTTTCCATTGTTGTTCCCATGTTTAATAACAAGTTCGTTGGCAGTGTTTCTGCTCTAAGGGTAACAAATGCTCATTACGGAAAATTTGGAAAATCTAGAGTATTGTACAAAAAGAGAAATGTTCTATCCCCAAATGACCAATGTAAGCATTGATACAGTTCTGCTATGGTCTGAATATTCATGTTCCCCAATTCTTATGTTTAAGCTTAATCCCCAATGCCATGGTATTAGGGGATGGGGTCATTTGTAAGGTGATTGGGTCAAGAGGGCGGGGTCCTCATAAATGGAATTACTGTCCTTATGAAAAAGGCCCCAGGGAGTTTGTCTCTTCCACAGTGTGAGGACACAGCAAGAAGGCATCGTCTATGAGAAAGTGGGACTTCACCACACATGGAAACTACTGGTGTCTTGATCTTGGACTCCACAACCTCTCAAACTGTGAGAAATACATTTCTGTTGTTAAGTTACTCAGTATATAGTATTTTGTTATAGCAGCCCAAGCTGACTAAGAGTAACAAATGCTCTGTCTTTTTGGTTATAAATAAGTCCTGTTTGCTTTATAATGTTGTAATTGAACCATGTCCACAATTGTATTTTAAAAATACATACAACTTAAGTATCTTTACATGTTACAGCCATCATTTTGAGAGCCATGTGAAGTGGATGTGATGGAGACAAAAAAAGTGCACCATAGGTGGTTAAGAGCATGTGTTTTGGGATTAGATGCAGCTGGAGTCAAACTGCAACTCTACTATTTACTGGTTTTGTGGTCTTATATGAGTGATTCAACCTCTGAGATTCAGCTTCCTTCTCTATAAACTAGGGATGACAATAGCAGAGTACCCATTACCAGGTTGTTTTGAGGCTTAATGAGATAATGCCATAAAATACTTAACATGGTGCTGGGAGTAACTCCTTAGTACATGTAGCTGATATTACCACTGTTACCATTTTTTAACTTATCCATTCTCTTACTGTTTACCATTGGGTTGCTTCCAAATTTTCCATTTGGACAAGTTTGCAATGTGTACATACATAGTTTGAATTTTTTTCCTTGGCATATATTTTCCAAAAGTGGAACTCCTGTACATTCTATGGTCATTAATATGTATTTTCAAATTTGTTGGTTAATGATTTTGTCCTACTGGGAATCAGTGTGAAGATACTGTCAAGGGCTGGAGAACAGAAAGAGACTAAGGGACCCTTGAAGTGCTTAAATATCTTAAGATTAGGAAGGCCCTTGAGGACCACCAAGTGTAATCCTGCTTAGACTACTAATGGGAGACAGCTGCCCGTATCAATGACTTTGGCCTCATTTAAGATAGGCATAGACCATCAGAGCAATGTGCATATGAAGCAGCATGCAGTAGGCACTGCTGACAGTTTGCATCATCCATGCACACAGGCAATGGAGCATTTAACATTGAATCCTGTTCCATGGGTTCTAGCCCTATCCTGAAAGTTAAGAGCATCTTCTCACATACGCTTGGAATACCTGTCATCATCAGGAACATTTATAAGCATGGTAGTGGGGTAACCTGCCTGAAGTGCTTTTCTCCAACTTTTTGAATAGCCACCTCCTTGTCATCCTTTATGCCTCAACTTCCATGCCATCTCCTCCAAGAGTTGAGAACACCAAGTTTTGAGTATCTACCTCACACACAATTCTGTGTAAATTAATTTCCTTCCAAGCATTCATCATGGCTTGTAATCATTTATTGTTTGTTCACTTATTCGTAGTGCATCTCCCTAATTTGACTGTCTCCTACAGGAGGGTTGGGACCATATTCAGTCTTACAACTGTTGTACCCTTAGTCCCCAGCTAGCAAAGGGCCTGGCACAAAGTAGGCACTCCTGCCCCCATCACCTGTTTGTCTGATGCTCAGGGGCCTCTTGGCAACATAAGCAGCATGACCTTGAGCTGGAAAGTGGGAATACAGGAGTGAGGTACATATAATCCCTGCCTTTAAGGAGTGCCCATGGCAGGTTTCTTTTCACGGTCGTCTTAGAAAGAACCAAGAAGCCCTTTCACAAGAGCTACATTCTATAATGCTGAGGACGCAGCTCAAAGCTGGAACTCAACAGTGGATCTCCAAACACAGGAATAGTTATTTTATCACCCCAACATGCGCACTTGAACTTTGCACCTTTGTGGATCTTTTCTGCTTTAGATAGCCCTCAAAAACATATTCCTCAGGAAGCCCTCACAACATCCCATAAGCCATGAGCTGAAAGGGCTGGTGAAGCAGAGCAAAAATGAAAAAAATGGGGCAAGACACAGGGCCAGAGCCTCAAAACTGGGCTCTAATCCCTGTTGTGTCCCTTAGGATAAGGGACAGGTCATATCAACCCTGAGCTTCAGTTTCCTCCTGAATAGTAGTAGATAGTACACTCTGCCCTGCCTTGTGGAAGGCCTCAATGACCATGTATATGAAAAGCAATAGTGCAACAGGAAGGTTAAGAGTTAGTATAGAAAGCTGGAAAGATAAACAGTATGCCAGCCTGGTGACCCTCTGGGTCCCCTCTGGCACATGTCAACAGTGAAAGCAGAGAAAGAACCACATCTTCTGTGCCTAGACCTGAACTTCCCTGGCCGAGGAATTTTTAGGCCTCTTTAAACAGCCCTATGTTCTATCTCCTCCTGAATGAACACTCAACAGCTACTTTGTTCTTCAAGGCAAGTTTACTAACCAAATAGGCAGTATCTCCATAGCAGTCAAAAGAGATCTTTAACTGTTGAATACAAAAGTTCAGACAAACCATAAATGCCCTATTCACCTTGTCAGTCCTACAGAAAAAGTTGGGGTTCTGTCAATGTCTCCTGCCACATACAGCTGCAACACTGGCTTATATTATTAATTACATGCAGTATGTGTGTCTCGGGTTATAACAGATGGTGTTTGCACTGCATGCAGAAGCTCCAGATAGTCAAATAGTGTAACTATGGAGATTTTCCAAAAAGAAGACAAAACAACAACGGAAAATACTCTCACCAGTGAAAATCTGAAAAGTGTTTATCTTGCTTTCTACTGTGGCAAAATAGAGAACGTCCAATTTCTGCAATAACTCTACTGACTGAGAAAAACCAGCCAAGCACAGAGAGAGTGATGTCAATAGAAGACAACCTAAGCAGCATGCTGTCACCCTTCTAGAAGGGCTATCAGTTAAAAGAGGTGAAAGCAGAGAGTCTAGGCTTCCTTGCCCTGCCAATAGATCTGCAAGCTGCCAAGATTGCCAGCTCCATTAATGGACTTTTCTAGTTGGGAGAAAACTCTGTTTTATTAGAATCCCCAGGGTTTCTTTCCTGTAACTTTTAAACTAGAGCTTAAGGGATACTGGAAACTCATTGTCTTCAACCTCCTTAATTCCCATTTGAGGCAACTGAGGTTTAATTATGAGAGAATATTTAGCCAAGTTTATGGCTGAATAATGACTTAGCTCTCTAAGCTGGTGCACCTCACCAGGCTCCTCACACACTTGTAAAAAAACAAAAAGAGCCTACTCATGTTTTACCAATTTCTCAAGACCCATCTGCTCCCACTTTTTCCTGACCTGCTCCTGTTCCAATACCCTTCTGACTCTTGCCTTCCTTGTGACTATAACCTTGGGCCTGTCTCTGAACCTTCGACTGGGGTCTAGATTTTGCCTCAAGCTTTCTGTAAAACATTAAGACTTGCCTCCCCATCATGACCCACAACTTTGGCTCCACTGACTCCACCCCACAACCCCAGCAATCTCATCTGAACCATGGCCTAGCCAGTTCAAGCCATGGCTGAACAAACTCCAACAAGGAGGAGATTCAGATACAGGCAAAACCAAGTCAAAGCCCAGGTCTTCTGACCCTGAAACCAATGAACTTTCTACTACTTTCTACTACCTACTCCTTGCCTCTGCATTACTGTTAGTTTCACATTCTGTATTAGCCAGCAAATCTAGCCCCTCTCCTTCACTATATGAAGACAGTTTTCATGTCCCTGAACCATCCCAACCAATTTTCCTGAGCCTTCTCTCCCCTACATGAATCATCCACAGCTTCTTAAAACTGATCTCATAATTCATAGTTTCCAGACCTTCAGAGAGCTCATAAATTCAATCATCATCCTCTTTAAAAGAAAAAGTGATCATACTTTGGATCACCACATCCTTTGCTTTAGACAATCTTCTCATATCAATGCAGCTCTGATCATGGTCATATTTGCATCAGCTGTATGTCATATTATACCAAGTTGTGGCCAATTAACACCCCAGGTTTATATTCAAAGTCAGAATTCCCCTTGGATATTGTTCAAATCACAATAAGAGAACAAAGGTGCATTCTCTTTTCTCTGGGGCCTCTATGCTGGGATTTTGTAAATCCAAGGATGCCAGAATCTATGTTTTCCACCAAGTGAGAAAAGCTCAACTGCAGTAGAAGAGTTTGAAGCCGGGAATAAATGAGCAGAGCTCTCTCTCTCTCTCTCTCTCTCTCTGTCACACACACACACACACACACATTTTTGCACAGTAATTGATTACTAATCTTTTGGAGGAAATGCAAACTATCCATAATCTATGGCAATAATCTGAAAGAAAGAGAGCTACTAAATGGTTTTTGATTAAGCTGCTGAGTAAGAATGAAGAGGGACTTACAAACACATTTGGGTATACACCTAGAGCAAAAGAAAGAATTTCTCCGTAGACTTTTGGCCACTACCTTCCCTCTAAATAACCTTTGATGAAGCAACCTGCTTACCTAGTTGCAGATTGTCTTAGAGCCTATACTTAGCCCCTTGAAGCTATTTTAGAAAGCACAGAAAATAAATGTGTAGTGCTTATTAAATTAGCATTGATCTCGGAATGAGGCATTTTATAACGCCTTCAAAAATGGTGTCCCAAGGAAAGTGTGAGGCAGTCACAGAGAGGGACTGGGACTTTGACAAGTGTTCTAAGCATTGTCCCTCATATCACTGGTGCTGTACAACCAAAGCCACTTAAATAATGGATTTGAAACTGCTTGAGCAAATAAGTTGCAGGAATAGATTAACACTGAGGTCTTCTGATGCTAGATTGTATAGTTTGCTTCACATCCAAAAAATAAGTTGTAGATCTCTGCTTTCAAGGCAGATAACTACTACTCTTAATAAATGTGCAGTCATCCTAGAAACAGAACGCAGCCAAGTACATGAGAAAGTACATTGGAAGAATGTGCGCTCTTGCTAAATAAGCAGTACAGACACAGCAAATATCTGTCTCCCTCTTTCCAGAGCTGTCCTGACCTTAAATACCCTAGTAGATGGTATCCCTATAAACCCCTGAAGTGTCCCAGAAATACCAATATTTCAGCAAATAGTGACAAAATTAAGTCAGTAATCATAGCAACACCAACTTCAACAGATTACAGAAATCACATCACAGATCATTTGTCCCTGGTCCTCTACTGATATTGATAACACAGTACTCTGAATTTAAGAGGCATTTCTATGGTTTGTTGTTTTAGGTGGAAGTCTTTGATTATAAACCACCACAAAGAATTATTGGTAAGTTAAGCAAAAATGAGAAAGTATTAGAAGGCCAGTGGGAATTTTTATAAGATCATAGAAAACTGAAGAACCAGACTTGAAACAGACAGGAACCAGGAGCTCCAGAGGGTTTGGGAACACCCAGCAGCTTCAATCAAGTATATGCCACCACTGGAATTCATTCACTTATCCAACACATTTTTGCAAGTACTTATCATGTGCCAGGCACATGATAACAGATAGAGGATGCTGTTATATCCTCTACATGCTGAGGATATAGCAGCAAACAAAACAGACAACATTCCTCATTCTCAATGAACATTCCTTCTGGTAGTGGGAGATATAAAATAGCAAAAACACTGATAACAGTAGTAATATCTCCAACTTTCAAGCATCTACTGTGTGACTGGCACTGTGCTAAGTGTTTTACATATTCATACATTTATTCAAAAAATATTTACTGAGTCCTAGTATGCCAGAGACCATCCAGAATCCTTGCCTTTGTGAAGCTGATATTGTGGTGAAACAAATAAATTCAAAACCCTCAAAGATTAAAATCTTAGGAAACAGCACACAATTGGCCATGCTGAGGTTATGTATCTGTCCCCAGCTTCATCAGGGCAGTGAGGGAGATGATCTGATAGAAGGAATCTCCATACACCCTGTCCAGCCTTGAAAGTGGAAGGGCTGTCATCAATATTTACTGCCCAACCAAGACTGAACACAGTGAGAGAAGAGTCCTCAAAAAGAAATCAGGGATCATGAGCAAAGGAAACAGAATGCAAGGCAGAAAAAACCAACCCATTCCTTTGCATAAGGCATGGAACAATGAAGACTACTTCATCTGGGCCTTATTAATGTGTCTTGGTGAAAAAAACACCACAAACTAGATTATATCTAGAACACAAGGTGAAACTATGTTTTAGATCACTTGAGCTTGATTTCAGCCCCATTATTTACAAGGCTATCTCTAAGACCATGGGCAAATTACTTTACTCTGTATCTCAGTGTCCCCTTCTGTGCAAAAGGGGATGTTATTAGCATTTACCTAATAGTGATGTCATGAGGAATAAATAAGTTAATATTTGTAAAATGCTTAGAACAATGCCTGAAATACAGTAAGTATTATATACATGACTGTTAAGCAAATAAAGTAGAATGCTTAATTGATAGAAAGACATTCATGGTATATTATGTGAAAGAGCAGGTGGCTCAATAAGTACACAGTATAATCCCAATTCTTATATTAAAAATTAACAGTTATTATAGAAGATTATATATATAAGAAATATGCATATCAAATAGTTCAAAGCATTTATCTCTTACTGGGGTTGGGTGATATGAATAATTTGTATTTTCTCATTCTTTCTTGTCTGCTTTTTTCAAATTATTAACTGTGAATATGTATCACTGTTATAATTTTTAAATTATTAAAACATATTCAAACATGTATAAACACCTAAATATCACTAAAAGGGATGTGTTGGCAGAAGGGGAAGTGACCAATGACAAACATGTCTTAAACTGTTAAAAAATTAGTGTTACTTAGTAGGTCACACTGAAATAATATAAAAGTCAAGAAAATTCCTGCTCAAAAATAATTATAATAAAGACCCTGTAGTGATTACTTGGAGGCTAATATTATGTTGGAAGAAAAGCAATCACTAAGAAGAACCACACCTGAGTACTGGGCTCAATTATTCTTTGACAAAAGGCTACTGAAGACTCTCCTGCTTAAGTGGAAAAAGCCTAACACTCTTTAAAAAAACACAGAGTTCCTGGTAACCTGAGAGAGAATATCAAATGATTCAACATATATGTAATTGGGGTCACAGAAATAGAAGGGAAGAAATCATTAGATAAATAGATAGATCTAAAAATGAAATAATATCTGAAAATTTTCCAAATTTGATGAAAACCAATAAACATGAATCTAAAATCTCAAACAAAATAAACACACAAAAATTTACACTAATACATATCATAATCAAATCTTAAAATATAGTGATGAAAAAAACTTAGCAGCCAGAGAAACAGGCATACAGTTATTACGTACAAGAGAACAAACGTAAGAATGACAATAACTTCTCATCAGAAGCTATGCAAGCCAGAAGGCAATGGAACAAAATCTTTAAAGCACTGAAAACAAATGTTTACTTAGAATTTTAATCTAAGAAAACATCTTTCAGAAATAAAGGCAAAATAAAGAATTCTCCAGTCAAACAATATCTGATATAATTTATTATCATCAGACCTGTGCTACAAGAAATATTAAAGGAATTTCACCAAGCAGGAGGAAAATAATACCAGATGGGAAAATATGGATTTATACACAGAAATAAAGAGAACTGAGAAGTTTAAATATATGGGTAAATATTTTTTAAATGTCTTCACACTTTATTGTTAATTTACTTAAAAGCTAAGTGACTGTTTAAAGCAACAATAATAACTATGGATTGTGTGGTTAATAACATATGTAGAGGGAAATCCATGAAAATAATAGTGTAAAATAGAAGAGAAAATGGGAAAGTATTGTTGTAAGATTTTTACAGTTTACATGAAGGGATATAATATCTTTTGAGGAAAGACCATGATACGATAAAGATGCATATTGGAAATACTAGGGCAACTAGTGATAAGACAAAACGTAGAGGTAGAGCTAATAAGCCAAGAAAATAGATTAAATGGAAGGCTAATAAAATACCTAAATAATACCAAGAAAGGCAGGAAAGAAAAACCTGCACAAAGAACCTATGGGGAAAACAGAAAACAAACAACAATGTATTTAATTCCAAACAAATTGAAAATATATTAAATGAAAATGGTGCACTGCAAAAATAATTAAATGCTCTATATAAGACATACAATTTAAATATGAAGACACAGAAGAATGGAAAAATATTTAGCATTCAAGCACTGATCATAAGAAAGCTGGATTTTTATATTAGCATCAGATAAACAAGACTTCAGAACAAAGAATATTGCTCAGGCTAGTGAGGAACATTTACATTTTATAATCATAAAAGAGCCAGTTCATCAAAAATATAATAATTCTAAACATCTAAATGTGTATAACAGACCTTCAAAATGCATGAAGCACTAACTGACACAAAGAAAACGAAAAATAGGCAAATCCACAATTACATTTACAGATTTTGATATTCTATCTTCAGTAATTGATACAAGTATATCCTAAATATTAGTAAATATATAGAAGAATGGAACAACACTATCAACCAATTTTACCTAAATGGCATTTATAAAACATTCCATCCATCCCCTAACAGCACAAAGCACAGTATTTTAAAAGTCATATTGGACATTTCACCAAGATAGACCACATGTTTGGCCCGTAAATCGTGTCTCCATTACTTAAAATAATTGAAACCATACAGAGAACGTTCTATGATGCTTAATATTAGGTGTCAACTTAACTGGATCAAGGGATTTCAAGATGGCTGCTGAAGCATTGTTTCTGAGTGTGTTTGTGAGGGTGTTTCCAGAGGAGACTGACACGTGAGTCACTGGACTGAAGGAAGAAGACCTGACCTCCACATGGGCAGGTACCACCTAATTACTGCTGGTGCAGCTACAAAAAAGCACATGGAAGAAGGGGGGACATTCGGTTTGCTTGCTCTTTTTCCTTTGTTCATTTTCTCTCTTTCTCTATCTTCCAGAGTAATATGCCCTTTTCATCTTCCCGCTTTTGGATATCAGACTCCGGGTTCTTTGGCTTTTGGTCTCTGGGACTGGCGCCACTGGCTCTCAGGCCTTTGGCTTCAGACTGCAGTCTGCACTTTCGCCTTCTCTGGTTTTGAGGCTTCAGGACTTGGACTGGTCCATACTAACACCTTCCCTGGAAGTCATGCTACTGGCTTCTCTAGGAGCCATGCTACTACCAGCTTCTATATTTCTCTAGTTTGCAGACAGTCTATTGAGGGACTTAGTCTCTATGATCCTGTGAGCCAATTCTTCCTAGTGAATTCCCCCCCACACACACACGCGTGTGTGTAAATATATATATATGTATATATATATAAAAAACATAAAATGTTTACACACAATGAATTTATCCCCTATTAGTTCTGTCCCTATGGAGAATCCTAACTAAAGCAGGTTTCATGGCCACAGTAGAGTTGAATTAGAAATAAATAACAAAAATACAAAATTACCTGGAAATGTCTCAAATATTTGAAATACGTTAAAACCTCCTAAATGTTACTTTTATTTCCAATCACGACAAAGTATCATGGAGAGGATTTATCCTCCTTTCTAAAACAACTAAAAGGCTAGACTAAACGTGCAAATAATAGCACTCAAGACATTGGACATTAGGCAACGAAAAATAATTATCCTTGAAAAAAATGAAAAACAAATGAAGTGAGCCCTAATATTGGCCCAGACTACTACTTGGAGAAAGTTTCAGGGTGCAACACAGAAAGGGGTAACTTAGGAAACCTCCTTTAATTAAGTAGACACAGGTGGGAATCTGAGAAAATCAAGGTGATTAGAGTTCATATGAGAGAATACCAAAGAGGAGAGAGCTGCACAGAGAAAAAATTTCAGAGATCTGCAGTGGTCTACCTCAAGTAATCAAGAGAGTACTAATCTGTGCATGCAAGAGAAGAAACCGTGCAAGGCTAGGGAAATAACCACCCAAAAGGATTGTAGAGAATAGCACTCAGAGATCATACATATTCAGAAACAGTACCTACTGTCAGTAGTCAATGTGTAACATCTTACAATTCAGGGAGCATTGGTTAGAACAGTAGTTCCCAAAGGAAGGCAATTTTGGCCCCAAGGGGACATTTGTCAATGACTGGAGAAATTTTTGGTTGTCACAACTGGTTAATGCTACTGATATCTAGTATGAAAGTTAAACAACACGCTGGAAAGCTCCCACCACTGGTAGTTATCTCTACCAAAATGTCAGTAGTGATGCAATTGAGAAGTCCTAGGTTAAAGTACTAAAAAGGGTCTTGCCTCAGTAATAGTCAAAAATTAACCATAATCCAGGCATGGTGGCTCAGCCTGTAATTTCAGCACTTTGGGACGCTGAGGCAAGAGGATCACTTGAGGCCAGAAGTTCAAAATCAGCCTGGTCAACATAATGAGACCCTATTTCTACAAAAGAAAAGTTAAAAAAAATAGGCAGGCCTGGTGGTGCATGCCTGTGGCCTCACCTACTGGGGAGGCTGAGGCAGAAGGATCCTTTGAGTCCAGGAATTTGAGGCTGCCATGAGCCATGATCTCACCACTGCATTCCAGCCCGGATGACAGAGCGACACCCTGCCTCAAAAAAAAAAAAAAAAAAATTAACCCTAAACTAAACTCTGTTCTTGTTCTTGTCCCAACTAGGAAACCTTTTACTTCTGTAAGACCTGAAAACAAACAAACAAGCAAACAACTTCCACAGAACTGAATCCCAGAGCAAAGATCAAAAACAAAGTTCAGTTTAGTAGAAATGTAAACATGTCAGTAACTAATAAGGCAAAATATGCAATGCCTGGTATCCAATAAAAATTTACCAGACAGGCAAAGAAGCGGGAAGCACAACCTATGAAACCTATTTTTCTTTTCATCAAAATAAAAATCAATCAAAATTGACAGAAAATTAAAAATATGATAGGTTGATGGAAAAGATATTAAACAACTATTATAACTATATCCTATATGTTCAAGAAGCTGGAGGAAAGATTAATCATGTTAAGTAGTAAAATGTAACATATGAAAAGATCCAAACCAACTTCCAGACATGAACACTAAAATATCTGAGATGTTTAAAAAGTCATTGGATCTGGTTAATGACAGATTACGCATTGGAGATGAAAAGATTATGAATACATACCAATACACACAGATACACACAGAGTAAAAAATACTCTAAAATAAACCATGGAGTGAAAACTAACTAAAACATAAATAAATAGATAATTAATAAACGATGGTGCAAACTGCCAGCAACAAACTATACATGCAGTTGATGTCTACAAAAGACAGAGGAGAGAGGGGAAGTCCAAAAATATTTGAAGAAAAAATTGGCAAAATTTTTCAAAAGTTGATGTGAACTGTAAAGCCACAGATCTGTGCCGCTCAACAAACTGCAGCACAAGAAGCATGAAGAAAGCTACACTAAGACATAATCAAATGGCTTAAAACCAACGATAAAAAGAAAATCTTAGAAGCAGCCAGAGGGGAAAATTTGACATGCAGAGGAACAAAGACGAAGATAATAGAAAATTTCTGAATAGAAACAGGGAAACTAGAAAAGAGTAAAGTGAGATATTTAAAGTACTGAAATAAAAGTAATTCAACCTAAACTTCTTTATACTATCTTAAACTATCTTTCAGAAATAAAGGCAAAATAAAGCTTTCTCTGATAGAAAAGTTGAAAGGCAGATGTGTACTATAAGGAAGGAAAACAAAACCAGACAGAAACTTAGAATCTAAATGAATGAAGAGTCCTGGAATTGGTAACTGCATGAGTAAATACAAACAATTTTTCTCATTATTTAAATCTCTTTGAAAGATCACTGGAATCATGAGATACCACTTCATGATCGCCAGGATGACTACAATCAAAAAGTCAGATACCACCAAGTGTTGGTGAGGATATGAAAAAATTCCAAGCTTCATAAACTGCAGGTAGGAATGTAAAGTGGTGCAGCCATTTTGAAAAATACTCTTGCACTTCCTCAAATAATTAAACATAGTTACCATACAATCCAGCAATTCCACTACTAGGTGTATACCCAAAAGAAATGAAAATACATGTCCACCCAGAAACTTATATACAGATTGTTATAGCAGCATTATTCATAATAGTAAAAAAAAAAAAAGATGGAAACAACACAAATGTCAGTCAATGGATGAATAAACAAAATGTTGTAGAGCTAGACCATGGGATATTAATTCATTCTTAATAAAAAGTGAAGCACTGATATCTGCTACAATATGGATGAACCTTGAAAACATCGTGCCAAGTTAAATAAGTCAATCACAAAAGACCATATACTGTATGATTCCATTCTTATGAATGTCCCAAATAGGGATCTAAAGAGACAAAGAATAATTGTTGCTTAGAGCTAGGTATGGGGAATTGGGACGGAGACAGGGTATAGAGGGGTGACAGATAAAGGATACACGTTTTTTTCATGAAGCGATGAAAACATTTTCAATTGACTGTGGTAATAAGTATATATTTCTGAATACAGCAAAAAACAGAATTTTACACTTTAAATGAGTGGACTGTGTAGTATATCAATGACACCTCAATAAAGTCATTAGAAAAAGAAGATTGGCTCTTTTAAAGAAAAAATAAAATGATGTACCGTAGGATTTATAACATGTCGAAATAAAATGATACCACAAAGGCCAAAAGGGGAGAAATACAGGTATACTATGTATGACTCTCATATTTCACGTGAAACAGTGTAACGTCACTTGAAGATAGACTGTGTAAGTTAAAGATGCATATTATAAAACTTACAGGAAATATTAAGTAACAAAACACTTGTTATAATTAACAAGCCCACAAAGGAGATAAAATAGAATCATAAAAACTCAGTTAATCCAAAAATGACATGAAAGAGGAACAAAGAACAGATGG
The DNA here is from genome assembly GCF_002776525.5 of Piliocolobus tephrosceles. Taxonomy (NCBI): domain Eukaryota; kingdom Metazoa; phylum Chordata; class Mammalia; order Primates; family Cercopithecidae; genus Piliocolobus; species Piliocolobus tephrosceles. The sequence continues at coordinate 5,211,986 of NC_045445.1, read as the reverse complement.
GACAAATAGAAAACAAATATAAAAATGGTAGATTTAAACTCAGCCATAACAAAAATTAGATGAAATATAAACGTTCTAAAAACCACACAAAAGGGCAGATAAATCAGATTAATAAAGCAACAAAACCTAAATATATGCTACTTAAAAGAAAGCCACTTTAAATATGAAGACACAAATAGGTTCAAAAATGAAAGGGTGAAAAATGATATTCCATGCTGACGTCCAGCTGTCCAAAGAAAGCTGGAACAGCTATATTAGTATCAGGCAAAGTGGATTTCAGAGGAAATAATATTACCACAAGTAAAAAACAATCATTTTATGATGTTAAAGGTATTGATTAATCAATACAATGTAACAATTTAAGAATTTATGAACTTAAAAACAGAGCTTCCAAATATATGAAACAAAAACTAGTAAAAACTAAAATTAATGAGAAAAATCTACCATTATAATAGGAGATTTCAATATTCCTCTATTAATAACTAATAGAAAATATAAACAGAAAATCAGCAATGATATAGAAGACTTGAACAACAAAATTAGTCAACTTAGTCTAACTGCATTCATAGAACACTCCACCCCACAACATTAGAATACATATTTGCTTTTCAAATGCACATGGCACGTTTACCGAGATAGGCTATATTCTTGGTCATTAACAAGTCACATTAAATTTAAAAGTATTCAAGTTACACAAACTATATTCTCTGACACCTATAGAATTAAATTAGAAATTAATAAGAAGTGTGTACCTTTAGAAACTAGTAAATAATACACCCATGAATAAATATCTCTTTTAAATAAAAAAAGAAATCAAGAAGAGAAAGGTATCTGAAAAAATTCCGAACATTTGTAAACTAAATAAAATAACTAAATAACTCATGGATCAAAGAAAAAAATTAAAAAGGAAATGTAAAAGTATGTTAAACTAAATGAAAAGAAAACACAATATAACAAAATTTGTCGAACACAAAGTAGAATTTAGAAGAATATTTATAGCATTATAGACCTCTATTACACAAAAAGGAAGGTCTCTAATCAATGATGCTAGCCTATACCCTAACAAACTAGAGAAGAGAAAATGAAAAATAAGCAGAAAAAACTAACAAAGAACAGAGCAGAATCAATGAAATAGAAAATAGAAAAACAATAGAGAAAATCAGTAAAACCAAAATCTGGCTCTTTGTATCAATCAAAAGAATTGATAAACATCTAGTCATGTTGATCAGGGAAAAAAGAGACAAAACACAAATTACCAATATCAGGAATGAGAAAGGTGACATCACTAAAGATTCTACAGATATTAAAATACTAACAAGAGGATATCATGGTTCATCATATGAAAATAAATCAATGTAATATGTCACATTAACAGAAGGAAGGGAAAATACATGATCATCTCAATTGATGCAGAAAATTCATTTGACAAAATTCAACACGCTTTCATGATAAAGACATTCAGCAAACTAGGAATAGAAGGAAACTACTTGAATATAAAAAAGGTCATAAATAACCCACAGTTAACATTATGTTCAGTAATGAAAGACTGAAAGATCTTTCTTGAAGATCAGGTACAAGACAAGGATGCACTCTTTTTAAATTTCTGGTCAACATAGTACTAGAACTCCTAGCCAGAACAATCAGGCAAGAAAAAATAAAAGGTGTCCAAAATGGAGAGGTGGAAGTCAAATTGTCTCTGGTTGCAGACAACATGATGTTATATGTAAAAACTCCTAAAGATTACACAAAATACTGCTACAACTAATAAATCTAGCAAAGTTGCAAGATACAAAATTAACATGCAAAAATCAGTGCATTTCTCAACACTAACAATGAACAATCTGAAAAGGAAGGTTAAAAACTAATTCCATTTACAATGGCATAGAAAATAACAAAATACTTGGGAATAAATTTATCCATTGAGCCAAAAGTCTTGTACACTGAAAGGAATTAAAGACAGCAACAATAAAATATAAAAAATCTTTTGTTCATGGATTAGAAGACTAATATTGTTAAAATATTCATACCACCCAAAGCAATCTACAGATTCAATGCAAATCTTATAAAATCCCAATAACACTTTTTTCAGAAATAGAAAAATTCACCATAAAATGCCTATGGAATATAAGGGAACCAAGAACAGCCACAATAGTCTTGAAAAAGAACAGAGTTGAAGGTCTCACACTTCCAGATTTCAAAACTTACTATAAAACTACAGTAATTGCCAGGCAATTAATCTCAATACCTTGAGAGGCTGAGATAGGAGGATTACTTGAGCCCAGGAGTTTGAGACCAGCCTGAGCAACATAGGGGGATCCCATTTCTACAAAATATTTGAAAGTTAATTGGATGTGGTGGCATGCTCCTGTGGTCCCAGCTGCACTCCAGCCTGGGCAACAGAGCAAAACCCAGTCTCAAAACAACAACAACAACAAAGCTACAATAATCAAAGCAACGTGGTACTGTTACAAAGACAGACATATAGACCAATGGAATAGAATAGAAAGCCCAGAAATAATTCCTCACATCCATAGTCAAATGATTTTCAGCAAGGATGCCAAGACCATTGGATGGGTAAGGACAATCTTTTCAACACATGGTACTGGGAAACCTGGGAATCCTCATGTGAAAAAATTAAGTTGGACCCATACCTTACACCATATACAAAAATTACCTCAGAATGAATCAAAGGCCAAAAGAGCTAAAAACCTTTAGGAGTAAACATAATGGGAAAATTTCATGACATTGGATTTAACAATAATTTCTTGGATATGACACCAACAGCACAGGAAACTAAAGGAAAAATAGACAAATTGAACTACATTAAATTCTAAAGACTTTTGTGCATCAAAGGACACTATCATCAGAGAGAAAATATAACCCAAAGAATGGAAGGAAATATTTGCAAGCTATATATCAGATAACGAGTTAATATCCAGAATATGTAAAGAACACTTACAACTCAACAACAAAAAATACATAAATAAATAGTAAACATTTTTGCCAATAAAAAATGGGCAAAATAGTTGAATAAAAATTTCTCCATAGGATATATACAAGTGGCCAGCAAGAATATAAAAAGATCCCCAAACCATTAATTATTAAAGAAATGCAAAGCAAAACCACAATGGGCTATCACGTCGCGCACAGTAGGATAGCTATTTTTAACAAAGAAGAAAAGAAAATGTTAAATATTGCAGGATATGTAGAAATTACAGTCCTTGTACAAGCATTACTGGTAGGAATGTAAAATGGTGCAGTTTCTTTGGAAAATAGTACGACAGCTCCTAAATAATTTTAAAATAGTATTACCTTATGATTCAGCAATTTTAATTCTGACTGTATATCTACAAGATTGAAAGAAGGGACTTGGAAAGATATTTGTGTACCTACGTACATAAAAGCATTATTTACATTAGCCAAAAATTAGAAGTAACCCAAGTGCTTGTTGATAGATGAATGGATATGTGTAATGTGATACTGTATGCATAGGATGGAATACTGCTCAGCCTTATAATGGGAGAAAATTCTGACACACTTTAAAACTTGGACAAACTGAAGACATTATGAAATAAGCAAGTCACAGAATGACAAATACATATGACTTGACTTATGTAAGTGACTTACAGTAGTCAAATTCATAGAGACAGAAAGTAGAAAGGTGGTTGCCAGAGGCTGGAGAAAAGAGGAATTGTTTAATGGATACAGAGTTTTGGTTGTGCAAGAAAAAAAGAGTTCTGGAGATGGATGATGGTGATGGTTGCACAACAATATGAATTTACTATATCTCACTGAACTTCACACTTATAAGTGGTAAAAATCATTTATTTCAAGAAACTTTTCCATTTCCTTCTTAATGTCTTCATTGACCCACTGGTTACTCAGGAGCATATTGTTTAATTTTTGTTTGTTTGTATAGTTTACAAAATTCCTCTTGTTATTGATTTCTAGTTTTATTCCATTGTGATCAGAGAAGATGCTTGATGTTAGTTCCATTTTTGAATGTTTTAAGACTTGTTTTGTGACCTAACATATAGTCTATCTTTGAGAATGACCCATGTGCTGAGGAAAATAATGTGTATTCTGCAGTTCTTGGATGAAATGTTCTGTAAATATTAGATCCATTCAGTCTATAGTGCAGATTAAGTCTGATGTTTCTTTGTTGATTGCCTGCATTAAAGATTTGTTCAATGATGAAAGTGAGGTGTTAAATTATCCAGCTATCATTGTATTGGGGTCTGTTTCTTTAGCTGTTATATTTGCTTTATATATCTGGATGCTCCAGTGTTGGGTGCATATATTTTTACAGATATATATTTACAGATCTGTGGGATAAGGTTTTGGGAATGACTGGAAAGAGACAGAAGGTAATCTTGTACAGTGATGGAAATGTCTTATATCTTGATGGTGGTTGTGGTTACACAGGTGTACACTTTGTCAAAACTCATACAACTGTACAATAAAATAGACTAATTTTTAATTTATGTAAAATACATTTCAATACATTTAAGGGTTTTCAAAAAAGTACATGTATTAGAGTGGCCAAATATTAAAAACTGACAATACCAATTATTGGTGAGGCTGTAAAACAACAGCAACTCTCATTCATTGCTGGTGGGGAATACGAAATGATACAACCACTTTAGAAACAGTTTGGCAGTTGCTTACAAAGCTGAACATAATTTTACTATACAGTTCAGTAGTCATACTCCTACGTATTTACTCAACTGATTTGAAAATTTGCATCCACACAAAAACCTGCATTTCAATGTCTATAGCAGCTTTACTCATAATCACCCAAAACTGGAAACAAGCAAGATGTCCTTCAATAGGAGAATGGATAAACATACTGTAATATATCCATACAGGTGGAATATTATTTAGTAATAAAGTGAATGAGCCAAGAAACCATGCAAAGATATGCATGGTTTAAATACATAGTTCTAACTGAAAGAAGCCAGCCTGAAAGGCTATATATTGTATGATTCTATTTATGTGACATTCTGAAAAAGGCAAAATTGTAGAGATGACAAATCATGATTGTCAAGGGCTTATGGTGAGATGGGGGCAGTTGAATAGGTGAATACGGGGGAATTTTCAGGGCAGTGAAACTGTTCTGAATGATATTGTAATGGTGGATATGTAATGCTATATTTTCAAAATCCACAGAACTTTACATTACAAAGAGTGAGTCTTAATGTATGCAAATTTAAAAAATCATTTGAGGTCAGTGGATCCCAAGATGAAATACAGAATGTGAAATAAAGAATTGAACTGTGATATCATTTGGCTCTGTCAGCCTAAAAGCTATGATACCTCAGTAGTAACAAGCACCCAAATCTCATCTCGAATTGTAATCACCATAATCCACACATGTTGAGGGAGAAACCAGGTGGGAGGTGATTAGATCATGGGGATACTTTCCCCTATGCTGTTCTCATGATAGTGAGTTCTCATGAGATCTTATGGTTTTATAAGGGGCTCTTCCCCCTTGGCTCCTTAAGCTTCTCTCTCCTGCTGCCATGTGAAGAAGGCCCTTGCTTTCCCCTTCCCCTTCACCTTCTGCCATATAGTAAGTTTCCTGAGGCCTCCCCAGCCATGCAGGATTGTGAGTAAATTAAACCTCTTTTCTTTAAAAATTGTCCAGTCAGTTAACAAGGATGTATATCAAATGGAGATAAATATTATGGAAGGAAATAGGAAAGGTGGGTGGAGGGAGCACATTGCTTTTTACATGGAGGGCATAGGATCAGCTACACCGGCACTGAAGCAGAAATGTGGATGGTGAATAGCAAAGCCCTGAAGAGGAAGCATGCTTGGTTCATGTAGGAACAGCAATGAAGTCTGTGTAGCCCAATGAAAGGGTGCAAGGAGAGAAGGGGTAGAAAGTAGAGATTAGACCAGAGAAGTTTGGCATGGACTGCGATGGGGTAGATCACATAGGGCCAGTTGGGTTTTTCCTCTGAGATGAGAAAACTATAGAGCTCTTAAAGGCTTTTGAAGAGTAACCTTATTTGACATAAGTTTTTAAAGGATTATGATGACTACTATGTGAAAATTGGATTATAGGTAACAAAGGAGTGGAGGTGGAAAGAGGGATCAGATTCCGGATATATTGTGAAGCTAGATCTAACATGATTTGCTCATCAATGTGATATAGAATATGAAAGACAGAAATCTTTGAATCTTTGAATACTTTTCTGATTATTTATTCCTGATAAATTTTTTTTGAATTGGAAGCCTAGATCAGAGACTATACACATTCAAAAGTCTTTCAGATAGTCAAATTGTCCTCTGAAACCTGAAAAAATATTTTTACCCATTTTTTTTTGAGACAGTGTCTGAGACTGTCTAGACAATTTCTCAGCAGCACGGGAAAATAACATGGTATTATTATTTTTAATATTGACAGTTTAATAGGGAAATATGTTTTTTGTATATTAGTTTTACCCTTAATGATTCTGAATATTTAATATTTTTATTGGTCAATGGTATTGGCCATTTTTTTTCCACTAGGGAGTTCGTCTTTTTATCATTTAATATTTTTAATTACAATTCTTATTTAAAATTTTACTTACTTATTTATAAAACCCATTCTCTTTTCCTCCTGGAAACCCAGATAAACTACATTTCTCAGCCATTCTTGCACTTAGGGGTAGTCATATGTCCAAATTCTGGCTAGTGGAACATCAGTGGAGGTGATGTAGACTACTTGTAGACCATGTAGGCCATGAAAACCGCCCTTGTATGATCCTCCACACTCTTTTCTACTCAAAGCTAAGTGGAAAGAAAGAACCCCAAAGGAGCCCCCGGGAGTAACATGGTGAAAATGGCACAGGAAGGGAGGATCTTGGCAAACTAAATCACTACTTATAGGAGAGTTGCCCACCAAGAACACTGGTTTTGAAGTGTTGTAAGAAATGTACTTTATTGTGTTAAGCCACTGAGATTTAAGGGTTTATCAATTACAGCAGCAGGTGTATTTCCTAACTATTAAATAAATATATTGAAAGAAAAATAATTACCCAGTCTCAGATATTTCTTTATATCAGTGTGAGAATGGACTAATACAAACAGTATTACAAATGTGTGATGAAAGGAGATGGGAGAAAAGTTGCCGAACTAAGTAACTTTGGAAATGAGTGTATTTTGCTTTAGATTGTAGGACTAAAGACAGTAAGAACTGCACATAAGCCTTCTACTCTAGTTGATACATTTGTTTTCCACAGGGATATGGGTTAGCAAATTTGATACTACTATACATGTTTACTGGAATTCAGCAATCATGTAAATGGAGGCATATGGTGGGAACCAGATTTCTCATAATTGGAGTGGGTAGGTACACATATGTAAAAGGAGAAGGCTAGAATGACCTATGTGGTGATGAAGAATTGAAGACATCAGTATGAACTTATCTTCAGCTTCAATTATAGAAAGATGCTTATATAGAGAAATATGGAAAGATATGTGCATGTAAATACTCAAGTTAGTATATGTACATATATTTTGTTGCTCTGTTGGCCTAAAAGCTATGATACCTCATTAGTAACAAGTACACTTAGTGCCCATATCTTGGTCTCTAATACCATTTTTCAATTAAAAGAAACAGTGCTCCCTGAAAAAATGTCTGATTCTGGGAATGAGTCAAGATATATTCAAGATGATCCTTGAGCATCCCACAGTACATAACATAAGAAAATGCTAAGAAAAAAAACCCACTACATTATAGGGGTATGTCAAAGGGATAGACATGTCAGCTGAAAGAGCTTCTGATAGGCAGAGATAGAACAAGTTAAAGAACAAAATAAATAACTTATTATTGGATTATAATCTTGTAAGATACAATTAATTTCTCTGAGTTTCCCTTCAAAAATTTAGCCTGCTAACTTCCTTGTCTTTTGTTCTCAAACTCAACTTTCCTGTTCCTCCTTGCCCCTAGTTACTGTAAAACAGCCTACCCTTTCCCACCAGCTCCAATCCATAACTCACATCTGTTCCCTTGGATACCTGCCCCCACCCATTGTACTCCCGAAACTGCATATCTCACATGCTCCGCCTCTGTACGGCATGTTCCTCTCCCCTTCTATATTTAGAAAAATATGCACAAGTAGCCAATCCGGTCAGAACAAATTGTGTGGTCTGACCCCAGCCCATTGGGGAGAGACACAGAGGTAGGGATTGCATTAACCATATAAAACCCCCCTAGTCTCCTTTGTTCCACGTGCTCTTGCAATCTTGATTGAGGCAGGTAGCACCCTTCTGCAGAAGTAATTTGCCTTGCTGAGAGAATTAAACTTTTGCCTAAGTGCTGGTTTTACTTTGTGGCACCAAGTATTTATTCCTAGAGGATTTTTATAGCCAACAACCTGAAGTGTAACATATATGTGCATGAGTCCATACTTATAAAATCAAATAATTGTAATAATAAATAAGAGAAAAGACACAAATCTTTCATGTAGAAGAACTAGAAATGATTGATATAGGTACTTTCCTCTCAGTGAAGTGCAGCATAACTCCCCACTCCTTAAAAGTGACTTCCTGGCCGGGCGCGGTGGCTCACGCCTGTAATCCCAGCACTTTGGGAGGCCGAGGTGGGCGGATCACAAGGTCAGGAGATCAAGACCATCCTGGCTAACACAGTGAAACTCCGTCTCTACTAAAAATACGAAAAATTAGCTGGGCGCGGTGGTGGGCGCCTGTAGTCCCAGCTACTCGGGAGGCTGAGGCAGGAGAATGGCGTAAACCCGGGAGGTGGAGCTTGCAGTGAGCCGAGATGGCGCCACTGCTCTCCAGCCTGGGCGACAGAGCGAGACTCCGTCTCAAAAAAAAAAAAAGTGACTTCCTTCCAAAGAGTACATTATGGAAAGGGAGGAAACAGAGTAAATTTATGGTAGACAAACCTAACAAACACTATTGCAGCCATGTCAACATAAAAAATTTTGAGTCATATTGATAGCATGAACTCTTCATGTGACATGATGAGAATGGCACATCGTCTCTGTAGTCTTCCTCCCCAAACCCATAATCTCAGTCTAATAATGAGAAAAATATCAGGCAAACCACAATTGAGGGTCATTAAACAGAATACCTGACAATTATTTTTCAAAATTGTCAAAGTCACGAAAAATAATGAAACTGTTAGAAACTGACACAACCAAGAGGAGCCTAAGGAGACATGTTGACTAAATGTAATATGTTATCTATTCTGAATAGGATCCTGAGACCAAAAAATGGCATTAGGTAAAAGTAAGGAAATCTGAATGAAGTATAAAGCCGAGTAATAATAATGTATCATATTGATTTATTAATTGTGACAAATGCATCAAACTAATGTAAGATGTTAATAATAGAGGAAACTGGGTATGAAGTATATGAGAACTTTGTGGTATCTTTGCAATTTTTCTGTAATACGAAAACTATTATGAAATAAAGTTTATTTTTAAAAAGTCTGATAACTGCCCCCATCACCTGAGAGTCTGATTTAATTGATCAGTTTTGTGGCCTTAGCATTGGGATTTTTAAAGGTTCCCTAGGTTATTCTAGGATAAGTTTGCAGCCAGGTTTGAGAAATAGTGGAAGAGTGCCTGAAGCTGAGGACACTGAGCAAGTGCCAGGAACAACTTGCATATTGACAATGCTTATTGGCCCTAATTTAATCTCATAAAAGAATATTCCTTCAACAGATACCATCTCCCTACTTCTTAGGATAAGTGAATGGCACCATACAAAATACACTGATGCCTTTAATATTGTTCTAGATTCAAAAGCACTATTCAAAAGAGCTTTCTGTGATGAAAATATTCTACATATACACTCTCCAATATGGTAACCACTAGCTACATGTGGCTATTGAGCACTTGAAATGTGGCTAGTGTGACTGAAAACGTGAAGTTTTAATGTTTTTAATATTAATTAATGCAAATTTAAATATCAACATATAACTAGTGGCTACCATATTGGACAGCACTGCTCTATAAAAATTCAATCAGGTTCCTAAGAGACTTCTTAATGTTCTTTTTTGGGATATGGACTAATTTTTCTCATTCCGACTTTTTTCTTCCTACAAATTGGAGTCTCCTACTTTCTAGGAGACATTTTTACTTTAAAACAGCAGTACAAATGCTATGCAACTCCACCACATTTGCAATAGAAGGGTCTGGTATCATCCCTGGGTCTCCCCCACCTGCAGTGCCTGCTGCTGGCTGCAGAAAGCAACCATTGTGCCCTGAGAGAAGAACATTTCTTGTGAGCCCCTGCCCTGCCTCCCTTTCTTGAGTATTTTGGTTCTTTCTAATGCTAATTTTTCAACTGCTCTCTCCAGAGTTAATTCCAAACTCCTAAAGTAAAAAGGAAAACAGGTTCTCCTGGTGGAGGGATGCAGCTGTTCTATTATTTGTCTTCATTTAAAAAATAGCTATCCCCCAGCCCTCTACCATATCCATGCATTTCTACTATGCTGCACAGCTAATGACCACATTAAGCATTTGGAAGGTCTGCATTATTGCATTGCTGATAGCTCAGTGGCTGAATACAATTATACTATGGATTGCTTAGGCTGTTGGGGTGATGGGAAGAAATAAACATTCTGGAGGGGCAGTGTAGATTCAGTGTTATCACATACAGCACCCCGCCACTCCAACTGCCAGATCTACATCTCTATTATTGAAAGTGAAAACCAAAGATGAGATTTTAGAAATACTGCTTCCATGTTGGGGCTACACACATTATCACTTACACACTATGGTGGAAGTTCAGCTGTCTTTGCTTTTTAGTAGATATGGGGTTGTGTGGTTTTAATGACGCAAAGAAATGGAGGAATTATGGGTTTTCCTAAAATGTAACAGCTTCAGCAGTCGAAGGCTGTCCCAAGGGCATTTTGCTGATGAGGAAAAAAATCTAGGTTATCAGAACAACTAGCAAATGACAAGAAATTGAGATTAGCATTAAAATTAGAAATTCTAAATTGGGAACTGCTGGCCAGCAAGGCCTCTCTTCCCCAATTTTGCTGTATTCCTAGAACCAAGTTCAGGGTCCATAGCTTTAGGATTTTGTGTGTTTGCTTATTTTAACAGCTTCATTGAGATATAATTTACATATTATGAAATTTATTAATTTTAGATGTACAATTCAATTGTTTTTATTCAATTTACAGTTGTGAAACCATCACCACCCTCCAGTTTTAGATTTCTTTCACCACAAAGAGATCCCTGGTACCCATTTATAGTCACTACCTATTGCCCCCAACCTCTCCCAAGACGTAAGCAACCACTAATCTACTTTCTGTTTTACAGATTTATCTCTTTTGGATAGTTTATACAAATTGAATCACTCAAATGCAGTATGTATAATAGTATTTTGTGACTGGTTTCTTTCACTCAGCATAATGTTTTCAAGGTTCATCCATGTTGTAGCATTTATTGGTATTTCATATATTTTTATGGATGAATAATATCCCATTGTATGGATACAACAAATTTGGTTTATTAATCAGTTGTTGGGTATTCATAGGTTGTTTACATTTTTTATATGTTATAAATAATACTGCTATGAACACTTGTGCTGGGATATTGACAGTGGTATGTTGAATCTATAGATCAATTTGGGGAACATTGTCCTCTTACCAATCCATGAACATGGAATATTTCTCTATTTAATGTTCTTTATTTCCTGTGAACTGTGTTTTGTATTTTCCAGTCCATACATCCTATACTTCTTTTGTTAAATTTATTTCTAAGTATTTTATTTTCTGGATGCTATTATTAAGTAAATTATTTTCTTAATATTTTTACATTGCTGATTACTAGTGTTTAGAAATATAACTGACATTTTTATACTGATCTCTTATCCTTTAACATTGCTAAACTCATTAATTAGTTCTAATAATTTTATTGTGTGTGAATTCAGAGGATTTTTGTAAAAAGAATTATGTCGTTTGTGAATAAACATATTTTTATTTTTTCTTTTCCAAGCTTGAAGACTTTTATTTCTTTTCCTTGCCTAACTGGACGAGCTGGAACCTCCAGTATGATGTTGAATAGAAGTGGTGAGAACAGACATATTTACCTTGTTTCCAATCTTTTCCTGACATGCAAACAAAGCATTCAGTCTTCACCTTAAGTATAATGTTAGCTGTAGGTTTTTCATAGAAGTTCTCTCCTATTCCTAGCTTCTTGATAATTTCAATAATGAATGGTTTTGGGGTTTTACCAACTTTTTAATCCTTCTATTAAGATAATCATGTGATAAAATGGGGAAAGGACACCTGATTCAACAAATGGTGCTGGGATAATTGGCAGGCCACATGTAGAAGAATAAAACTGGATTCTCATACCTCACCTTACACAAAAATAAACTCAAGATGGATCAAGGACTTAAATCTGAGACCTGAAACCGTAAAATTTCTAGAAGATAACATCATAAAAACCCTTCTAGACATTGCCTTAAGCGCAGACTTCATGTCCAAGAACCCAAAAGCGAATGCAACAAAAACAAAGATAAATAGATGGGACTTAATTAAACTCAAAAGCTTCTGCACAGAAAAAAAAAAAAAGCAAAAACAAATAAACACTAAAAAACAGCAGAGTAAACAGACAACTCACCAGCTCACAGTGGGAGAAAATCTTCACAATCTATATAAATGAATAATATCCAGAATCTACAAGGAACTCAAACAAACTAGCAAGAAATAAACAAATAATTCCATTCTAAAAGTGGGCTAAGGACATAAATACACAATTCTCAAAAGATATACAAATGGTCAACAAACATATGAAAAAATGTTCAACATCACTAATATCAGGGAAATGCAAATCAAAACCACAATATGATATCACCTTACTCCTGTAAGAATGGCCATAATCAAAAACAAAAACAAAAAATACATGCTGGTCGGGCGCGGTGGCTCAAGCCTGTAATCCCAGCACTTTGGGAGCCTGAGGTGGGTGGATCATGCGGTCAGGAGATAAAGACCATCCTGGCTAACACAGTGAAACCCCGTCTCTACTAAAAATACAAAAAAATTAGCAGGGCGTGGTGGCGGGGGCCTGTAGTCCCAGCTACTCGAGAGGTTGAGGCAGGAGAATGGTGTGAACCCTGGAGATGGAGCTTACAGTGAGCCGAGATCACGCCACTGCACTCCAGCCTGGGCGACAGAGTGAGACTCCATCTCAAAAAATAAATAAATAAATAAATAAATAAATAAATAAATAAATAAATAAATAAATAATAGATGTTGGCATGGATATGGTGGAAAGGGAACACTTTTACACTGCTTGTGGGAATCTAAACTAGTACAACCACCAGGGAAAACAGTGTGGAGATTCCTTAAAGAACTAAAAATAGAACAACCATTTGATCCAGCAATCCCACTACTGGGTATCTACCCAGAGGAAAACAAGTCATTATATGAAAAAAGATACTTGCACATGCATGTTTATAGCATTAAAATTTGCAATTGCAAAACAAAATGAATCAAGCCCAAATGCCCATCAATCAATGAGTGAATGGATAAAGAAATTGTGATATATATTATATATATATACACATTGTGTATGTATATATGTATGTATAACATGGAATACTACTCAGCCATAAAAATAAATGAAATAATGGCATTTACAGCGACCTGGATGGAATTGGAGATCATTATTCTGAGGGTAGTAACTGAGGAATAGAAAACCAAACACCATATTTCTCACTTATAAGTGAGAGCTAAGCTATGAGGATGCAAAGGCATAAGAATGATACAATGGACTTTGGGGACTTGGGGAAAGAATGGGAATGGAGTGAAGGATAAAAGACTACAAATCAGGTACAGTGTATACCGCTCAGGTGATGGGTGCACCAAAGTCTCACAAATCACCACTAAAGAACTTATTCATGTAACCAAACACCACCTGTTCCCCCAAAAACCTATGGATATAAAAAATTTTAAAAAGATGATAATGTGAGTTTTTTCCTTCATTCTATTGATATGGTGTATTACTTCAATTGATTCTCACATGTTTAACCAACCTTGCATTTCTGGAATAAATCCCACTCATTCATTGTATTATAATTCTTTCTATATGTTGCTGGATTAATTCTGCAATATCATGTTGAGGATTTTGCATTTATGTTTATAAGGGCTGTTGGTCTGTAGTTTTTTTCCCTTAATATTTCATTGTCTGGCTTTGCTATAAGAATAAAACTGAACTTTTAGAATGCATTGGGAAGTCTTCCCTCAGCTTCTTTTTCTTTTTCAGAAGAATTTTTATTAATTCATCTTTAAATGTTAGGTTAAATTCACTAGTGAAGTGTTCTCGGTGTGGGCCTTTGTGTGAGATTTTTTTTTAAATGCTAATTGATCTCTTCACTTGTTATAGGCTTATTCACATTTTTTTATTTTCTATCAAGTCAGTTTTTATAGTATATGTCTTTCTCAGAACTTTTCTATTTTATTTAACTTATCTAATTATTGGCAAAGTTGTTCAGAACAATTAGTAACCTTATTTTTGTTTTGTTTTGTTGGTTTGTTTTGTTTTGTTTTGTTTTCTTGAGACAAAGTCTAGGTCTGTTGCCCAGGCTGAAGTGCAGTGGCGCGATCTTGGCTCACTGCAACCTCTGCCTCCTAGGTTCAAGTGATTCTCCTGCCTCAGCCTCCTGAGTAGCTGATTTTTATTTATTTATTTATTTTTGAGACAGGGTCTTACTCTGACACCCAGGCTGGGGTGCAGTGGTAGAAGCACAGCTCACTACAGCCTCCATCTCATGGGCTCAAGCAGTCATCACGCGTCAGCCTCTCAAGTAGCTAGGACCACAGGTGTGTGCCTCCATGCCTGGCTAATTTTAAAAATTTTTCTGTAGAGATGGAGGTCTCCCTACATTACCTGGGCTGGTCTTGAACTCCTGGGCTCAAGCAGTCCTCCCACTTCAGCCTCCCAAAATGCTGAGATTAAAGGTGTGAGCCACTGTACCCAGTCCTTATTTTTGTAAGGTCAGTATTGACGTTCCCTTTTCTGTTCCTGATTTTAGTCTTTCAAGTCTTTTCTCTTTTTATTTGTCGATCTAGCTAAAGATTTTTCAATGTTGTTGATCTTTTCAAAGAATCAGCTTCTAATTTTGTTGATTTTTTTCTGTTTGTCTATATTCTCATTACTTTCCACTCTAGCCTTTATTATTTGTTTCCTCTTGCTGGTTTTGGAATGTTTACAATTTCTTTTTTTTTTTTTAGTTTTTTTTTTTTTTTTTAAGGTGAAAGGTAGGTTATTGATTTGAGATCTTTCTTGTTTTTTAATATAGGCTTTTTTTTTTTATACTTTAAGTTCTAGGGTACATGTGCACAACGTGCAGGTTTGTTACATATGTATACATGTGCCATGTTGGTGTGCTGCACCCATCAAC
>NC_045445.1:5184399-5196505 GCF_002776525.5 Piliocolobus tephrosceles | reverse complement strand
CTCCCCCCTCCCCATGATAGGCCCCATTGTGTGATGTTCCCCTTCCCGAGTCCAAGTGAGTTCATTGTTCAGTTCCCACCTATGAGTGAGAACATGCGGTGTTTGGTTTTCTCTTCTTGTGATAGTTTGCTAAGAATGATGGTTTCTAAAGCTATAAATTTCCCTCTAAGCACTGCTTTATAGCTGCTTCTCACACATTTTTATGTGTCATGCCTTCTTTTCACTCATCTCAATCTGTTTTCTAGTTCCCCTTGTGATTACTTCTTTGAATCATGAGTTGTTTAGGAGTGTGTTGTTTGATATCTGCATATTTAGGGATTTCCAAATTTTTTTCTGTTAATGATCTCTAATTTAATTCCACTGTTGTCAGATACTTTGTATTATTTAAATCATCCTAAAATTATTAGTGTTTGTTTTATAGACTAACATATGCCTATCCTGGAGAACATACCATGTGTAGTTGAGAAAAATGTATATTCTCCTGCTTTTGGGTGAAGTGTGTTCTATAGATGTCTAAAAGATCTAGTTGGTTTATAGTGTTGTTCAAGTCTTAAATCACGTTGTTAGTTTTCCATCTAGTTGTTCTTAGAGCTTCAGACTTAACTGATGACAATGAGTGACCTCTATTTGCTGTCATGTACACTTTCTCCAAAATTCATCACAATGAACCTCATAGTGGGTAGTATTGTGACTATTTTTACACATAAGTAAATTGAGGCTAAGAGTTTAAAGTGGCTTCTCAAGGATAGTCATAAGTGGCAGAGCCAAGATTCAATCTGACATCTTCTGAACTGACGTCCATTGTTCATTCTACTGTATCATGTTGCTCTTCATGCATACCTTCCCTGTTTATGGACTGAGTGGTCTCCAGTTCTGACTTTCTCCTGACATATTGGGGAATCCCACTTGAGCCTGGAGTACTGAAATATTCTGTGTAGACAGAGACAATCCTGAGGGGCTGGAATAGCCATGAGGACCTTTTATTGAAGGAAATGAAAGGTAAAACTGGTATAGAGAGTACTACTTAAAAAAAAAAAAAAAATCCCAACCTGTTTTCCTGAGGTTTTTCACAGTGACCATCATTTTAAAAGAAGAGGCCACTTACACTTTCACCAGACATGAGGCTTGGGAAGAATTTAGAAAACTGGTCTGATCTAACAAGACCCTAAGGCAGAGGAGCATATACTGGCAGTGAAAGGCGAGTCTGCTTAGGTCAGCTCCTAGCATTTGCAGGATGTAACAATTGATTTTGTGTCAACTTGGCTAGGCTACGGTGCCAAGTTGTTGGGTAAAACATCAGTCTATATGTTGCTCTGAATGGATCTTTTAGATTTAACGTTTGAATAAATAGACTTTGAGTAAGGCAGATTACTCTTCATAATGTGGGTGAGCTTCATCCAATAAGTTGAAGGCCTTAAGAGAAAAAGACTGAGGTCCTCTGAGGAAGAGAAAATTGCCTTCAGATTGCCTTAAGATTCAAGCTCCAATATCAACTCTTCTCTGCCAACCTACCAGCCTACCCTGCAGATTTCAAACATGCCGGTCCCCACAACAATTGTGTGAGCTCATTTCTTAAACTAAACCTCTTGAGAGAAACTTGACTAATCCACAGGGCTCCAATAAGATTATAAATGCAGATTCAAATATCATATCTAAATATCTAAAATTTGTACTAAATATTTAAAATTTGTAAATCAAGCTAACAAACTGTTCTATATTTCTACCTAAACAAATATATGTGCACAACAACCTGGAAAGTCATATTCAAATTTAAAATCCTTGGACTCTTTAGAGTTCTGTACCAAAACGTGGTGACATGGAGAGGACCAGACCCCAGCAACTGGCCCACCTGTCTCTCTTCTCTTCCTACTCTGGGTTCACCCTTCATTTTGAGGGGTCTTACACATGTTTTATGGGCCCCTATAGTTCATGCTTCTAAGTTTCATCCACACTCTCCGCAAATAACAAACAGCTGCCTCCTAGAAACCCCTTAAGCATACAGGTAATCACATAAATGTGTGTGTGTGCGCGCGCATGTGTGTGTGTCCCCAGGAATACACACCCAGGAATGGAGTCCGTGAACTCTCTGGAAATAGGAATGGGCTTGTGAACATTTAGACAGGGAATTCCAGCTTCCCAGGTGCCCACTCAGATCTAGAAGGTGATCCAAGGATTCTGTGTGGTTACATCTCCTCAGGTCCACTCTCTCCTTTTCAGAGTAAGGTTCTTTAAAGCACAGAGACCATATAGGGGTTATTTTTACATGTGTCTAAATGTGGCACTAAACCTTCAAATCCTCAGGGGAGAAAGATAAAGTAGAGCAAATGGCTAGTGGTTTCAGGGCCTTGCCCACAGGAAGCGCTGCTCTTCCAAGGACTCCTATCCAATCCTGAAAATAGACATGGGAAGTCTGGGCAGTTTGTGCCAACAGGATAACCAATTAAACCATTTCCAGTGAGGCAAGGAGGGGAAACAATCCCAGAGGGAATAACTCAGTCAGGCTTTGCAAACCTAGACTACTAGTACTATGGCTTAAATAATGTCCTCCAATTTTCATGTGTTTGAAAACTTAACACACTAATTCACATTTTTATTGTAGGTGGGACCTTTGGGAGTTACTTAGGATTACATAAAATCATCATGGTAGCTTTATAAGAAGAGCAAGAGAGACCTGGTATGACATGCATGCTCTTGCCCTCTCATCATGTGATGTCCTACACCATGTTTTGACACAGCAAGAAGGCCCTCACAAGATGTGAGTGCCATGCTCTTGGAATGTTCAGCCTCCACAACTATAACAAATAAATTTCTTTTCTTTATAAATTACCCATTCTCGGGTATTCTGTTATAGTTACAGAAAATAAAATGAGACAACTAGCTACCTCCACTTTCCTGTCTTATTTTCTCCAGTAAGGTTGCAACCTGCATCCCAAAAATTTCATCCATAGACCTATGGTTTAATAGGTCTACAGGTCTCCAAGATCCTGTGGCTGAAACAAAAAGAAACCTATTCTGAGTCAAGGACTTCCTGGCTCAAGGCTGTCCTCACTGGTTTATCCAAAGGTAATTCCCATTTAAATGGTTAGTGAATACCAAGACAACTGCTTAATAGCTGTTCCCCTACTGGTATAGATTACCTAAAGTCTCTCCAAGAATGGAGTCCCAGCACATTTCCACCATTCCAATGAGCTGTCAGGTTTGACTGGAGCCAGTAACTGTTTATTCATGCATGACCAGGCTGCTGATAGAGAGGTAGTGCAATGCAGAAAGGCATTCAGCACTGGACCACCCATGAATGAGTGTGCTTATGTGTTGTAATTCCCTCGGTGCAGGTAGGCATCTGATACTCATTCATTCAGCACCGAGGGCTAGGCCAGGTCTCAGAGCCAACTCAGCAGCAGCAATCTGTCATCTGTCACACACCTTCTTGTGTTGCCTTTCTCAGGTTGGCTGCAGCCTCTGAGCCATGACCCCGTAACCATTTCAAAGATTGCCATGGACACTAGAACTCTGTTTCAGAAGTTTTAAGATGCCTCTAGGAGAGGGGTGGCAACCAAGTTCTTTTATGCATGCTATCACCAGGCAGCACAGTATAAACAGGTACAAATTAGAAATATTTTGAAGAAACAGAAGGGATTGAGTTAACCTATGAACAGTGATGTGGACAGTTGCTTTCATGAAAAAAGAAACATAGAGCAGATGAGGCCCCAATTAACTACCTATTATATGTGTCTACATTACAAAGACAGAGACAGAAAGGATTGAGTTTGAGAGTGTGAAAATAAATAGGGAAGAAATGTGTTGGGCCACAGCCTCCCAGAGTGTGGCTCCCTAGGTCCCATTCGCAGCACTGATTTAACTTCCTTTACGTTTTATTTCAATGCCTGGATGGAATTGGAGATTCTATTTTCCTTTTCACTGCTCTGTTTTAAAAGAAATGTGATAGCATGCAGTACAGAAAGGAGGTTATTTTCTGTAAGTTTGGGACTTTTAAGCTACTAGTTCATTTAACAAACACTTCCTGAGGTTATACTATGTGTTAATCCCTATGCTAGAGGTTGAGACCATCTTGCTGAATAGAATGATCACGGCTCCTGCTCTCATAGGGCTTACATTCTATCAGATGACAGGGATAAAAACAAAAATAAACACATAAGTATAATAAAAATATTATCAAATAATAACAATGTCTATGAAGACAAAGTGGTAAAATGGCCAGCAACCGTGATGAGGGTGGTCAGAGAAGGCTTCTCTCAAAAGATAACCTGTGGTCTGAGAATTGAGTGATGAGAAGAAGAAATCCGTATAAATACCTGGGGAAAAAGCATTGCAGGTAGAGGGAACAGCAAATAAAAATGCCCTGAGGTATAAATGACCTTAAGGTGTCCAAGGAGACGCAAAAAGAAGAAGGAGAAGAAAGAGAAGTAAGAGGATGAAATTGGAGAGGCAGGTGAAAATGGGCCATCTAGGGCCTAGTAGTCTATGGTAACATATTAGGAGTTTATTGTAAGTAAAATTATAATTTACTGGAGGAGTTTATACATTCAGCCCACCCTTTTTAAATAACAGCACCTCAGTTTTTTATTGTAAATATCTTTTTTCCTCCATTGAAAGCAGTCCAGTGGGACTAACAGTCTCAATGCTCTGCTAGATCCTAGCCAAAGTACAAGCCTAAATCAATACGTATTTTGTCTACACATGTTTTTCCTTTGATTTCATGGCAGCTTTATTGAGATATAACTTACATATCATTCAATTTATTTTTTTAAAACAGACAACTTAATGGTTTGTAACATATTCACAGATATGTGCAATCCTCACTCCAGTTAATTTAAGAACATTTTAATTACCTCAAAAAATACCCTGAACTCTTTAGTTATCATTCTTCTACTCTCTTTCTTCTCCCTCTCCCATTCTAATCAACAACTAATCTACTATCTGACTCTGTAGTCTTGATTTTATGGACATCAAATATAAATGGAATCATATGTGATCTTTTTTGACTGGCTTCTTGCACTTACCATAATGCTTTCAAGGCTCATCAACATTGTAGCATGTATCAGTACATTGTTGCTTTTATGGCTGAATAATATTCCATTGTAGGTATATCACATTTTGTTTATCCATTTTTCAGTTGATGAACATTTGGAATGTTTCTGTCTTTTAAGTGTTATAAATAATGCTTTGTGGACATTTGTGTAGAAGTCTTTGTGTGGCCATGTTTTAAATCATCTTGGGTGAAAACCAGATTTGCTGTCATATGGTCACTTTGTGTTGAACATTTTGAGGAACTACCAAACTGGTTTTCACAGTTGCAGAAATAAATTTATGTTCTCAACAAAAATGCATGAGGGCTCCAATTTCTCTATATCCTCACCAACACTTGTGCAGGATGGACTGAGTGTTTATGTCTTCCCAGAAATTTTATGTTGAAGCCTAATCATCAATGCATTAGTATGAAAAGTTGGGGCCTTTGGCAGGTGATTAGCTGATAAGGGCTCTGCCCTTATGAATGAGATTAGTGCCCTTATACAAATAACTCTGGAGAGCTAGCTAGCCCCCTTCCACTATGTGAGGACACAGTGGGAAGGCATGAACTATGAAACAGAGAGTGAGCCCTCAACAGACACAACATCTGACAGAGCCTTATTATTGGAATTCCTTGCCTCCAGAACTGTGAGCAAAAAAATTTTCTTGTTTATAAGTTACCTAATCAAAAGTATTTGGTCATAGCAGATCAAACAGACTAACACAACTTATTTTCCTATTTTTTCAAAACTTATAGCCATCTCAGGAGTTGTGAAGTTGTACCTAATTGTGGTTTTGATTTCTGTTCCCCTGATGGCTAATTGCGTTGAGCATTCTTTCATGTACTTACTGGTCCCTGTGTATTCCTTTTGGAGACATGTCTATGGAAATCCTTTACCCATTTTTAATTGCCTTGCTTTTTAATTGTTTAATTATTAGGTCACAAAATAAGTCTTAACAAATTTAAAATCAAATTCATCAAGTATTGTTCCGAATCATAACAGTATGAAACTAGAAATCAACAATAAGAAATTTTGGAAAATTGACAAATATGTATAAAGTAAACAGTATGCTCCTGAACAACCAATGAGTCAAAGAAGAAATTAAAAGGGAAATTTAGAAATATATTGAGACCAATGACAAGGAAAACAAGATATGAATCCTATGATGTGCAGCAAAAGCAGTTGTAGGAGGAAAGTTCATATCAATAAATGCCTACATTATAAAAAGAAAGATTACAAATACAGAGTCTAACATTATGCCTCAAGGAACTAGAAAGGAAAGAAAAAACTAAACTCAAATTTAACAGAAGGAAAGCAATAAAGATAAGAATAAATTTGAAAATAAATATATTGTGGGTGCTATATTATTATCAGATATACAATTTGCAAAAATATTCTTCAAAGACTTGAATTGTGAAGTACCAAAGATTTTACTCATGATGAATTCCAATTTACTTTTTTTAGTTACTTGTGCTTTTGGTGTCATATATAGGAAACTATTACATAGTTCAACGTCACAAAGATTTATACCTTTGTGGAGGGGTGTGCCCAAGATGGCCGAATAGGAACAGCTCCAGCCTCCAGCTCCCAGCGTGAGTGACACAGAAGACGGGTGATTTCTGCATTTTCAACTGAGGTAGCGGGTTCATCTTACTGGGGCATGTCAGTTGGCACTGGTCCGAGGGTGCAGCCGGACCAGCAAGAGCTGAAGCAGTGGGAGGCATCACCTGACCTGGGAAGTGCAAGAAGGAAGAGAATTCCTTTTCCTAGCCAAAGGAAATTGAGACACACAAAACCTGCAAAATCGGGCAACTCCCATCCTAATACTGTGCTTTACCAAGGGTCTTAGCAAATGGAACACCAGGAGATTATATCCCACACGTGGCCCAGAGGATCCCACGCCCACGGAGCCTCCCTCATTGCTAGCACAGCAGTCTGAGATCTAAGTGCAAGGCCGCAGCGAGGCTAGGGGAGGGGCGCCTACCATTGCTGAGGCTTAAGTAGGTAAACAAAGCTGCCAGGAAGCTCGAATTGGGTGGAGTCCACCACAGCTCAAGGAGGCCTGCCTGCCTCTGTAGTCTCCTTCTCTGGGGACAGGGAATAGCTAAACAAAAAGCAGCAGAAACCTTGGCAGAGGTAAACGCACCTGTCTGACAGCTTTGAAGAGAGCAGTGGATCTCCCAGCTCGGAGGCTGAGATCCGAGAACAGACAAACTGCCTGCTCAAGTGGGTCCCTGACCCCTGAGTAGCCTAACTGGGAGACATCCCCCACTAGGTGCAGACTGACATCTCACACCTCACATGGTGGGGTACACCCCTGAGATGAAGCTTCCAGAGCAAGAATCAGACAGCAACACTTACTGTTCAGCAATATTCTATTTTCTGCAGCCTCCGCTGCTGATACCCAGGCAAACAGAGTCTGGAGTGGACCTCAAGCAAACTCCAACAGACCTAAAGCTAAGGGTCCTGACCATTAGAAGGAAAACTAACAAACAGAAAGGACACCCACACCAAAACCCCATCAGTACGTCACCATCATCAAAGACCAAAGGCAGATAAAACCACAAAGATAGGGAAAAAGCAGTGCAGAAAAGCTGGAAATTCAAAAAATCAGAGTGCATCTCCCCCTCCAAAGGAACTCAGCTCATCGCCAGCAATGGAACAAAGCTGACGGAGAATGACTTTGATGAGTTGAGAGAAGAAGGCTTCAGTCAATCAAACTTCTCAGAGCTAAAGGATGAACTACATAACCAGCACAAAGAAACGAAAAACCTTGAAAAAAGAATGGATGAATGGATAACTAGAAAAATCAATGCAGAGAAGACCTTAAAAGAATTGATAGAGATGAAAACCATGACACAAAACTACGTGACAAATGTACAAGCTTCAGTAAATGACTCGATCAACTAGAAGAAAGAGTATCAGCGATTGAAGACCAAATGAATGAAATGAAGCAAGAAGAGAAGTTTGGAGAAAAAAGAGTAAAAAGAAATGAACAAAGCCTCCAAGAAATATGGGATTATGTGAAAAGACCAAATCTACGTCTGATTGGTGTGCCTGAAAGTGAGGGGGAAAATGGAACCAAGTTGGAAAACACTCTGGATATCATCCAGGAGAACGTCCCCAACCCAGTAAGACAGGCTAACATTCAAATTCAGGAAATACAGAGAATGCCACAAAGATACTCCTCGAGAAGAGCAACTCCAAGGCATATAATTGTCAGATTCACCAAAGTTGAAATGAAGGAAAAAATGTTAAGGGCAGCCAGAGAGAAAGGTCGGGTTACCCACAAAGGGAAGCCCATCAGACTAACAGCAGATCTCTCAGCAGAAACTCTACAAGCCAGAAGAGAGTGGGGGCCAATATTCAACATTCTTAAAGAAAAGAATTTTCAACCCAGAATTTCATATCCAGCCAAACTAAGTTTCATTAGTGAAAGAGAAATAAAATCCTTTACAGACAAGCAAATGCTTAGAGAATTTGTCACCACCAGGCCTGCCCTATAAGAGACCCTGAAGGAAGCACTAAACATGGAAAGGAACAACCAGTACCAGCCATTGCAAAAACATATCAAAATGTAAAGTCCGCCGATGCTAGGAAGAAACTGCAACAATTAGCGAGCAAAATAACCAGCTAATATCATAATGACAGGATCAAGTTCACACATAACAGTATTAACCATAAATGTAAATGGACTAAATGGTACAATTAAAAGACACAGATGGGCAAATTGGATAAAGAGTCAAGACCCATCAGTTTGCTGTATTCAGGAGACCCATCTCACATGCAGAGACACACAGATGCTCAAAATAAAGGGATGGAGGAAGATCTACCAAGCAAATGGAAAAAAAAAAAAAAAAAAAGCAGGAGTTGCAAACCTAGTCTCTGATAAAACAGACTTTAAATAAACAAAGATCAAAAGAGACAAAAAAGGCCATTACATAATGGTAAAGGAATCAATTCATCAAGAAGAGCTAACTATCCTAAATATATATGCACCCAATACAGGAGCACCCAGATTCATAAAGCAAGTCCTTAGAGACTTACAAAGAGACTTAGACTCCCATACAATAATAATGGGAGACTTTAACATCCCACTGTCAACATCAGACAGATCAACGAGACAGAAAGTTAACAAGGATATCCAGGAATTGAACTCATCTCTGCACCAAGAGGACCTAATAGACATCTACAAAACTCTCCACCCCAAATCAACAGAATATACATTCTTTTCAGCACCACATCACACTTATTCCAAAATTCACCACATAGTTGGAAGTAAAGCACTCCTCAGCAAATGTACAAGAACAGAAATTATAATAAACTGTCTCTCAGACCATAGTGCAATCAAACTAGAACTCAGGACTGAGAAACTCAATCAAAACCACTCAACTACATGGAAACTGAACAACCTGCTTCTGAACGACTATGGGTTACATAACGAAATGAAGGCAGAAATAAAGATGTTCTTTGAAACCAATGAGAACAAAGATACAGCATACCAGAATCTCTGGGACACATTTAAAGCAGTGTGTAGACAGAAATTTATAGCTCTAAATGCCCACAGGAGAAAGCAGGAAAAATCTAAAATTGACACCCAAACATCACAATTAAAAGAACTAGAGAAGCAAGAGCAAACACATTCAAAAGCTAGCAGAAGGCAAGAAATAACTAAGATCAGAGCAGAACTGAAGGAGATAGAGACTCAAAAAACCCTCTGAAAAATCAATGAACCCAGGAGCTGCTTTTTTGAAAAGATCAACAAAATTGATAGACCGCTAGTAAGACTAATAAAGAAGAAAAGAGAGAAGAATCAAATAGACACAATAAAAAATGATAAAGGGGATATCACCACCAACCCCACAGAAATACAAACTACCATCAGAGAATACTATAAACACCTCTATGCAAATAAACTAGAAAACCTAGAAGAAATGGATAATTTCCTGGACACTTACCCTCTCCCAAGACTAAACCAGGAAGAAGTTGAATCCCTGAATAGATCAAGAGCAGGCTCTGAAATTGAGGCAATAATTGATAGACTACCAACCAAAAAAAGTCCAGGACCAGATGGATTCACAGCTGAATTCCACCAGAGGTACAAGGAGGAGTTGGTACCATTTCTTCTGAAACTATTCCAATCAATAGAAAAAGAGGGAATCCTCCCTAACTCATTTTACGAGGCCAACATCATCCTGATACCAAAACCTGACAGAGATACAACAAAAAAAAGATAATTTTAGACCAATATCCCTGATGAACATCAATGCAAAAATCCTCAATTAAATAGTGGCAAACCGAATCCAGCAGCACATCAAAAAGCTTATCCACCATGATCAAGTGGGCTTCATCCCTGGGATGCAAGGCTGGTTCAACATACGCAAATCAATAAATGTAATCCAGCATATAAACAGAACCAAAGACAAAAACCACATGATTATCTCCATAGATGCAGAAAAGGCCTTTGACAGAATTCAACAGCCCTTCATGCTAAACCTCTCAATAAATTCTGTATTGATGGAACGTATCATAAAATAATAAGAGCTATTTATGACATATCCACAGCTAATATCATACTGAATGGGCAAAAACTGGAAGCATTCCCTTTGAAAACTGACACAAGAGAGGGATGCCCCCTCTCACCACTTCTATCCAACATAGGGTTGGAAGTTCTGGCTAGGGCAATCAGGGAAGAGAAAGAAATAAAGGGTATTCAGTTAGGAAAAGAAGAAGTCAAATTGTCCCTGTTTGCAGATGACATGATTGTATATTTAGAAAACCCTATCATCTCAGCCCAAAATCTCCTTAAGCTGATAAGCAACTTCAGCAAAGGCTCAGGATACAAAATCAATGTGCAAAAATCACAAGCGTTCTTATACACCAGTAACAGACAAAGAGAGAGCCAAATCATGAATGAACTCCCATTCACAATAGCTTCAAACAGAATAAAATACCTAGGAATCCAACTCCCAAGGGATGTAAAGGACCTCTTCAAGGAGAACTACAAACCACTGCTCAGTGAAATAAAAGAGGACACAAACAAATGGAAGAACACACCGTACTCATGGATAGGAAGAATCAATATTGTGAAAATGGCCATACTGCCCAAGGTAATTTACAGATTCGATGCCATCCCCATTAAGCTATCAATGACTTTCTTCACAGAATTGGAAAAAACTGCTTTAAAGTTCATATGGAACCAAAAAGGAGCCCACATTGCCAAGACAACCCTAAACCAAAAGAACAAAGCTGGAGGCATCACGCTACCTGACTTCAAACTATACTACAAGCCTACAGTAACCAAAACAGCATGGTACTGGTACCAAAACAGAGATATAGACCAATTGAACAGAACAGAGCCCCCAGAAATAATACCACACATCTACCACCATATGATCTTTGACAAAACTGACAAAAACCAGAAATGGGGAAAGGATTCCCTATTTAATAAATGGTGCTTGGAAAATTGGCTAGCCATAAGTAGAAAGCTGAAAGTGGATCCTTTCTTTACTCCTTATACGAAGATTAATTCAAGATGATTAGAGACTTAAATGTTAGACCTAAAACCATAAAAATCCTAAAAGAAAACCTAGGTAATACCATTCAAGACATAGGCATGGGCAAGGACTTCATGTCTAAAACACCAAAAGCAATGGTAACAAAAGCCAAAATTGATAAATGAGATCTAATTAAACTAAAGAGCTTCTGCACAGCAAAAGAAACTACCATTAGAGTGAACAGGCAACCTACAGAATGGGGGAAAGCTTTTGCAATCTACTCATCTGACAAAGAGCTAATATCCAGAACCTATAAAGAACTCAAACAAATTTACAAGAAAAAAACAAACAACCCCATCAAAAAGTGGGCAAAGGATATGAACAGATGGTTCTCAAAAGAAGACATTCATACAGCCAACAGACACATGAAAAAATGCTCATCATCACTCGCCATCAGAGAAATGCAAATCAAAACCACAATGAGATATCATCTCACACCAGTTAGAATGGCAATCATTAAAAAATCAGGAAACAACAGGTGCTGGAGAGGATGTGGAGAAATAGGAACACTTTTACACT
>NC_045445.1:5124381-5183999 GCF_002776525.5 Piliocolobus tephrosceles | reverse complement strand
ACATATACACCATGGAATACTATGCAGCCATAAAAAGGATGAGTTCGTGTCCTTTGTAGGGACATGGATGCAGCTGGAAACCATCATTCTCAGCAAACTATCGCAAGAACAGAAAACCAAATACCGCATGTTCTCCCTCATAGGTGGGAATTGAACAATCAGATCACTTGGACACAGGAAGGGGAACATTACACACCAGGGCCTATTGTGGGGAGGGGGTAGGTGGGAGGGATAGCATTAGGAGATATACCTAATGTAAATGACGAGTTAATGGGTGCAGCACACCAACATGGCACATGTATACATTTGTAACAAACCTGCATGCTGTGCACATGTACCCTAGAACTTAAAGTATATATAAAAAAACAGATTTATACCTTTGTTTTCTTCTAAGAGTTATATAGTGTTAGCACTTATATTTAAGTTTTAATAAATTTTGAGTTGATTTTTTTATATGGTGTGAGGGAAGAATTCAAATCCTTCTTTGCATGTGGATGTCCAGTTGTCTCAGCACCATTCACTGAAAAAACTAATTGACAGACCATAGATATAGGTTTTACCATAGACTTCTCAATTCAGTTCCATTGATCTATATGTCTGTCTTTAAGACAGTACCACATTTGTTGATTACTGGAGATTTATAGTAAGTCTGAAAATAAAGAAGGGTATATCCTTCAACTTCCTTTTCTTCCAAAATGGTTTAAATTATTCTTGGTTCCTTGCATTTCCATGTGAATTTTAGGATCAGCTTATCCACATCTAGGAGTATCCTTTTCATTCTTTTACTTTCAATTAATTAATGTTCTTGAAACTAAAGTATCTCTTGTAGACAGCTTATAGTTTGATAAAGTTTTGAAATCAATTCTGCAAATCTCTGCCTTTTAATTGCAATGTTTAATCTGTTTACATTTAATGTAATTACTAGTAAGGCAAGATTTATTCTTTCATTTTGCTATTTATTTTCTATATGTAAGTTATTTTTGTTTCTCAATTCCTCCATTACTGCTTTGTATTGTGTTAAAAATATATTTCATAGTGTACAATTTTTGTTTGCTGTCATTTCTTTTACTGTATATTTTTTAGTTATTTTCTTAGTGTTTTTCCTGAGGATTACCCTTAACATATCAGTTTATAAAATTCTAGTGCAGATTAATTCCAACTTAATTTCAATAGTGTACAAAGAAATGTACACTTTTGTACATTTACTCCTTTATGGAACGTTTCCTTCTTATACTATTACAGTCAAAAAATATATCTTTTTATTTGTGTGACCCTCAACTAGATTTATAATTATCGCATCATGCTGTAGTCTTTTAAGACAATTAGAATTGAAATGGTATCATAATGAAAAATGCACTTGTACTGGTTTAGATCACCTACATAGTTATGTTTAACAGTTTTTTTTTAAATTTCTTTATATGGATATAGGTTGCAATCTAGTTTTCTTTTACTTTTGTCTGAAGGTCTGCTAGTTACACATTCTCTCAACTTTTTGTTTACCTTGGAGTGTCTTAATTTCTTGTCTTTTAATGACAATTTTTCTGTATATAGAATTCTTGGTTGACAGTAGTTTTTATTTCTTCTCAGTATTTTGAAAATGTTATCACACTGTTTTCTGACTCCATGGTCTCTAATAAGAAATCAGCTGTTGATCTCATTAAAGCTCACTTGTAAGTGATGGATCACTTCTCTCCTGCTGTTTTCAAGATTCTTTCTTTGTCTTTGGATAATTTTATTATGCTGTGTGTTGGTGAAGATTTATTTGTGTTTCTCATATTTGGAGTTTATTGAGCTTCTTGGATGGGCAAATTCATTTCATCAAATTTGGGAAGTTTTTTCATTGTTGATTTGCTCCAGACGACCACCAGAGTAAGTGCCAGAGAACAGGCAAGTAGGCAAGGTAAAAGAAAACTTTATTAACTAGCCAATGTGAAGGAGGGGCGAGGTTCACCGGTCTCTGGCGGTGGAGGCCGAGGAAGTTGCTCCAGCGTTCTCAGACAAGGTTCCTGGGTCCTGCATACGAGGAGGGGCCGAGGAAGTTCGCACGGCGTGCCCGCCGGGAGCGGCTTTTATGTCCTGGGCCTGGGAGTGGGAGGGCAGTGGGCGGGACATAGGCGGGTCGGGGGCGGGGCGGTAGGCGTGGCTAGGCGGGTTCCGGTTTTTCTCCGTCGGAGGTCAGGTTGCGCCTGCGCAGTCGACCCATGTCTTTCCCGGGCGCAGGAAAGTTGACGGTGAAGAACCCGGAACTGTGCCATCTTGCCTCCGTTCGTCCAAACAGTCCAACCTTTTATTGATAATAGTGATAAGGGGCACCGTGGTCTGTCTGGCTACTTCCTGCTATTATGGGACGTCGTTAAGGTTGGGGTCTATGGTTGGTATTTGGACGTACGGATGAAGAAGCATCTGGTTGAAGGTGACGCGGGTGATCTCTTGAACTTTGGCTCGGAGAAATTTGATTAAAATGGGGACTGGTATTAGATGGGCAACAGTGGTGATGTAGCGGAGGTAGTTGCTAGGAGACGGTATTGTCCACCGCCGTTTAGATGTAAGGACATCAGTTTGCCTAGTGTCTGGAGTATTGTTTGGTTTTAGTTAAGACTAGGCCGGAGATCAGACACTGGTTTGCCTAGTGCCTTAGGTGCCTAAAGGTCTAAAACTATTATTAGAGGAGATACAAGAAGCAGGTAATAGAATGATGACAATAATAGAATGATGACAGAATAGTTAGGAAGGAGCTGAGGAAGAGGAGGGCAGGAATAGACTGAAGAGGAAGGCGGAATGAGAGTAAGAGACAGTTACCAATAAGGCAAGAATGAGAGGGAGTGTGGAAGGTGGGTAGGCGGAAGTGCCGAGGGATGGAAGGAGGGGCAGCCTCAACAATGGTAGGAGGGACCGAGGAGGAGGGCGGAACTACAGCAGGAGCGGAAGGGGAAGGTGGAGCCGAAGCGGGAGGGGGAGGTGGAGTATACGGTGGGAGTGGAAGGGAGAGAGGGGAAGTAAGGTCTTCCGGCAACTCAGACAGGAAAGATGACTCCTCTTTTTCGGACTTTGTTAGGCCTGCGTCCTTAGCTAACATGACTTGAGCCAAGGAACACTGGCTACACAGGTCTGGACGAGAACGCAAGGCCCAAAATCCTTGTATATGATTAATTTCAGACCACCTGCCTAAGCGTTGGCAAAAACTACTGAGATCGGTTAAAATGTTACGGTCTAGAGTGCCCTCAGGCGGCCATTGAGACTGATTGTCTAATTTATATTGTGGCCACGCCACAGTGGAGAGGAACACCAGTCGCTTTTGCCTGAGATCTTGTTCTAATTGCAAAGTTTTGAGGTTTTTTAGAAGACACCCTAAAGGGGAGTCTCTAGGTATTTTGGATTGGGGGTTTCCCATTGCCTTCCTCTCGCCTATAGGCAGAAACGGAAACCGAACTCCACCTGGCTACAAAGCGTCCTTTGGAGCCACTAGAGACTGGCGGGAGGCTCCTGGAGCCGGAATGGAGATTACCTCCAGGTGGACGTCTCCGTCCTGGACAGGTCTCCCACGGAACGGAATGGAGATTACCCCCAGGCGGACGTCTCCGTCCTGGACGGGTCTCCCACGGACCGGAATGGAGTTCCTTTGGGCAGAGGTCTCTGCCTTTGGGAACTTCCCTGGGTCACCTGGTGACCAGAAAAAAAGCCTTGGGCCTGTGCAGGACTTCTGGCCAAGGGATATGAGAGGGAGGCAAAAGGTACTCACCCCTAGGAGACTTGGAGGTGGGGAAAGCGATGTCCAGGTCCTGGTCCGTCTGGGGCGTGGAAGGAGGAGGCTCCTCGGACCTTGGGGGCCCCTGAGGAGGGGTCTCCTCCCGGGTTTCGGCACCACCTGATTTGCTCCAGACAACCACCAGAGTAAGTGCCAGAGAACAGGCAAGTAGGCAAGGTAAAAGAAAACTTTATTAACTAGCCAATGTGAAGGAGGGGCGAGGTTCACCGGTCTCCGGCGGTGGAGGCCGAGGAAGTCGCTCCCGCGTTCTCGGACGAGGTTCCTGGGTCCCACCTATGAGGAGGGGCCGAGGAAGTTCGCACCGCGTGCCCGCTGGGAGCGGCTTTTATGTCCTGGACCTGGGAGTGGGAGGGCAGTGGGCGGGACATAGGTGGGTCGGGGGCGGGGCGGTAGGCGTGGCTAGGCGGGTTCCAGTTTTTCTCCGTGGGAGGTCGGGTTGCGCCTGCGCAGTCGACCCGTGTCTTTCTGGGGTGTGGGAAAGTTGACAGTGAAGAACCCGGAACTGTGCCATCTTGCCTCTGTTCGTCCAAACAATTGTATCTTCAAATATTATATTAACATCTTTCTTTCACTCCTCTTCTGGGACTTCCATTATGCATATTTTGGCACACTTGCTATTATTGCACAAGTCACTGAAGGCTTGTTCATTTTTCTTCATCTTTTTTCTCTCTGTTCCTCAGACTAGAAAATCTCAGTTGAACTAATTTCAAGTTACTTTTTCTTCTGCCCACTCATATCTGCTGTTGAGCCTTCCTTATGAATTTTTCATGTCAATTATTTCCCCCCAGAATTTTTATTTGGCTCTTTTAAATTTATATTTATTTACTGATGGTCTCTATTTGTTGTGACGTTGTTCTCATACTGCTCTTTAGTGATTTAGACATAGCTAAGTTTAGCTTTATGAATCTATTTAAATAGGTGATCTGAAGGTTTTGCCCAGTAAGTCCAGTTTGGGGGCTTCTTAAAGGATTATTTCCATTGATTGCTTTTATACTTGTATATGGGTCATACATTCTTGTTTTTTTTATGTCACATAACTTTTTGTTGAAAACAGAATAGTTCAAGTAATAATATAATTTAGATATTTGCCCTGCTCAAATCTCATGTTGAAATTTAATCCTCAATGTTAGAGATTGAGTCTTGTGGGAGGTGTCTGGATCATAGGGGCGAATCATTAATTGATGGTTTGGGCTATCCCCTTGGTGGTAAGTGAGCTCTCTGAGTTCACACAAAATCTAGTCACTTAAGAGTTTGTGGCACCTTCTCCTCAACTCTTTGTCTTTTGCTCTTGCTTTCACCATGTGTGATGCCTGCTCCCCCTTCATCATCTACCAGAATTGTAAGCTTATTGAGGCCTCCCTAGAAGCTGAGCAGATGCCAGCACCATCCTTTCTGTAAAGCTTGATGAACTATGACCCAATTAAACCTCTTTCCTTTATAAATTATCCAGTCTTGGTTATTTCTTTATAGTGATGTAAGAACAGCCTAACACATACAAAAAGTTGGTAATGAGGACTAGGGCATTGCTACAAAGATACCTGAAAATGTGGACACTACTTTGGAACTGGATAAAAAACAGAGGTTTGAAGAGTTTGGAGGGCTCAGAAGCAGACAGGAAGATGAGGGAAAGTTTGAAACTTGTTAAAGACTGGTTAAACAGTTATGACCAAAATGCTGATAGAGATACAGTCAGTGAAGGACAGGCTTATGATGTCTTAGAAGAAAATGAGAAATTTATTGGGAACTGGAGCAAAGGTCAAGCATGTTATGCCTTAGTAAAGACCTTGATTGGATTTTTTCCATTTCCTGTGGACTGTGAAGGTTTAAACTTGAAAGCAATGACCTACAGGATCTGGTGGAAGAAATTTCTAAGTGGCAAAGTGTTCAAGATATGGCCTGGCTGCTTCTAACAACTTATGTTCAAATGTGGGAACAAAGAAAAGACTTAAAGTTGGAAATTATATTTAAAAGGGAAGCAGAGCATACAAGTTTGAAAAATTTGCAGCCTAGTCATGTGCCAAAGACAAAGCTTCTTCAGGAGAGGAATTGAAGCAGGATGAGGAGCAACCACTTGATAGAGAAATTTGCATAACTATAAAGAACTTAATAACCAAGACAATGGAGAAAAAGCCTCTAAGGCATTCAGAAATCTTCCAGGCAGCCCCTCTTATCACAAGCTCTGAAGCCTCAGAGGACTGAATAGGTTAACGGGCCAGGCCCAGGTTCCTGCTACACCACACAGCCTTGGACACTGCTACTTGCATCCAGGCTGCTCTAGCTCCAGCCATAGCTCAAAGGGACCCAGGTACAGCTCAGGCTGCCACTTTGGAGAATGCAAACCATAGGCCTTTGTGGTTTCCACATGGTGTTAATCCTGTGGGTACACAGAGGGCTAGAGTGAATGAAGGTTGGGAACCTCTGCCTAGACTTCAGGAAATGTATGAGAAAGCCTGGGTGCCAATGCAGAAGTCTGCTGTAGGAGTGGAGCCCCAGAGAGAACCTCTACTAGGGGAGTGTAAAGGGAAAATGTGAAGTTGAAACATCCACACAGAGTCCTCAATGGGGCCCTGCCTTGTGGAGCTGTGGGAAGGGTGCCACTGCTCTTTAGACCCAAGAATAGTAGGTCTACTGGGAGCCTGCACCCTCAGCATGGAAAAGCTAGTCAGTCAACTCCAGGCGTTGAAAGCTGCCTCAGGGACTGAACCCTACAAAGCCCTGGGGCAGAGCTGCCCAAGTCCTTGAGAGCCCACTCTTTGTACCAGTGTGCCCTATATGTGGGACATGGAGTCAAAGACAATTATTTTGGAACTTTAAGGTTTAATGACTGCCCTGCTGAGTTTTGAACTTGCATAGGGCCTGCAGCCTCTTTCTTTTGGCTTAATTCTCCATTTTGGAACAGGAATGTTTACCCGATGCTTGTACCCCCATTGTATCTTGGAAGTAAATAGCTTGTTTTTGATTTTACAAGCTCATAGGTGGAAGGGACTTGCCTTGTCTCAGATGAGATTTTGGACTTTGGGTTTTTGAGTTAATGCTGGAATGAGTTAAGACATTGGGGGGACTATTTCTAAATAGATAAGTATACTTTAAAATGTGAGAATGACATGAGATTTAGGAGGAGCCAGGGGTGAAACAATATAGTCTAGATATTCTACCCACCCAAACCTCAAGTTGAAATATAATCCCCAATGTTGGAGGTGGTGCCTGGTGGGAGGTGTTTGGATCATGGAAGCAGATCCCACATGAATGGCTTGGGCTATCCCATTGTTGATAAATGAGCTCTCATTCTGAGTTCACACAAGATCTGGTCTGTGGCCTCACATGTGGCATTAAAAGTGTGTGGAGGCCAGCACGGTGGCTCACGCCTGTAATCCCAGCACTTTGGGAGGCAGAGGCAGGAGGATCACCTGAGGTTAGGAGTTTGAGACCAGCCTGGCCAATGTGGTGAAACCCCGTCTCTACTAAAAATGCAAAAATTAGCTGGGCATGGTTGGTGGGTGCCTGTAATCCTGGCTATTCAGGAGGCTGAGGTAGGAGAATTGCTTGAACCCGGGAGACAGAAGTTACAGTGGGCCAAGATCACGCCACTGCATTCCACCGTGGGCAACAGGGCGAGACTCCGTCTCAAAAAAAAAAACAAAAACAAAAGTATGTGGCATCTATTCCTCTCCCTACTCTCTCTCTCTCTCTCTTGCTCCTGCTTTCACCGTATGTCTTCCTTGCCCCACCTTCACCTTCTGCCATGATTGTAAGATTCCTGAGGCCTTCCTAGAAGCCAAGCAGATGCCGGCACCAAGCTTTCTGTAAAGTTTGCAGAACTATGAGCCAACTAAAGCCCTTTTTCTTTATAAATTACCCAGTCTCAGTTATTTTTATAGCATTTCAAGAATGGCCTAACACAAATGATATAATGTGGCAATTCTTGAAATCAAATTTTCCCTATTTCCTTGGGGGTTTTTGGTGTTGCTTAATGTTTGTTTGCTTGTTTAGTGACTTTTCTGAACTATTTCTGTAGTCAGTAGCTTTTCTTGTATGTAGCCACCACCAAAGTATCTATTCTTTTAGTTTAACAGTCAGCTAGTGATTGGACAGATATTTTCCTAACCATGGTAAGGTACTGCTGCATCCCAAATTTTCTTAGCAAAAAATATGGCCTAGTCCATATTGGGGCTGTGGCATTTAAACACCATTATTTTAATGTTTGGAAGTTTTGTCAAATTTTGTTAGGGTTAGTTTAGGGTCTTTTCTTAGAGCATTTAATTGCTTGTTACATAGTCTGAGGGAAAGCAAACACCACTATGAAATAGGTGGCCTGGAGATGGTTTCTTTGTCCACCTTTTTTAGGAAATGATACTGCTACCCAACACACATTACACTTCTCCCCATTTGTGTTCTGGCAGCCTAAACCCTAATGTCATCCCCATGCACAGACACACAGACAGAAATGCCAAGCCTATTTCTTTCCTTGCCTATAGGTTATAATGTTAAGAATGAAAATTTTTCTTCAGTGCTCAATCCTCACCTAGTCCTTATCCCCAACTTTTGCTTCATGGTAGACCTGCAAATATGTCTACCTGTCAGTATATAAACCTATAGGCAAGTCAAACCCCTGCAATTCTCCAGGCCCTCACTTTGCTTCTGTCTCACAAACTTGCCTCTTCCCTTCCTTCCCTCTTTTCCCACAATCAGATAACTTAGAGATACATACACGTGTTCTGAAATAAAGGGTTTTTCATAACATTTTGATTTTGTTTTAATTACCACCATCGCTGTTTCATTAGGCCATTGTATCCTGTAGGAGTGTCATTTTTTTGCAGCATCTTGGGCCTGACCTGAGTGCTTTAGCTCCTACTCAATCTTTGCTAGTGGCCGAAACTTCTTGGCTCTTTTCACTCTTTTCACCTTTTGTGGAATTTTGGTACTAGTACTAGACGATTTTTTTCTTGAACTCCCATGAAGCAGTCGTTTTATCGCCCTCTGTATCTTCTTCACCTGAAAGGGCAACAGAGTGATCACAGAAGGACATTGTGTTGGAGGAAGTAGATAGGCATTGAATGAGAAGAGGAGCTTTGTAAAAAGGGATATGGGCTAATGAGGCAGTTTGTGCCAGGCAGATAAAGCGTAGGAGTCATAGGGGAGGGTGGATCAAGGGAAAAGAGCCTAAGTGAGGTGGTCTCACCTTGCCCCCATTTCTGGCCCTGGGTTGACAGGATTTCTTCTTCTTGTTCTTCCCTTTTGTGCTTGAGATTAATCGTTTTGTGCTTGGGTTTGATTGTTCCATAACTTTGCTAGATCCCTTCAATTTTCTGGTAACTTTAACCATGTTGAAACCCCACAGTAGTCTTCTCTACCAGCATATAAAATGCTCATCCTCAGGACAATGAGGAGCCACACCCTTTAGCTTTATTTGTTCATCTAGGCACTTCCCCTGGCCAGAAGGGGTTAAAGGAGCTGTAGACATCATAAAGCACTCTTGGCTTCTGCCTAATGGTGAGAATGCTGGGGAGATCCATGTGCTCTGGTTGGAGACAGTGAGCATTTCCTTAACATCCCCACTAAAAAGCCTTCCCAAAATGACCTGTAACCCTTTCTCATCACCTGTACAGATGGCAAGAAAAAAGTGATGCCTCCAAGTCTTTCTCCATAGCCACTTCCATTCCATTTTTATTTTGTTCTCTCCCATCCTTCATCATGACCTAATATTTTGGATATCTTACCTAAAATCTCTCCAAGAAAATGTGATTATATTTAAGTTTTTGTGTAGATATAAATGACCTTATTCCCCTTCAAAAGATTTATCTTATGCACCTTGAAGACAATTTTATTCTTGGCTATTACACAAAACTTCCCATCTCACCTTCTTTTTCCAATGTATGTATAGACCTCTTCAATTTTTCTATTGTTTCAGATTGACATAGCAGCTCCTATCAGTCATGAAAATATTATGATACTGGCATAAGG
The DNA here is from genome assembly GCF_002776525.5 of Piliocolobus tephrosceles. NCBI lineage: Eukaryota > Metazoa > Chordata > Mammalia > Primates > Cercopithecidae > Piliocolobus > Piliocolobus tephrosceles. The sequence continues at coordinate 5,174,272 of NC_045445.1, read as the reverse complement.
ACAGACATATAGACGAATAGAATAGAAGTAAGAGGCCAGAAATAAACCCATTTATCTATGAAAAATCGATTTCTAACAAGGGTTCAAAGACAAACCAATGGAGAAAGAATAGTTATTTCAACAAATGATATTGTGGAAACTGGATATTCACATGCAAAATAGTGAATTTGGACCCCTAATTCACATCATATACACAAATTAATTTAAACTGGATCAAAGAGCTAAATGTAAGAACTAAAACTATAAAATTATTTGAAGAAAACATAGGCAAAATTCTTCATGACCCTTCATTCAGCAATAGTGTCTTAGAGTATAACACCAAAGGCACAAGTAACAAAAGAAAAATTTGATAAGTTGACATCATCAAAATCAAAACCTTGTGAGTCAACAGATAAAATCAAGAAAGTGATAGACGATGCATAGAACGGGAAAAAATTTTTGCAGATCATACATCAGTAAGTGAAATTCATATAGAATATATAATATAAAGAACTCTTACATCTCAATAATAATAATGTTATCCAACTTAAAAAGTGGACGAGAGGTATGAAAAACATATCTCAAATGGCCAATAAGCAGACATCAATATAGTCAGCATCAGTAGCCATCATGAAAATGCAAATCAAAACCACAATGAGATACTGCTTTACATGCCCTAGGATAGTAATAATAAAAAATGACAGATAATAAGATTTGGTAAAGTTGTGAAAAACATTAGCCCTCATATCTTGTTTGTGGGAACATAAAGTGGTACAGAAGTTTTAAAATATAGTCAGCCAGTTACCCAAAAAAAGCTAAACATAGAATCATCATATGATCCTGAATTCCCACTGCTAGGTTAGTACCAAGAAAAATGAAAATTATATTCTCACAAAAACTTGTACATGAATGATCATAACAGCATTATTCATAATGGCCAAAAGGTGGAAACAACCCAAATGCCCATCAACTTGAAAAATGGATAAATAAAATGTGGTATAGGAATATAACAGAATATTGTTTGGTCATAGAAAAAATGAAATACAGATATATGATACAACATACATAAATGTGAAAATATTATGCTAAATGAAAGAAGCCAGTCACAAAGGATTATATATTGTATGGTTCTATATGAAATATTCACAATAGGCAAATTTATAGAAAGAAAAGAAATTAGTAGTGCCTTAAGGTGATCAAGGAATGAGGAAATTTAGAAGTGACAACTAAGGGATAAAGTGGTGTTGTTAGGAATTATGAAATTATTCTAAAATTGATTGAGGTGATGGTTGCATAACTCTGTGCATATATTAAAAGCCATTGAATTGTCCACTTTAAATGACTGAATTGTATAAAATGTAAATTATATTTTAACAAAGCTGTTAAAATTAATATGAATTTTCCCCCATGAAACTAATTCAATAGGTTTCAGGCTGGATGTGGTGGCTCACGCCTGTAATCCCAGCACTTTGGGAGGTTGAGGTGGGTAGATCACTTGAGGTCAGGAGTTCAAGTCCTGCCTGGCCAATATGATGAAACCCCATCTCTGCTAAAAATACAAAAATTAGCCAGGTGTGGTGGCACGTTTCTGTAGTCCCAGCTACTCGGGAGGCTGAGGCAGGAGAATTGCTTGAAACCGGGAGGTGGAGGTTGCAGTGAACTGAAATTGCACCACTGCGCTCCACTCTGGGCAACAGAGCAAGACACTATCCCAAAAAACAAACAAACAAACGGAAAGTAATTCAATAGGGTTTGAATCTTGGCTCTTCCACTTACAAGCTGTGTGACCATGGGCAAATTGTTTTCTTTTTCTGACATTCAGTTTCCTTATCTGTAAAAGGAAGTTAATAACACTTACGTTACAAGGTTATTGTAAGGGTTAAATTAAATAGTGATTTTCAAACATGAAAATATGAAGACCCTAAAAGCTGTGGACTCTTGAGAACATGTCTTTTGGACTCAAGTTCGAAAAACACTGCCATTTTAGTTCATCACAATCACAAATACCAGTGGTAAAGCAGATGCTGAAGTCATCTGTCACAATTCATTTATGAAGTGGTGTCCCAAATAATCCAGAATCCATGTATGCATTAACATGTAAATAGAACATTGCATACTTACCATAGAGAACTCACCGACCCTAACATCCTCCTTAAGAATATATGCACAACAATTGAAATTTTTATATGCTGCTGGAGGAGGGAGTGTAATGTGTTACAATTACTTTGGACAACTGGTTGAGCCAGTATCTACTAAAGTTAAAAATATTCGTGCATTGTTATCAAATAATTTCACTCCTAGGGGAAAGACATACACACACACACACACACACACACACACACAGAACAATAGATATATATTAACTTGAAAATGTATGAAGACAAAAATATTTATGCATATTTATGCAAAAACATGCATAAATCTTAAGCCAACACTTGTATGTAACCATGACCCTGGTTAACATTGCCAGCATCCTGAAAGCCACCCTCAGATGTCTTCAAATCACTACTTCTCCTTCCTCCCCAAAGAAAATCATTCTTAACTTCTGCAATATAGAGCAGTTGTGCTTGCTTTTAAACTTTATATATATGGAATTGTGCAGTCTATATATTTTTTATACTTGGCTTCCTTTGTGCAATACAGTGTCTATGAGGTTGATCGATACTGTGTATATACTGGAGTTCAGTTTTGTCACTGCTGAATAGAATTAATTTTTGTGTGACTGTATATGCATTTATTTATTCTACTATTGATGAACATTGAGTTTGTTTTCAAATGTAATGCAAAAACAAAGTTGAATAAAAGACATGTGCAGATAAAAAAACAGGAAAATATTTCCTTGCCAACAAATCAGCACTACAAAAACTACTTTTGAAAAAGTTATCATCATTAATCATTAGAAAAATGCTTAAATCAAAACCACAATGAGATATCACCTTGATTAAGTGGATTAAATAATCTAATCAAAAGATAGAGTAGTTAAATGGACCAAAAAAGAAGAGCCCGTTATATGCTCCCTACAGCAGATCCACTCTACCTTAAGGACACCTATAGATGAAGGAACGGACAAAGATATTCCATGCAAATGGTAACCAAAATAGAGCATAGGTGGCTATATTTATGTCCAATAAAATACACTTCAAGTCAAAAACTGTCACAAGTGACAGAGAAAATCATCATTTAATGATAAAGGGCTCAATTCATCAAGAGGATATAACAATTATAAATATGTATGCACACAACATTGGAGCACCAGCACCTAAATATATAAAGCAAATATTAATGAACATTAATTAATAGATAACAATACAATAAGAGTAGGGTATTTTGGTACCCAACTTTCAACAATGGAGAGAAAAACCAGACAAAAAATTAATAAGAAAATACTAGAATTGAACTGCACTTTAGACAAAATTACCCTAACAGATACATACAGAACTTTCCATCCAACGGCAGCAGAATACACCTTCTTCTCTAGTCCACATGGATCATTCTTTAGGATAGACCACATGTGAGGCCACAAAATAAGTCTTAACAAATTTAACATCAAATTCATCAAGTATTGTTTCCAACCATAATAGTGTGAAACTAGAAATCAATAACAAGAAATTTTAGAAATTTGACAAATATGTATAAAGTAAACTGTATGCTTCTGAACAACCAATGAGTCAAAGAAGAAATCAAAAGGGAAATTTAGAAATATATTGAGACAAATGACAATGAAAATAACATATCAAATCCTATGATATGCAGCAAAAGCAGTTCTAGGAGGAAAGTTCATATCAATAAATGCCTACATTATAAAAAGAAAGATTATAAATACAGAGCCTAACATTATGCCTCAAGGAACTAGAAAGGGAAGAAAAAACTAAACTCAAATTTAGCAGAAGGAAAGCAATAAAGATAAAAATAAATATGAAAAATAGAAAATATAAAACCATAGAAAAAAGCAATAAAATTAAAAGATTTTTTTCTTAGCTAAACTAGGAAAAAGAAGGCTCAAACATATAAAATCAGAAAAGAAAGTGGTGATACTACAATATACAACTCTGAAATAAAAAGAATCATAAAAAACTATTATAAATAATTATATGCCAACAAATTTGATAGCCCAAAGAATGGATAAACTCTTAGAAAAACGTAACTTCCAAGATTGAATCAAGAATTAGAAAGCCTGAATAAACCACTAACAGAACAACAGCTCACTAAACAAAACTGCAACCAAGGACTCCCACTGAGTCCACTTCACTCCCCTGCCACCTTCACCAGAACAGGTGCTGGTATCCAGGCTGAGAGACTGGAAGACAGATCACAACACAGGACTTTTTTTGATATATTCCCCAGCAGCAGCTTCGGAGCCCAGTAGCCCTACTGGATGGCTAGACCAAGTAGGACAAAAACAATCACTGCAGTCTGGCTCTCAGGCAACCCCACACCAAGGGGAAAGGGGAGAGCACCACATCAAGGGATCACCCCGTGGGACAAAATAATTTGAACAGCAGCCCTTCTGTTTGATATCTTTCCATTGAAAACAGTCTCCAAAATGAGAAGGAACCAGAAAAGTAATTCTTGTAATATGACAAAACAAGGTTCTATAACACCTCCAAAAGATCACACTAGCTCTCCAGCAATAAATCTAAACCAAGAAGAAATCTCTGAATTGCCAGATAAAGAATTCAGAAGGTGGATTATTAAGCTACTCAAGGAACTACCAGAGAAAGGTGGAAACCAACTAAAAGACACAAAAAGCAATACAGGATATGAATGAAAAAGTCTCCAGAGAAATAGATTTCCTAAAGAAAAGACAATCACAACTTCTGAAAATGAAAGATACACTTTAGAGAAATGCAAAATACACTGGAAAGGTTCGACAATACAGTTCAAAAAGTAGGTGAAAGAACTTCAGAACTTGAAGACAAGGCTTTCAAATTAACCCAGTCCAACAAAGATAAAGAAAAAAGAATTTAAGAAAATGAACAGGCTGGGCATGGTGGCTCAAGCCTGTAATCCCAGCACTTTGGGAGGCCGAGATGGGTGGATCACGAGGTCAGGAGATCGAGACCATCCTGGCTAACACCATAAAACCCCATCTCTACTAAAAAATACAAAAAACTAGCCGGGCGAGGTGGTGGGTACCTGTAGTCCCAGCTACTCGGGAGGCTGAGGCAGGAGAATGGCGTAAACCCAGGAGGCGGAGCTTGCAGTGAGCTGAGATCCGGCCAGTGCACTCCAGCCTGGGCAATAGAGCGAGACTCCGTCTCAAAAAAAAAAAAAAAAAAAAAAGAAAGAAAAGAAAATGAACAAGACCTCTGAGAAATTTTAGATTATGTTAAATGACCAAACATAACAATAATTGGTGTTCCTGAGGAACAAGAGAAATTTAAAAGTTTGAAAACCTTATTTGAGGAAATAATGGAGAAAATGTCCCTGGTCTTTCTAGGGATCTAGACATTCAAATAGAAGAAGCACAAAGAATACCTGGAAAACTCATCACAAAAAGATCAGCACCTAGGCACATAGTCAGCAGGTTATCTAAAGTCAAGACAAGGGAAAGGATTGTAAGAGTTGTGAGGCAAAAACATCAGGTAATCTATGGGGAAAAAACAAACAAAAACCTATCAGATTAACAGCAGATTTCTCAGCAGAAACCGTACAAGCTAGAAGGAATTGGGGTCTTGTCCTAAACCTTCTTAAACAAAATGATTATCAGCCAAAAATTTTGTATCCAGCAAAACCAAGCATCATAAATGAAGGAAAGATAGTCTTTCAGACAAACAAATACTGAGAGAATTCACCACTACCAAGCAAGCACTACAAAAAAAAAAAATGCCAAAAGAAGTTAAAAATCTTGAAATAAAACCTTAAAATACACCAAAATAGAACCTCCTTAAAGCATAAATCTTACAGGGCCTGTAAGATGATAATACAAAGGGAAAACCAAACAAAACAAGGTATTCAGGCAACAACCAGCATGATGAATAAAACAGTGTCTCCCATCTTAACACTAAGGTTGAATGTAAATAGCCTAAATGTTCCACTCAAAAGACACAAAATGGCAGAATGGATAAACTCCACCAACCAAGTATCTGCTGTCTTCAAGAGACTCACCTAATGCAAAAGGACTCACATAAACTGAGGGTAAAGAGGTGGAAAAAGATATTTCATGTAAAAGGAAACCAAAAGCGAGCAGGAGTAGCTTTGCTTATATCAGGCAAAACAGACTTTAAAGCAACAATAGTTAAAAAACAAAAAGAGGGACATTATATAATAACAAAAGGATTAGTCCAAAAGGAAAATATTACAATTCTAAATATACATGTACCATACTGGAGCTCCCAAATTTATAAAACAATTACTACTAGACATAATAAATGAAATAGACAGCAACAGAATAATAGTGGAAGAATTCAATACTCTTCTGACAGTATTAGATAGGTCATCAAGACAGAAAGTCAACAAAGAAACAATAGACTTAAACTATACCCTAGAACAAATTGACTTAACAGATATTTACTGAGCATTCTAACCAACAACTGCAGAATATACATTCTTATTCCCCTAGCAGACCATATGAGAGGCCACAAAACAAGTCTCAATAAATTTAAAAAATCTGAAATTGTATCAAGTACTCTCTCAGACCACAGTGGAGTAAAATTGGAAATTAACTCCAAAAGGAACCCTCAAAATTATACAAATACATGGCAATTAAATAACCTGCTCATGAATGATCTTAGGGTCAACAATGAAATCAAGATGGAAATTTAAAAATTCTTTGAACTGAATGATAATAGTGACACAGTCTATCAAAATCTCTGTGATACAGCAAAAGAGATACTAAGAGGAAAGTTCATAGCATTAAATGCTTACATCAAAATGTCTTGAAGAGCACAAATAGAAAATCTAAGCTCAAACCTCAAGGAACTAGAGAAATAAGAACAAACCAAACCCAAACCCAGCAGAAGAAAAGAAAATACAAAATTCACAGCAGAACTAAATGAAATCGAAACAAATAAAAATAAATACAAAAGATAAATGAAACAAAAAACTGGTTCTCTGAAAAGATAAACAAATTGATAGACCATCAGTGAGATTAACCAAGAAAAGATGAGAGAAGATCCAAATGAGCTCAATTAGAAATGAAATGGGAGATATTGTAACCAATACCACAGAAATACAAAAGATCATTCAAGGCTACTATGAACACCTTTATGCACAAAACCCAGAAAACCTAGAGGAGATGGATAATTTCCTAGAAATATACAACCTTCCTAGATTAAAACGGGAAGAAATAAAAACTCTGAACAGACCAAAAACGAGTAGCAAGATTGAAACAGTAAGAAAAAAAATTGCCAGCACAAAAAAAGTCCTGGACCAGATGGGTTCACAGCTGAATTATATCAGATATTCCAAGAAGAATTTGTACCAATTCTACTGAAGCTATTCCAAAAGTACAAAAAGTACAGTTTGAAGTCAGGTAGCGTGATGCCTCCAGCTTTGTTCTTTTGACTTAGGATTGTCTTGGCAATGCAGGGTTTTTTTGGTTCCGTATGAACTTTAAAGCACTTTTTTCCAATTCTGTGAAGAAAGTCATTGGTAGCTTAATGGGGATGGCATTGAGTCTAAAAATTACCTTGGGCAGTATGGCCATTTTCACAATATTGATTCTTCGTATCCATGAGCACGGTATGTTCTTCCATTTGTTTGTGCCCTCTTTTATTTCACTGAGCAGTGGTTTGTAGTTCTCCTTGAAGAGGTCCTTTACATCCCTTGGGAGTTGGATTCCTAGGTATTTTATTCTGTTTGAAGCTATTGTGAATGGGAGTTCATTCATGATGTGGCTCTCTCTTTGTCTGTTACTGGTGTATAAGAATGCTTGTGATTTTTGCACATTGATTTTGTATCCTGAGACTTTGCTGAAGTTGCTTATCAGCTTAAGGAGATTTTGGGCTGAGACGATGGGGTTTTCTAAATATACAATCATGTCATCTGCAAACAGGGACAATTTGACTTCTTCTTTTCCTAACTGAATACCCTTTATTTCTTTCTCTTCCCTGATTGCCCTGGCCAGCACTTCCAACCCTATGTTGAATAGGAGTGGTGAGAGAGGGCATCCCTGTCTTGTGCCAGTTTTCAAAGGGAATGCTTCCAGTTTTTGCCCATTCAGTATGCTATCGTCTGTGGGTTTGTCATAAATAGCTCTTATTATTTTGAGATACATTTCATCAATACAGAATTTACTGAGAGTTTTAGCATGAAGGGCTGTTGAATTCTGTCAAAGGCCTTTTCTGCATCTATTGAGATAATCATGTGGTTTTTGTCTTTGGTTCTGTTTATATGCTGGATTACGTTTATTGATTTGCATATGTTGAACCAGCCTTGCATCCCAGGGATGAAGCCCACTTGATCATGGTGGATAAGCTTTTTGATGTGCTGCTGGATTCGGTTTGCCACTATTTTATTAAGGATTTTTGCATTGATGTTCATCAGGGATATTGGTCTAAAATTATCTTTTTTTGTTGTATCACTGTCAGGCTTTGGTATCAGGATGATGTTGGCCTCATAAAATGAGTTAGGGAGGATTCCCTCTTTTTCTATTGATTGGAATAGTTTCAGAAGGAATGGTACCAACTCCTCCTTATACCTCTGGTAGAATTCGGCTGTGAATCCGTCTGGTCCTGGACTTTTTTTGGTTGGTAGGCTATTAGTTATTGCCTCAATTTCAAAGCCTGCTACTGGTCTATTCAGGGATTCAACTACTTCCTGGTTTAGTCTTGGGAGAGGGTAAGTGTCCAGGAAATTATCCATTTCTTCTAGGTTTTCTAGTTTATTTGCATAGAGGTGTTGATAGTATTCTCTGATAGTAGTTTGCATTTCTGTGGGGTCGGTGGTGATAACCTCTTTATCATCTTTTATTGCGTCTATTTGATTCTTCTCTCTTTTCTTCTTTATTAGTCTTGCTAGCAGTCTATCAATTTTGTTGATCTTTTCAAAAACCAGCTCCTGGATTCATTGATTTTTTGAGGGTTTTTTTGTGTCTCTATCTCAAAAAATCTTTTTAACAGTTTAGATATAGAATAAAGGTCATCAAAATAACAAAAGCCAATTATGAAAAACCCACAGTTAACATCACAATCAATGGGGAGAAACTGAAAACTTTTTCTCTAAGAACTACTACAAGGCAGGGTGCCCATTCTTGAAACTTTCATTCAACATAGTACTGGAAGTACTATCATGAGCAATTAGACAAGAAAAAAAATAAAAGATATACAAATTGGGTAGGAAGAAATAAAATTATCTCTTTTCAGATGGCATGATACTATATGTAGAAAAACACAAAGACTCTGCCAAACAACTGTTAGACCTAATAAGTGAATTCAGTAATGTTGCAAGTTATAAAATGAACAAACAAAAATTTATGTCATTTCAAGCTACAGTAATCAAAGCAACATGCTACTTGCATAAAAACAGACACATAGACCAATGGAACAAAATAGAGCAACCCAGTAAAAAATCCACACACCTACAGTGAACTCGTTTTCAACAAAGGTGACAAGGACATACATTGGGGAAAAGACAATCTCTTCAATAAATGGTGCTGGCAAAACTGGATATCCATATGCAGAAAAAGGGATCTAGACCCTTATCTCTCACCATATACAAAAATCAAATCGAAATGCATTAAACACTTAAATCTAAGACCTCAAATGAAGAAGCTCCTACAAGAAAACATCACGGAAAATCTCTAGGACATTGGTCTGGGCAAAAAATAGTTGAATAATACCCACAAGCACAGACAACCAAACCAAAAATGGACAAATGGGGTCATAACAAGTTAAAAAGATTCTGCACAGCAAAAGAAACAATCAACAAAGTGAAGAGGCAACCCACAGAATGGAACAAAATATTTGCAAAGTACTCATCTGACAAGAGATTAATAACTAGAAAATGTATGGAGCTAAAACAACTATATAGGAAAGAAAACCTAATAATCCAATCAAAAATGGGCAAAAGATTTGAATAGACATTTCTCAAAAGAAGACACACAAATGGCACACAGGCATATGAAAAAGTGCTCAACATTATTGATCATCTGATCAATGCAAATCAAAATTACAATGAGATATCATCTCATCCCAGTTAAAATGGCTTATATCCAAAAGACAGGCAATAACAAATGCTGGTGAGGATGTAGAGAAAAGAGAATCCTCATACACTGTTGGTGGGAATGTAAATTAGTACAACCACTGTGGAGAACAGTTTGGAAATTCCTCCAAAAATTAACAATAGAGTTACCACATGATTCAGCCATCCCACTGCTGGATATATACCCTAAAGAAAGGAAATCAGTATATCAAAGAGATAACTGCACTCCAATGTTTGTTGCAGCCATGTTCAGAACAGCCAAGATTTGGAAGCAACCTAAGTGTCCATCAACAGATGAATGGATAAAGAAAATATGGTACATATACACAATGGAGTACTATTCAGCCATAAAAAGAATGAGATTCCATCATTTGCAACAACATGGATAGAACTGGAGATCATTATGTTAAGTAAAATAAGCCAGGCACAGAAAGACAAACATCACATGTTCTTACCTATTTGTAGAATCTAAAAATCAAAACAATTGTACTCATGGAGACAGAGAGTAAAAGGATGGTGCCAGAGGCTGGGAAGGGTCCTGGGCAGGTGGCATGTGTGGGAGGTGGAGATGGTTAATGCGCACAAAAAAAAAAAAAAAAAAATAGAATGAATAAGACCTACTATTCGACAGCACAACATGGTGACTACAGTCATTAATAACTTAATTGTACATTTAAAAATAACTAAAAGAGTTTTTATTTATAACATGAAGGATGAAAGCTTGAGGGGATGATGCCCCATTCTCCATGATGTGATTATTATGCATTGTATGCCTGTATCGAAACATCTAATGTACCCCGTAAATATATACACCTACTATGTGCCCACAAAAATTGAAAATTAAAAGTAAAAAATCCGTTGCATTCCTATCTACATTCCACAATACCACTTACAATAGCATCAAAAAAATAATAAAACAAAGTACCTAGGAATAAATATAGCCAAAGATGTGAAATACCTGTACACTGAAAACTGTAAAACATGGATGATAGAAATTGAAGAGAACACAAATAAATGGAAAGATATCTCATGCTCGTGGGTCATAAGAATTAATTGTTTTAAAATGTTCATACTACCTAAAGCAATATATAGATTCAATATAATCCCTCTCAAAATTCCAATGGCATTCTTCACAGAAATATAGAAAACAGTCCTAAAATTTGTGTGGAATCACAAATGACCTCAAATGGTAAAAGCAATTCTGAGAAAAACAAAAGTTGGAGTCATGAAACATTCTGATTTAACATTATATTATAAAGTTATAGTAATCAAAGCAGTATGGTACTGGCATAAAAACAGACACATAGACCAGTGGAACAAAATAGAGGCTCAGAAATAAATTCAAACATATATAGTCAACTTTTTTAACAAGGGCACAAAAAACACACGATGAGGAAAGTATAGTTTCTTCAATAAATTATGTTGTGAAAACTGGATTTCCACATGCAAAAGAATGATACTCAACCTTTATATTATATTATATTATATTATATTATATTATATTATATTATATTATATTATATTATACTATATTATACCATACACAAAAATCAACTCAAAGTGGATAAAATACCTAAATGTAAGACCTAAAACCATAAAACTCCAAAAAGAAAATAAAGGGGAAAATATTGAGATTGGCCTTGGCAATGATTTCTTGAGTATCACAACTTAAACTCAGGCTACAAAAGAAAAAAAATAAATAAATGAGACCACATTAAACTAAAAATCTTCTTCATAACAAAGAAAACAATCACCAAAATAAAAAGGCAACCTGCAGACTGGGAAAAATATTTACAAACCATGTATCAGATAAGAGGTTAATATCCAAGTTATATAAGGAACTCATACAACTCAATAAAAAGAAAATATATTACCTGATTTAAAAATGGGCAAATGGCTGGGCTCTGTGGTGGGTGCCTGTAATCCTAGCTACTGGGGAAGTTGAAGCAGAAGAATGACTTAACCCCAAACCCAGGAGGTGGAGGTTGTAGTGAGCCAAAGTCGTGCCACTGCATTTCAGCCTGGGCGACAGAGTGAGACTTTGTCTCTAAATAAATAAAGAAATAAATACAGGCAACTGACTTGAATAGACATGTCTCCAAAGATGACATTAAAATGGCCAACCGGTACATGAAAAGGTGCTCAACACCACTAACCATCAATAAAATGCATATCAAAATCACTAAGAGATACCACCTTACACCTGTTAGATAGTTATTCTCAAAGGCACAAGAGATAACAAGTGTTGACAAAAATGTGGAGAAAATGGGACCCTTGTACACTGTTGGTAGAAATGTACATTGGTGCAGCCATTATAAAAAAAGCAGTATGAAGTTTCCTAAAGTTCATCTCCTCTGTTGACACATTAGTGTCCAGCTTCTCACCTGAAGTTCAACACAGTGGGCCTCCAACTTGGTTGCATGTTGGAATTACCAAAGGCTTAAAAATTACTGATATCTGAGCTTCATCTCTGGATATTCTAACATACTTTGTCTGGTAATTAAAAGAAAAGAAAACAGTTGATTCTAATGTACACACAAGATGGACGACCACTAATCTAGAGAGATTCAGAGTGGGTGTGCAGTGCAGGTCTCCTTGGGGGACTTTGATGAAGTTTGCCAACAAAAGGGGCTAAGATAAGGGGTGCTTTTTAAGGAGCTGAAATAAAGTGGCTGGCAAGATTGGAGAGGACATTGAATCAGCTGAGCTTGGTGATGATCGGGGTCAGGGCAGGGAGTCAAGCATAGCTTCCAGGATCCTGGCTTAGACAGCAGGAATGATGAGGCAGAGAAGACTGGAGATAGGAAAAGTACTTGCAAGGGGAGACATATTACACTTGAGATGCCTGTTAGAGTTCCATATAAAGATGGTGAGTATGGAGTTGGACACGGTAGTCTGGAGCTTGGGGAAAGAGCCACTGCACAGGTAAATTTGCATATCATTTAAAGGCAGAGGGATTGGTGAAACCATCCTAGGGAGGAAGTATAGAAAAGAAGAAACCTCAGAACCAAACCTTTTGAGCACTCCAATACTGGCTTGGGAAACTAAAACACAAAGTGATTTTTGAAAACAGCCAATATCTATTAGACAATTTGGGCCAAGCACAGTTCTAAAGGTTTTACTTCCTTTAACTCATTTAATCTTCTCAACAGGTCTATGAGTTAGATCATAACTAACTCTAAAAGTTAATTTTAGAGAGAGAAAGTTCTTCACTGAGAACTTTCAAGCTCAGTCCCTATTCCTTTCCCTTTTGCCCCATATCTGAACAAGATAGGTGCTTTGTCCCTTGGTACCAGTAGAAATCGCAAACCATTAAAAGAGCAACCCCATGCATAAACCTTCACCCCAGCACCACCCTTAACCACAATAAAAACCCAAAGTCAACCACCACTACTTCACTGCTAACTCACTCCAGACAGAGTCTAAGCCTTTCTCTTTGGGGAATACTTTTGCTGTTTACTATGTGAGTAATAAACCGTATGCTTTTCCTCTGGCTGCTGTAAATTACCACAAAATTGGTGTCTTAAAACAACAAAAAAAATTTTCTCATGCTTCTGGAAGGCAGGAGTCCAAAATCAGTTTCGCTTGTCTGAAATCAAGGTGTAGGCAGGACCATACTCCATGCAGAGGCTCTATGGGAGAATCTCTTCTTTGCCACTTCAAACCTCTGATGGCTGCTTGTATCCCTTGGCTTGTGACTGCATCACTCGAATCCTCAAAACCAGCATCTTCAAGTCTCTATCTGCTCGTCTTTATATTGGTATCTCTTCTGTGTGTGTGTAAAATCTTTCTCTGCCTCCTTCTTATAAGGATACATGTCATTGCATTTCTGTATCACTCAGATAATCCAGGATAATCTCCCTATCTCAAGATTCTTAAACACAGAAAAATCCACAAAAACTCTATTTTCAAATATGTTGACATTTTCATTTTCCAAGGATTAGAATCTGACATATTCTGGGGCTCTATTTCAGCCCACCACAACATCTATTGGTGTCTATGTGTCATTTGTCCTAACATCCATAAACCTTTGGGGTGAACATTACATAGTGTCCAGTGGGGGATGCTAAGTCCTCAAACAGAACAATAATATTAGCAGTTTGCAGATTACTGAACTGAAGGAACACTGGAGGTTGGGGAATTGGAGAAAGATGTGTTTGGTTTTGTTTTCTTTCAGCAGGACTACTTCCTCATTACCTAGAAAACTCTTGAGTCCTTAACAGCAAGCCCACAAGAAGTGAAAAGGCTATCTGGGGTGCAATAAGCTGGCTTGGAAGTGTTGGGGGGAACAAAATAAAGAGATGCCTAGACTCAAAGGAGCGTACCAATGCATAATTATAGAATTAGCTGATTGCACTGTGACCAGAGAAAATACTCTGAATGCATTCAGGGAACTAGCAACTGTCTGCAAAGCTGGAGTGGATTTTCAGGTCTATTTGTATGGAATTAAAGCTACAGTTGTTCTACATCATCCTACTTTTAAGAAGCAGCTGATATTCAATTTACATTAGTAGTTACCTTGACTGTAGTTACCCTTGAGTTCTGTTTTTCCTAATTATTAGGCTTACTCTGACATTTTGTTCTTTATAATTCTTTATCAGCACCTCCTGCAGTTTCCCATGACAGTTTATCTAGTGCATATGATTAGTTGTATCCTTCAACATTTTTCAATGAGTTTAGATTAAGTTCACTTTCCCCACGAAGTCAGAATACTGGGTCCCCAGTGCAGGTCTGCCACTAACTTGCTATGTGACATGGGCAAATCCCTTCTTCTACAGGTTTCAGGTTTTGCATCTGAACAGCAAGGGAAGTGTATGGCCCTGTTTGAAAGTGTACAGTCCTTTGTGGCTGCTGAAGTATCCTAGACTCATCCCAGAGAGAGATAATTATAAGCAAGTGTCATGATCCAAATGGAAATGTAAGCATGCCTCTTATACCACAGTACTGCTGACTGACATAGGAGGCTAGTGCCTCTGCAAGGTCTCAAGGTGATCCTAAATTCTACTACATGGCATTAGGCATAGAAAGGCAATCATTCTTGGAATGACTGTAACAGATCTCATTCTTGGCAATTACTGTAGGTGGGAATGAGAAAATTATTTTAGGTTTGAACAAAAGCCTTTATGTCTTTTCCAAGCAGTGGAAAACTGCCTGGATAGACACACCAAACCACCCTGATGGAAGAATTTGGAATGTCTAATTTAAAAAACAGGCACATGGCAATACAATGAAGGCCTCTGCCTCTTTTCCATTTATTTCCCTCTACCCTGTTTGCTCCACTGTGCCCAATTTAAACAACGTTCTCTGGAAATTTGTTTTTTTTTTTTTCATTATTATTATTATACTTTAAGTTCTAGGGTACATGTGCACAACGTGCAGGTTTGTTACATATGTATACTTGTGCCATGTTGGTGTGCTGCACCCATCAACTCGTCAGCACCCATCAATTCATCATTTATATCAGGTATAACTCCCAATGCAATCCCTCCCCCCTCCCCCCTCCCCATGATAGGCCCTGGTGTGTGATGTTCCCTTTCCCAAGTCCAAGTGATGTCATTGTTCAGTTCCCACCTATGAGTGAGAACATGCGGTGTTTGGTTTTCTGTTCTTGTGATAGTTTGCTGAGAATGATGGTTTCCAGCTGCATCCATGTCCCTACAAAGGACGCAAACTCATCCTTTTTTATGGCTGCATAGTATTCCATGGTGTATATGTGCCACATTTTCTTAACCCAGTCTGTCACAGATGAACATTTGGGTTGATTCCAAGTCTTTGCCACTGTGAACAGTGCTGCAATAAACATACGTGTGCATGTGTCTTTATAGCAGCATGATTTATAATCCTTTGGGTATATACCCAGTAGTGGGATGGCTGGGTCATATCGTACATCTAGATCTCTGGAAATTTGAAAGCTTCACTGTAATCATTTTTATAAGGTTTAAGCAAGTATTAAATTAATCAGCAAAATAGACCAGTCAAATAACCAGCTTAATGTGCTCATGTGTACAGTCTTTAAAGAGTCTTTTTATTCCACTTGAGTTAAGCCACCTCCCTCTAACATAGGACAATAAGGAGAGCACAGGTTTTGAGCCTGATAACATTGGGGTGGAATTTCAGCTCCATTGCTTCCTATGTGACCTTGGGCAAGTTGTTTATCATTTCTGGGCCTCCATTTTCTCATTTATAAAATCAGCTGCTCACTACGTTAAGTGCTTTACCTGATTTGTATCATTTAATCTCACAATAGCTTCTGAGTTGAGTGTCATTTGCTTTTTGTAATAATTAAGTGAGATCACTCAGGTGAGCATATACTCAGGTAAGATACTCAGGTGAGTACACAGTAGGTATTCAAGAAAATTGTAGCCAGTTGTTACTATATGCTCAGCTTTATTCTGTGGAAAAAATCATGAAGTATTTACTCATCAAGTATAAATTGAACACATAATATGTGCTTATTTAAAAATCAGAGAAGCAATGTTCAAAGGAAGGCCATGACTCAGTTTCTGAATCTTGACTGGTTCTCTTTTTGGAAGGGTTTGGATGAGGTTGGATTAAACACCCCTGCTGGACAGATGAGCCCCAAGAGTCATAGGGCTGAATATAAACCAAATGAAAGGCAGACAAGACTTGAAACATTCAAGTAGTCTTTGCAAGAGAAGACAGGGGCTTGCATTCCTCTCCCACAAAATCTCTGCAGCATGATCTCCCCTCAAGTTGGCCTCAATTGACTGACCATTCCTCCCCTCTGTCTGTCTCAAATGCTCCTTGCAGAGCTTGCCAACCTCCTACTCTTTGATCTTCCTGGCCTTCTTCAGGTTATTCCCCATTTCTGACAGAAGACTTACATTTACATTGAAATTCAACTCATCTTACATGTTTGAATGGCACCCCCCTGAGGATAGTATCAAGATTGAAAGTTGAGGTTGTGGTGAAAATAACTGCTGTTTAATATGATGAGAGCTGACTGGAATAGTTTGATCCCTATTAAAAGCATCACAAATGTATAGTTAATGTTTTAAATAAAAGTAAGAGTGATATTTATATAGTATGCATAAACCAATTATAAACACAAAGCAATTAATAAAATGTTAATACTACCCATCAGATGCCAGCTTATTGCCAGATACCAATATGTGTAACCTTAGCTATCTATATCATATACATACTCTGCTGCATAGATTAACATACAAATACTTTTTAATTACATGATTACATGTAACTTAAAGATTTATATATGAAGAAAACACAGTTAACCAACGAAAAAACTATAAAGATGGCTGAGGCACTAAATAGCCTAAATAATAAAAGAATATCAGAGGCTGAAATATGGTACCAATAGCATCAGTAACTTAAAATGAGAAACGCAGTGCATAAGACCTGACACTCAAGTTTCAGATTACCATGACTAAAAAGAAACAGGTTCCAAATTGCAAAAATAAAATAAAATAATAATCTGCTTAATTTTACTGAGCCACTGTACTGGGTTGAAGAGTATTTGTCCAAAATTCATTTCTACCTGGAAGCTCAAACTGTGATCTTATTTGGAAATAGAGTCTTTGCAAATGTAACTAGTTAAAGACCACATGGTGAAATCATTTTGGATTTAGGGTGGGCCCTAAACCCAATGACTTCCTTATAAGAAGAATACAGGACACAGAGGCACACAGGGGAAAAGCCATGTGAAGATGGAAGCAGAGATTGGAGTGATGCATCTACAAGTCAAGGAACAAGTCAAGAATTGCAAGAACCACCAGAATCTAGGAGAGAAGCATGGAACAGATTTTCCCTCCAAGCGTCCAGAAGGAACCAACCCTGCTGACACTGTTATTTCAGACTCCTGGTTTTCTGAATTGTAAGAGAATACGTTTCTATTGTTTTAAGCTACCCAATTTGTGATAATTTGTTACAGCACCCCAGGAAATTAGTACAACCACTTTCACTTTGATTTCAAAACCTAACAATGTACCAAAAATAGAATTGAAAACCAATCTAATTTGAAAATATGGAAGCATAGCAGCATAAATTCTAAACAAAACACTAGCAATGCAATTACTGAAGAATAAAAAATATTAAAAGACTAGTTCACCATGATTAGGCAGGTTTTATGTTACGCATGCATAGGTGGTTGATTGTTAGGAAATCTATGAATAGCACTCATCACATCAGTATCAAAGGGATAAAATCATCTTGATATATGTCAGTAGGACATTATTCTTAATAAAATGAGTTATAAAGACATTTCCTTAGCAAGACATATAATATGCATCTGAATGTGTATATGGTTGTGTGTATATACACATATACTTTGCAGCTCTGTTCACTGAGAAGACCCCAGAAGCAATGGCCCTGGTAGCAACTAACACACCTAGTTCCCAGATTTTGATTTCAAAATGTCATTCTCCTTGGAGAATCAGACTGGAGCAGGGAATGGATAAGATGAGCCTGAAGCATATTATAGTACCAGAAAGTAAAGAAATGCTCAAAGATCTTTCCTGCTTTCTCTTGTGGGCATTTAGTGCTATAAATTTCCCTCTACACACTACTTTATATGTGTCTCAGAGATTCTGGTATGTAGTGTCTTTGTTCTCATTGGTTTCAAAGAACATCTTTATATCTGCCTTCATTTTGTTATGTACCCAGTAGTCATTCAGGAGCAGATTGTTCAGTTTCCATGTAGTTGAGTGATTTTGAGTGAGTTTCTTAATCCTGAGTTCTAGTTTGATTGCACTGTGATCTGAGAAACAGTTTGTCATAATTTCTGTTATTTTACATTCGCTGAGGAGTGCTTTACTTCCAACTATGTGGTGAATTTTGGAATAAGTGTGATGTGGTGCTGAGAAGAATGTATATTCTGTTGATTATGGGTGGAGAGTTCTGTAGATGTCTATTAGGTCTGCTTGGTGCAGAGCTGAGTTCAATTCCTGGATATCCTTGTTAACTTTCTGTCTTGTTGATATGTCTCATGCTGACAGTGGGGTGTTAAAGTCTCCCATTATTATTGTGTGGGAGTCTAAGTCTCTTTGCAGGTCTCTAAGGACTTGCCTTATGAATCTGGGTGCTCCTGTATTGGGTGCCTATATATTTAGGATAGTTAGCTCTTCTTGTTGAATTGATCCCTTTACCATTATGTAATGGCCTTCTTTGTCTCTTTTGATCTTTGTTGGTTTAAAGTCTGTTTTATCAGAGACTAGGATTGCAACCCCTGCCTTTTTTTGTTTTCAATTTGCTTGGTAGACCTTCCTCCATCCCTTTATTTTGAGAATCTGTGTGTCTCTGCATGTGAGATGGGTCTCCTGAATACAGCATACTGATGGGTCCTGACTCTTTATCCAATTTGCCAGTCTGTGTCTTTTAATTGGAGCATTTAGCCCATTTACATTTAAGGTTAATATTGTTATGTGTGAATTTGATCCTGTCATTATGATGTTAGCTGGTTATTTTGCTCGTTAGTTGATGCAGTTTCTTCCTAGCATCGATGGTCTTTACAATTTGGCATGTTTTTGCAGTGGCTGGTATCAGTTGTTCCTTTCCATGTTTAGTGCTTCCTTCAGGAGCTCTTGTAGGGCAGGCCTGGTAGTGACAAAATCTCTAAGCATTTTCTTGTCTGTAAAGAATTTTATTTCTCCTTCACTGATGAAACTTAGTTTGGCTGGATTGAAATTCTGGGTTGAAAATTATTTTCTTTAAGAATGTTGAATATTGGCCCCCACTCTCTTCTGGCTTGTAGAGTTTCTGCCGAGAGATCTGCTGTTAGTCTGATGGGCTTCCCTTTGTGTGTAACCTGACCTTTCTCTCTGGCTGCCCTTAACATTTTTTCCTTCATTTCAACTTTGGTGAATCTGACAATTATGTGTCTTGGAGTTGCTCTTCTCGAGGAATATCTTTGTGGCATTCTCTGTATTTCCTGAATTTGAATGTTGGTCTGCCTTGCTAGGTTGGGGAAGTTCTCCTGGATAATATCCTGCAGAGTGTTTTCCAACTTGGTTCCATTCTCCCCGTCACTTTTAGGTACACCAATCAGACGTAGATTTGGTCTTTTCACATAGTCCCATATTTCTTGGAGGCTTTGTTCATTTCTTTTTACTCTTTTTTCTCTAAACTTCTCTTCTTGCTTCATTTCATTCATTTGATCTTCAATCACTGATACCCTTTGTTCCAGTTGATCGAACTGGCTACTGAAGCTTGTGCATTTGTCATGTAGTTCTCATGCCATGGTTTTCAGCTCCATCAGGTCATTTAAGGACTTCTCTGTACTGGTTATTCTAGTTAGCCATTCGTCTTATCTTTTTTCAGGGACTTTACCTTCTTTGTGATGGGTTCGAACTTCCTCCTTTAGCTCAGAGAAGTTTGATTATCTGAAGCCTTCTTCTCTCAACTCATCGAAGTCATTCTCTGTCCTGCTTTGTTCCATTGCTGGCGAGGAGCTGCGTTCCTTTGGAGGGGGAGAGGCTCTCTGATTTTTAGAATTACCAGCTTTTCTGCTCTGCTTTTTCCCCATCTTTGTGGTTTTATCTACCTTTGATCTTTGATGATGGTGACATACAGATGGGGTTTTGGTGTGGATATCCTTTCTTCTAACAGTCAGGGCCCTCAACTGCAGGTCTGTTGGAGTTTGCTGGAGGTCCACTCCAGATTCTGTTTGCCTGGGTATCAGCAGTGGAGGCTGCAGAACAGCGAATATTGCTGAACAGCAAATGTTGCTGCCTGATCGTTCCTCTGGAAGCTTCATCTCAGAGGGGTACCCAGCTGTGTGAGATGTCAGTCTGCCCCTACTGGGGGGTGCCTCCCAGTTAGTCTATGCAGGGATCAGGGACCCACCTGAGGAGGCAGTCTGTCCGCTCTCAGATCTCAAACTCCATGCTGGGAGAACCACTACTCTCTTCAAAGCTGTCAGACAGGAACAGTTAAGTCTGCAGAGGTTTCTGCTGCCTTTTGTTCGGCTATGCTCTGCCCCCAGAGGTGGTGTCTATAGAGGCGGGCAGGCCTCCTTGAGCTGTTGTGGGCTCCACCCAGTTCGAGCTTCCAGGCTGCTTTGTTTACCTATTCAAGCCTCTGCAATGGCAGGTGCCCCTTCCCCAGCCTCGTTGCCACCTTGTAGTTGGATTTCAGACTGCTGTGCTAGCAATGAGCAAGATTCCATGGGCATGGAACCTGCAAGCCAGGCATGGGATATAATCTCCTGGTGTGTCGTTTGCTAACACTATTGGAAAAGCGCAGTATTAGGGTTTGGGTTTCCCCATTTTCCAGGTGCCATCTGTCACTGCTTCCCTTGGCTAGGAACAGGAATTCCCTGACCCCTTGCACTTCCCATGTGAGGCGATGCCTCACCCTGCTTTGGCTCATGCTCGGTGGGCTGCACCCACTGTCCTGCACCCACTGTCCAACAAGCCCCTTTGAGATGAACCTGCTACCTCAGTTGGAAATACAGAAATCACCCGTCTTCTGCGTCACTCACACTGGGAGCTGTAGACTGGAGCTGTTCCTATTTGGCCATCTTGGAACTGCCTATCCCCAGAATATACATTTTTCTCATCACCATGTGGCACTTTAAAATTGATCACATAATTGGAAATAAAACACTCCTCAGCAAATGCAAAATAACTGAAGTCATAACAAATAGCCTCTCAGACCACAACACAATCAAATTAGAACTCAAGAATAAGAAACTCACTAAGAACCACACAACTACATGGAAACGGAGCAACCTGCTTCTGAATGACTCTTGGGTAAATAATTAAATTAAGGCAGAAATTAAGAAGTTCTTTGAAACTAAGGAGAAAAAAAAATGGTATATCAGAATCTCTGGAATGCATCTAAAACAGTGTTAAAAGGGAAATTTATAGCACTAAAGGCCTACATTCAAAAGCTAGAAAGACCTCAAGTTAACAACCTAACATCACAAGTAAAAGAGCTAGAGAACCAAGAGCAAACAAACCCTAAAGCTAGCAGAAAAGAAGGAATAACCAAGATTAGAGCTGAACTGAAGGAGACAGGGACATGAAAAACCCTTCAAAAATCAATAAATCCAGGAGCTGGTTTTTTGAAAAAAAGTTATAAAATAGATATACTGCTAGCTAGATAGCTAGACTAATAAAGAAGAAAAGAGAGAAGATCCAAATAAACACAATCAGAAATGATAAGGGGGATATCACTACTCACCCCACAGAAATATAAAGAATCATCAGAGAATGCTATAAACACCTCTGTGCACATAAACTAGAAAATCTAGAAGAAATGGATAAATTCCTGGATACATATACCCTCCCAAGACTGAACCAGGAAGAATTGAATCTGTGAATAGATCAATAACAAGTTCCGAAAATGAGACAGAAATACATAACCTACTGGCCAAAAAAAGCCAAGAACCAGAAAGATTCACAGTTGAATACTACCAGAGGCACAAAGAAAAGCTGGTACCATTTTACTGAAACTATTACAAACAATTGAAAAGGAGGGATTCCTCCCTAACTCGTTCTATGAGACCAGCATCATCTTGATACTAAAACCTGGCAGAAAACAACAAAAAAGGAGAAATTCAGGCCAATATTCTTGATGAACATCACTGCAAAACTCTCAGCAAAATATTGGCAAACTGAATCCACCAGTATATCAAAAAGCTTATCCATCATGATCAAGGAGGTTTCATTCCCAGGATGCAAGGTTGGTTCAAAATAAGCGAATCAATAAACGTGATTCATCACATAAACAGACCTAAAGATGAAAAACACATGATTATCTCAATAGATGCAGGAAAGGCCTTTGATAAAATTTAATATCCCTTCATGTTAAAAACTCTCAATAAATTAGATATTGAAGGAACATGCCTCAAAATAACAAAAGCCATCTCTGACAAACCCATAGACAATATCATACTGAATGGGCAAAAGCCCATTCTCCTTGAAACCTGGCACAAGACAAGGATGCCCTCTCTCAATGTAGTATTGGAAGTTCTAGCCAGGGCAATGAAGCAAGAGAAAGAAATTAAGGGTATTCAAATAGGAAGAGAGGAATTCAAACTATCTTTGTTTGCAGATGACATGATCCAATATATAGAAAACCCCATTGTCTCAGCCCAAAAGCTTCTTAAACTGATAAGCACTTCAGCAAAGTATCAGGATACAAAATCAAAGTGCAAAAAAATAGGTAGCATTCCTATACACCACAACAGACAAGCAGAGAGCCAAATCATGAATGAGCTCCCATTCACAATTGCCACAAAAAGAATAAATACCAAGGAATACAGCTAACAAAGGAAGTGAAGGACTTCTTCAAGGAGAACTATAAACCACTGATCAGAGGGGACACAAACAAATGGAAAAGCATTCCATGCTCAAGGATGGGGCAAATCAATATTGTGAAAATGGTCCTACTGAGGCTGGGTGCGGTGGTTCACACCTGTAATCCCAGCACTTTGGGAGGCCGAGGTGGGCGGATCACCTGAGGTCAGGAGTTCAAGACCAGCCTGACCAACATGGAGAAACCCTGTCTCTACTAAAAATACAAAATTAGCCGGGTGTGGTGGTGCATGCCTGTAATCCCAGCTACTCGGAAGGCTGAGGCAGGAGAATCACTTGAACCCAGGAGGCAGAGGTTGCAGTGAGCCAAGATTGTGCCATTGTATTCCAGCCTGGGCAACAAGAGTGAAACTCCAACAAAAAAAAAAAGAAAAAAAGTGATTTTACTGCCCAAAGTAGTTTATAGATTCAATGCTATTTCCATTAAACTACCATTGATATTGTTCATAGAATTAAAAGAAACTATTTAAAAATTCATTTGGAACCAAGAAAAGAGTACAAATTGCCAAGACAATCTTAAGTAAAAAGAACAAAGCTGGAGGCGTCACATGACGTGACTTCAAACTATACTAGAAAGCTACAGTAACCAAAACATCATGGTACTGGTACAAGAACAGGCACACAGACCAACAGAACAGAATAGAGAACCCAGAAATAAGATCACACACCTACTACCATCTGATCTTCAACAAAACTGACAAAAACAAACAGTGAGGAAATGATTCCCTATTTAATAAAAGGTGCTGGGAGAACTGGCTAGCCACATGCAGCAAATTGAAACTGGACCCCTTCCTTACACCATACACAAAAATTAACTCAAGATGGATTAAATACTTAAATGTAAAACCCAAAACTATAAAAACTCTAGAAGAAAATCTAAGCAATACCATTCAGGACACAGACACGGGCAAAGATTTCATGACGAAGATGCCAAAAGCAATTGCAACGAAAGCAAAAACTGACAAAGGGGTTCTAATTAAAGAGTTTCTCCACCTCAAAAGAAACTATCATCAGAGTGAACAGATGACATATGGAATGGGAGAAAATTTTTGCAATCTATCCATCTTACAAAGGTCTAATATCCAGGTTTCTACAATGAACTTAAATTTATAAGAAAAAAAACACCCATTAAAAAGTGGGCAAAGGCCATGAACAGACACTTCTCAAAAGAAGACATACATGTGGCCAAGAAACCTATGAAAAAAGCTCAACATCTCTAATCATTAGAGAAATGCAAGTCAAAACCTCAATGAGATACCATCTCACACCTGTCAGAATGGCTATGATTAAAAAGTCAAAAAGCAACAGATGCTGGCAAGATTGTGGAGAAAAAGGAACCCTTTTACACTGTTGCTGGGAGTGTAAATTAGTTCAACCATTGTGGAAGATAGTGTGGTGATTCCTCAAAGACCTAGAGGCAGAAATACCGTTTGCCCCAGAAATCCCCTTACTGGGTATATAGCCACAGGAATATAAATCTATATATCATTCTATTACAAAAATACATGCACACGTGTGCTCATTGCAGCACTATTCACAATAGCAAAGACATGGAATCCACCTGAATACCCATCAATGATAGATTGGATAAAACAATATGGTACATTTGCACCATGGAATACTATGAAAGGGACAAGATCATGTCCTTTTGTAGGGACATGGATGGTGCCATTATCCTCAGCAAACTAATGCAGGAACAGAAAACCAAATACTGCATGTTCTCACTTATAAGTTGGAGCTGAACATTGAGAACACATGGACACATGGAAGGGAACCACACACACTGATGCCTGTTGGAGGGTGGGTGGGGAGGAGGGAGAGCCTCAGGAAGAATAGCTAGTGGATGCTGGGCTTAGTACCTAAGTGATGGAATGATCTGTGCAGCAAACCACCATGGCATGCATTTGCCTATGTAACAAACCTGCATATCTTGCACATGTACCCCAGAACTTAAAATTTAAAAATTAGAAAAAATATATTTATTGGATAAATGAATTCATCATACACACACAGACACACACACACACACACACACACACACACACACACACAAACATGATTCCGAGTCATACAATTCAATTTTATTTTGTTAAAATATCACAGCATTTCAATTTAAATTATGTTTACATTTCTTTTCTTCTTAGCAGCTTCCCAGTATATTCAAAATAGACTTTCTTGTTACATTCAAAGTAGGCCAAATGTTAGGGGTATTTATATATTGTAAATATATATTTTTAAAAAGTTGAGATCATACTTTATTACTATTTTACAGCATGATTTTTATTACTTTACATTATATTGTATTTTACTATATTTTCTAAGTATGTTTATTACTAATTCTGACATATTTTTGATGTCTGCATGCTGTCTTATAAACAGATGGACCAGAGTTTATTTAACCATTTCCTTACTGTTGGATATTTATACTATCTTCAATATTTTGCTCTTATAAATAATATGGTCTGTTATCCATATTTCTTGGGAACAGTTCTGATATATCCTTAGGATAATTGGAAAGTACTGGATCACAGTGAATGCAGTTCTTTAAGGCTCTTGTTATATTGCCAAATTTCACTTCATATGGAACCAAAAAAGAGCCTGAATAGCCAAGACAATCCTAAACAAAAGAACAAAGCTGGAGGCGTCATGCTACCCAACTTCAAACTATGCCACAATGCTACAGTAACACTGTAGGCACTTCAGAGAAATTGTACTAATTTATATCATCATCCATGACATATTATGCAAATTGCCTTATCTCTCTGTATCATCACCAAATTCACTTAACATACTATACTTCCTTTTTGCCAGTTTTAGAGAAATAAACTGTAATTTTATGTACCTTTTTTTGGTCTGTTGGGATCTTTTTTTCTGCTTATTTTTAAGACCTCTTTATAAATTAAGGTATTGATTCTTGCCTATCACAGATATTACAACCATATTTTTTTCAAATTTGTCATTTATGTTTTATTCTTATTTATGGTCTTGTTGAAATAAATTTAAAATTTTTATATAGTCTTTTCCTTTGTAACTTCTTATTTATGCTCAAAGAATTATTCCTTCCTCTGAGATTAAATATTCACCTATTTTATTTCTAGCTTATTTGCCTCCAGTAGTGAAATATTTCACATTTAACTATTTATTTCATAGATTATTTATAATGACATGTATTGCAATAAACCTATTCACTTCATTTTTCCCCATACTTAACCAATCCTACTAGCTCCATAAAAGCTCCTTACTAACTTGGATTTCAAATCCCTCTTGCTAAAATGGAAGTATTATTTCTAAAATGAATGAATAAATAAATAAATAAATAAATAAATAAAATGGAAGTATTATTTCTAGTATTCTGTAGGTTTTGTTTCTGAATGGGATCTCCCTTTAAAATTGTATTTTCTAACACGTTATTGCTGGCATATAGAGTACTATAAATCCTATACATTTATTTTGTAACCACCTGTTTGAATTCTCTTAGTAGTTCTTATAATTGATTCTCTTACATGTCCTAAGTAGAGTGTGACAGCATCTGCAAAGATAATTTTGTATTCTAATTTCCAGCATTACCTAATTTCTTCTTGCTTTGCTATATGTATATTTATAAATAGATTCTATAAAGTCGGCATTATATAGAACATAAAATTCACACAATACACATATATAATGTAATATATGTAGGATTTAATATAATTTAAATAAAGTATGATAATTTACTATAGTGTGAGAATTTCCTCATCGGCACTCTACTATTTTGAGAAAATCCTAATTTTAATATTTGCATAAAAATTGCATTGTATAAGATGTACTATAATTTATTTTTACATTATTTTTCATTTTTAAATATTTAACTTCTGATTTTAAAGTAATTTCAGATTTACAAAAATTCAAAAAATAGTGCATAGCATTGTCATATGCCCTTCATCCGGTTCCCTCAAATATTAACCTCTTATATAACCAAAGTAAAATGATCAAAACCAGCTTATTATCATTGATGCAATACAGATGCTCCTCAACTTTCAATGGGGTTACCTCCTGATAAGCCCATCATACACTGAAAATATATGTACAAAATGCATTTAATACACTGTAGAATATGGGTTGTTTACCTTTGTGATCGCGTGGCTGGCTGAAAGCTGCAGCTCACGGCTGCTGCTCAGCATCCTCAGAGCATTGCACTACATATTGCTAGCCTAGGAAAAGATCAAAATTCAATGTTCCAAGTACAGTTTCTATTTAATGCATATTATCACTTTCACACCAGTTTGTATTTAATGTATATCATCGCTTTCACACCATATGTAAAGTAAAAAAATTTATAAGTTGAACAATTGTTAAGTCAAGGACCATCTGTACTATTAATAAATCTACAGACATTATACAGACTTCAATTATCCCACTAATACCTTTTTTAGGGGGATCCAGGATCCAATCCATCATTACACATTGCATCTAGTTGTCAGGTCTCCTTAGTTTCCGATAATCCGAAAGAGTTCTTTAGTCTTTATTTTTAGTGATTCTGAGACTTTTGAAGAAAACTAGCCATTTATTTTGTAGAATGTTATTCAACTTGAGTTAGTCTGAGGCTTCATAGGGCATCCTGTCTGGAGAGATATGATGTCGATACGTTCCAATATTGATGACAACTTTGATTGTTGTTTGCCTGCTTTCTCCACTGTCAAGGTACTATTTTCCTTTTGCAAGTATAAGTATCCTGTGGGGAGATATTTTGAGAATATGTAAATATCCTGTTTTTCATCACGCTTTTATCCACTAATTTTAGCACCCATTGATGGTTTTTCTCAAAACAAGTATCACTGTGGTGTTTGCAAATGGTGCTTTTCTGTTTCCATTACTACTTCTATATTTATTAAATGAAAGAGTTTTCCTTTCTCCATCATTTATTTATTTCAATTATGTTTTGTACGGAGTCATGTATATTTCATACTTTGGGTTATAATTCAATACTATGTTATTTGTTTTGTCACACAAATTGTTTAAACTGTAACCATTGAGTGCCTTTTCAGGTTAGCTCTTGAGTCCTTTTGGCATGTCCCCATCCCTTCATTCTTTGAGCATTTCTTTTTTATCATTATTATACTTCAAGTTCTAGGATACATGTGCACAATGTGCAGGTTTGTTACATATGTACACATGCGCCATGTTGGTATGCAGCACCCATTAACTCGTCATTTACATTAGGTATATATCCTAATGCTATCCCTCCCCACTCCCTCCACCCCACAACAGGCCATGGTGTGTGATGTTCCCCTTCCTGTGTCCAAGTGTTGTCATTGTTCAATTCCCACCTATGAGTGAGAACATGCGGTGTTTGGCTTTTTGTCCTTAAAATAGTTTGCTGAGAATGATGGTTTCCAGCTTCATCCATGTCCCTACAAAGGACATGAACTCATCCTTTTTTATGGCTGCATAGTATTCCATAGTGCATATGTGCCACATTTTCTTAATCCAGTCTATCACTGATGGACATTTGGGTTGGTTCTAAGTCTTTGCTATTGTGAATAGTGCCGCAATAAACATATGTGTGCATGTGTCTTTACAGCAGCATGATTCATAATCCTTTGGGTATATACCCAGTAATGGGATGGCTAGGTCAAAAGGTATTTCTAGTTCTCGATCCTTGAGGAATCGCCACACTGTCTTCCATGATGGTTGAACTAGTTTACAGTCCCACCAACAATGTAAAAGTTTTCCTATTTCTCCGCATCCTCTCCAGCACCTGTTGTTTCCTGACTTTTTAATGATCGCCATTCTAACTGGTGTGAGATGGCATCTCATTGTGGATTTAATTTGCATTTCTCTGATGGCCAGTGATTATGAGTATTTTTTCGTATGTCTGTTGGCTGCATAAATGTCTTCTTTTGAGAAGGGTCTGTTCATATCGTTTGCCAACTTTTTGATGGGGTTGTGTGTTTTTCTTGTAAATTTGTTTGAGTTCTTTGTAGATTCTGGATATTAGCCCTTTCTCAGATGAGTAGATTGCAAAGATTTTCTCCCATTCTGTAGGTTGCCTGTTCACTCTGATGGTAGTTTCTTTTGCTGTGCAGAAGCTCTTCAGTATAATTAGATCCCATTTGTCAATTTTGGCTTTTGTTGCCATTGCTTTTGGTGTTTTAGACGCGAAGTCCTTGCCCATGCCTATGTCCTGAATGGTATTGCCTAGGTTTTCTTCTGGGGTTTTTATGGTTTTAGGTCTAACATTTAAGTCTTTAATCCATCTTGAATTAATTTTTCTATAAGGCGTAAGGAAGGGATCCAGTTTCAGCTTTCTACATATGGTTAGCCAGTTTTCCCAGCATCATTTATTAAATAGGGAATCTTTGCCCCATTGCTTGTTTTTGCCAGGTTTGTCAAAGACCAGATGGCTGTAGATGTGTGGTATTATTTCTGAGGGCTCTGCTCTGTTCCATTGGTCTATATCTCTGTTTTGGTACCAGTACCATGCTGTTTTGGTTACTGTAGCCTTATAGTATAGTTTGAAGTCACATAGCGTGATGCCTCCAGCTTTGTTCTTTTGACTTAGGATTGTCTTGGCAATGCGGGCTCTTTTTTGGTTCCATATGAACTTTAAAGTAGTTTTTTCCAATTCTGTGAAGAAAGTCATTGGTAGCTTCATGGTGATGGCATTGAATCTATAAATTACCTTGGGCAGCATGGCCATTTTCATGATACTGATTCTTCCTTTCCATGAGCATGGGATGTTCTTCCATTTGTTTGTGTCCTCTTTTATTTCACTGAGCAGTGGTTTGTAGTTCTCCTTGAAGAGGTCCTTTACATCCCTTGGGAGTTGGATTCCTAGGTATTTTATTCTGTTTGAAGCTATTGTGAATGGGAGTTCATTCATGATTTGGCTCTCTCTTTGTCTGTTACTGGTGTATAAGAACGCTTGTGATTTTTGCACATTGATTTTGTATCCTGAGCCTTTGCTGAAGTTGCTTATCAGCTTAAGGAGATTTTGGGCTGAGATGATAGGGTTTTCTAAATATACAATCATGTCATCTGCAAACAGGGACAATTTGACTTCTTCTTTTCCTAACTGAATACCCTTTATTTCTTTCTCTTCCCTGATTGCCCTAGCCAGAACTTCCAACCCTATGTTGGATAGAAGTGGTGAGAGAGGGCATCCCTCTCTTGTGTCAGTTTTCAAAGGGAATGCTTCCAGTTTTTGCCCATTCAGTATGATATTAGCTGTGGATATGTCATAAATAGCTCTTATTATTTTATGATACGTTCCATCAATACAGAATTTATTGAGAGTTTTAGCATGAAGGGCTGTCGAATTTTGTCAAAGGTCTTTTCTGCATCTATTGAGATAATCATGTGGCTTTTGTCTTTGGTTCTGTTTAAATGCTGGATTACGTTTATTGATTTGCATATGTTGAACCAGCCTTGCATCCCAGGGATGAAGTCCACTTGATCATGGTGGATAAGCTGTTTGATGTGCTGCTGGATTCGGTTTGCCAGTATTTTATTGAGGACTTTTGCATCGATGTTCATCAGGGATATTGGTCTAAAATTCTCTTTTTTTGTTGTTGTGTCTCTGCCAGCCTTTGGTATTAGGATGATGCTGGCCTCATAAAATGAGTTAGGGAAGATTCCCTCTTTTTCTATTGATTGGAATAGTTTCAGAAGGAATGGTACCAGCTCCTCCTTGTACCTTAGAATTTGGCTGTGAATCCATCTGGTCCTGGACTTTTTTGGTTGGTAGGCTATTAATTATTGCCTCAATATCAGAGCCTGTTATTGGTCTATTCAGGGATTCAACTTCTTTCTGGTTTAGTCTTGGGAAGTTGTATGTGTCCAGGAATTTATCCACTTCTTCTAGATTTTCTAGTTTATTTGCATAGAGGTGTTTATAGTATCCTCTGATGGTAGTTTGTATTTCTGTGGGATCATCAGTGATATCTCCTTTATCATTTTTTATTGCATCTATTTGATTCTTCTCTCTTTTCTTCTTTGTTAGTCTTGCTAGCAGTCTATCAATTTTGTTGACCTTTTCAAAAAACCAGCTCCTGGATTCATTGATTTTTTGAAGGGTTTTTTTGTGCCTCTATCTCCTTCAGTTCTGCTCTGATCTTAGTTATTTCTTGCCTTCTGCTAGCTTTTGAATATGTTTGCTCTTGCTTCTCTTTTACACTGTTGGTGGGACTGTAAACTAGTTCAACCATCGTGGAAGACAATGTGACGATTCCTCAAGGATCTAGAACTAGAAATACCATTTGACTCAGCCATCCCATTACTGGGTATGTACCCAAAGGATTATAAATCATGCTGCTATAAAGACACATGCACACGTATGTTTATTGCGGCACTATTCACAATAGCAAAGACTTGGAACCAACCCAAATGTCCATCAGTGACAGACTGGATTAAGAAAATGTGGCACATATACAGCATGGAATACTATGCAGCCATAAAAAAGGATGAGTTCATGTCCTTTGTAGGGACATGGATGAAGCTAGAAACCATCATTCTCAGCAAACTATTGCAAGGACAAAAAGCCAAACACCGCATGTTCTCACTCATAGGTGCGAACTGAACAATGAGAAGACTTGGACACAGGAAGGGGAACATCACACACTGGGGTCTGTTGTGGGGTGGAGGGAGGGGGAAGGGATAGCATTAGGAGATACACCTAATGTAGTGATGAGTTAATGGGTGCAGCACACCAACATGGCACATGTGTACATATTTAACAAACCTGCACATTGTGCACATGTACACTAGAACTTAAAGTACAATAAAAAATAATAATAAAAAGAAAAATTTATATTCTGTTGTTTTTGGGTGGAGAGTTCTATAGATAATCTTGATGACCTGTCTAATATCATCAGTGGGGTGTTAAAGTCTCTGGCTATTGTTGTGTGGGAGTCTAAGTCTCTTTGCAGGTCTCTAAGAACTTGCTTTATAAATCTGGGTGCTCCTGTATTGGCTGCACATATATTTAGGATAGTTAGCTCTTCTTGTTGAATTGAACCATTTCTCAGAGGTTTTGTTCAGTTCTTTTCATTCTTTTTTCTCTATTCTTGTCTGCCTGTCTTATTTCAGAAAGATAGTCTTCAAGATCTGAGGCTCTTTCCTCCACTTGGTTTAATCTGCTGTTAATACTTGTGATTGCATTGTGAAGTTCCTGTACTATGTTTTTAAGCCCTAACAGGTCAGTCATTTTCCTCTTTAAGCTAGCTATTTTGGCTGTCAGCTCCTGTATTGTTTTACGATTCTTAGCTTCTTTGCATTGTTACCACATGTTCATTTAGCATCAGCAAAGGTCATTATTACCCACTTTTGAAGCCTACTTATGTCATTTCAACCATTTCAGGCTTAACCCAGTCCTGAGCTCTTGCTGGAGAGGTGTTGCAGTCATTTAGAGGAAAGGGGGCATTCTGGCTTTTTGAGTTTTCAGCATTTTCGTGTTTATTTTTTCTCATTTTTGTGGGCTTATCTACCTTCAATCTTTGAGGTTGCTGAACTTTGGATGGGGTTTTTGTGGGTTTTTTTTACTTGTTCTCTGTTTGTTTGTTTGTTTGAATAGTCAGGCCACTCTTCCATAGGGCTGCTGTAGTTTGCTGGGGGTCTGCTCCAGACGCTGGTTGCCTTAATTTTTCCCGTGACTGGAGGTATCACCCATGAAGGTTACGAAACAGCAAAGATGGCAGCCTGCCCCTTCCCCTGGAAGCTTCATCCCAGGGGGGATGAAGGAGGTGGCTGGAGACCCTGGTTGGGAGGTCTCAGCCATTCAGGAGGAATGGGATCAGGCATCTGCTTAAAGAAATTGGCTGCTTTTTGGTAGAGCAGCTCTGTTGTGTTGGAGATCCCTTCAGTCCTTGAATTGGGCTTTCCAAGGCCCACAGGTTGGAGCAGCTGAGAAGCTCAAATGGTCAAGGTAGTGGCCTGCTCTGCCCTCAGCCACTCCGTCCCAGGGAGGACACTAGCCGAGGTAACTGGTGGCCCCCAATGGGAGGGCCCCCCCCACCCGCCCCACAAGGAGGAGTGGAATGGGGATCCCGCTTAAAGAAGCAGTCTGGCCATGCCTCCACGAAACAGCTGCGTCGTGGTGGGTAACCACCTCTGCCCCTATTGGCTTGGACTCTCCAAAACCTGCAGGCTGGAATGGCTGAGTTGTCCAACCAGCCCAGGTGGCAGCCCTCCCCTTCCCCAGGCAGTCCGTTCCATCTATTTAATAAATATTTATCAGACGCCTATTGTGTGGCAAGCACTCTGATAGGCTCTAGGGATACATGCTATCTTAGTCTGTTTGTGCTGCTACAACAGTGCACTACAGACAGTAATTTATAAAGAACAGAAATTTTATTTTCTCACAAGCCAGGAAGTCCAAGATCAAGATGCCAGCATCTGGCACAAAAACACAAACTTCTCTTCATGGTATTTACATTCTAGTGCAGCAGATACATTAAACATATAAATACACAAATAAATACTGTTTAAAATTACAGACTTAAGTACTTTGAAGAAATATTACAGGTTTACTACTACAGTACAAAATGGGCTACTGATTTGTTGGGAGGGTGAGAGTGATAGGCAGAACATATAGAAAGTATTAAAAGTTATTTTCCAAAATTTTAAAAGTGGTTGTTATTTTAATATGATCATTAATGATTATTAGTGATTCTTCCTTTTTATCATTTTTGCTATATTTTCCAAAATTTTAACAATAAACATATGCTATGGTTTAAATGTGTCTCCCAAAATTTATGTGTTAGAAACTTAGCCCTCAATGCAACAGTGTCAGAATATGAGACCTAATGGAAGATATTTAAGTCATGAGGGCTCTGCCCTCATGAATAGATCAATGCCATTATTAAAGGGCAAGTTTGGCTCCCTTTTGTCTCTTTGCCCTTCCACCACGTGAGTACACAGTGTTATGGAGCATACAGCAGGGAGATTCTCAAAAGATGCCAGCACCTTGATCTTGGACTTTCTAGCCTCCAGAACTGTGAGAAAATACGTTTCTTTTCTTTACAAAGTACACAGTCTGCGGTACTCTGGCACAAACAGATTAAGACAACATGTATTACTTTTATAATCTTAGAAATAAACAGTAAATGTAAAAGAAGAACATAACAAAAATAAACTAGATATTTTAAATATTACTGAACAGTTTGCCAAGGCCCCAAAAGTCATACTGTCTAACAAGGCCAAGCTGACCTTTGGGTCCTTGAGTACACTCACCCTAGTGGCCTGATGAAGTAGCCACCAACATGAAGGAACACCTAAACAATAGCCTCGTCCAAACTATTCTTCAAGTTCTCTTGTAAAGTTGGTGTCAAGACATAAATACTTTCATCACTGATTTACCTCAAATGCAAAAATAAAGTCTATTTTGAATATAATAGGAACATGTTAAAAACAAAACTTTTAAAACATAATTGAAATACTATGACATAGACCAAAAGGAAAATTCAGTTATATTATACTACCTGAAATCATCTTTGGAGTAACCTCCAACTGGATGAAAAAGATACTGGGATGATTTTTGTACACCGGTATCTTCCTATGTTTATAGAACATAGATTCAAAAGAGAAATGTGACAGATGCTAGATAGAAAGAAGTCTGGTTCAAATCATGTGTGATTCTTAAAGATCAATTAATGCTATGAGACAAAAATATATTGTAGCCCAGGCAATGCAAAAGTATGGTGTAGGACCATTTATCATAATCTGAAATTGAAAAATCCACAGTGAACAAAGGACCAGAAATCAGATGGCTTTTAATCAACTGATCTAGTTGCTGCAGTAACTAGGGGTAGGCCCATATATTGTGGTTCTCCTGCTGGATGCACATATAGAATTGAAATTTCCTAGTCCATTTACAAAAATTAACTTTAATCTTCCAATTTGGATTGATCAAGTCCTTGCTTTGGCCAATGAAATGTGTGAGGAGGTGAGGAGTTGCCAGTGCCATTGTGATCATGGAAGCCTGGGTAGGGATGGAGGCTCCCACAATGAGTCACCACAATGAGCAGAGTTCCCGTGACCTGAGTCAGGCATGCTGCATGGGCAAAAAATACGGTTTTTTTGTTGTTGTTGTTTTCTGCCTTTTTTTTTTTTTTTTTCTTTTTTGGTAAGCCATTGAGATTTAGGGGTTATTTGTAACTACAGCAAAACCTAACCCACAGTTATTAATGCAAACCACCAGCTGTCCTTGATCAAAATTATTTAAACCTTTATTTCTAGTGATAGGAAGTTTAGTAGCTGGTATCCAGCTAGTTACAAAAGACAGACTGTTCCAAGTTTCACATGACAGTGAGAAAGAATAACTCATATAGAATAGCACGGGCTTTGAAGTCAGAAAAAAAATTTAAAAAAGAAAAGAAAACTGTGTTCAGGTGCTGGCTACCACTACCTCGGTGCAGGAACATGTCATTAACCTCTCTGAGCACCAATCCTTTTTCATCTGTAAACAGTATAATATTGGCAAGTATTTATCAGGGTCATTGTAAAAATAAAATAAGACAATGCATTTGGCACATTAGTTGGAAGATAGCGAGTGGTCAATACATGACTATCAATATCATTATTATTATTATTACTTCTCAGTATGTATTTATAACCTTACTTTTTAAAATACCATAAGGCCAATAACTTGTTAACTTTATGGCTCTCCACATGGTAGGGATACACATTTTTGAATTCAAATATATATTTCTTGATTCCTCTGTCCCTCCTCAATGGAAGAAAATAGTGTTGGTAGAAACAAAATATCAGCCTCAATTTGTACATATACTCAAGTTCATGTAAGTCATTACAATGTGTTTTTGAGAGTTGCCACTTCACTGCTCTATAAAAAGCTTCCTGGAAAAAGTATTAACAGATGGCCTCTTACTCTCCGAGACTGTTAGTAGCACACCAGATGGCAACCCAAATGAGAAGATTCAACTTAAATTCTCCAAACTGAAGGAAATGTGACACTAGCTTTTTAATAGGTGTGCAGCATTAGAGGTAGCAAAGAAATTATCGGTTAAAATAGAAACTCATTTTCTTGCCTTATTTCAAGAATCCAGGCTGGAATCCAGCCTTCATTGTCTTATCAGTTTGCCAGATAGTTCATGTGAAACACTGGAAATAGTTTTCACAACATAAACAGAAATTTTACTTGAAATGACTGACAGATTTATGAGGTGTAAGGCTAGTCTAAAGAATGAGAATGCAAGGCAGTGCCCCAGCGATGAGTGCTCTATGCTGTGGACACTCCTTTCTCTCCAGGATCAGTCATTAGTTTGCAACATTTTGCTATTATTGTTAGAAATATTAGGTTTCAGCTCAACTGTCAAACTTTTGACAGGGAAGTAATAACTGTTCTAAGATACTTATCATCCTTCCAGATGTCCAACTCACCCACTGATGAATAAAAGCCTGGACTGGATGTGGGTCCCTTCCCAGGCATTGGTACAATACAAATTCTACCAGATGACTTTGCATTCTGAAATAATCTTGCCCCATTAGGGTTTAAGAAAGGCCAACAGTTTTCATATTAGCGTAGAGATGTGTCCTTCTGCCATATGTGATGTGTCCTTCTGCCATATTAGATTACACGAGCCAATGAGGATGTTTTGGCCATCAGAGAACTCCTAAATATAAACATTTTAAGAGGATTATGAACCAACTTCGGGGACAAAGTTGACGTTCAAGTATTCCATTCAAACCCCCTTGGATCTTCAGACATTTACACCAATGGGGGCACATTGTAAAGATAGTTTTTTGGCAAAGTGGCTGGAAATATGCTCTCATGGATGAATACACAACCTTAAAATATATACTCTGAACCCGTCTTTTGGGAAATGTAAATCACAGCCTCCCTGACTACATAAAACTTTAACCGAGAGTTAAACCTGGGAATTTTTCAGCCTGGACCACTGCTGCCTTCTCCTGTCCAAGTTCTAGCTCAGGGCTGAGGTAGACACAAACAAAACATGACTGCCACAAACCACATCAAATTTACAGGAACTCCTTCAACTTTTCATGTGAGTTCCTGGTACAACTAGAGTCAATGAAAAGCACAGATTGAGTCCATCTCTGCCCTAATGAATCTTCCATACCTCTGGAGCTAAGATTGTGGGCATCTTAAAATTAGAAGAAACACACATGGCTCCAGAGCTTAAGGGAACAAGTACTGCCTAAAGAAAGAATATATCGATCGAGGGGGCTAACCAGCATGGAAAACTGAATTCAAAGAAGCACAAGTTGCCATGTGTATATCCAGTACTGTCTAAGGGAGAGAGATCTTGGATCTGGAGGCCCCTGAGGAGAGGATCTTTACTCTAGGACAGGGACAGGTCACTGAGTTCCCTCATTGATGGAGTAAAAAGTTCACCCTCAGGCCACTCACCTCTCTAAGTAATATTTGGCTAAATGATTCTATTTCCCATATCTCTGGATATTGAGAAGTGAACACAAAAGCATTCTGGTTATTGGAAAGAGGGAAGCCTTGTAATAAATTATTTTGTCTTATTCATTACTGTCTGGTATTTCAGTTAGCATGAGTCATCCTCATTTCTGGCACCCCAAAACAGTCTAAAACTAAGAACCAGGCCTGAGAACTGGAGTTTTTAACCTGGAGTTCATGGTCCTTTAGGACAAGTCTTTGGAAGCTCAGTGGACCCCCCTGAAATTATATGTATAAATGTGTGTAGATGAGCATATAAGCATGTGGGAGTGTGGGGCAAACCATAGGTTCTCTCAAATTTCCAAATTGGTCCAAGACTCAAGAAAGATTAAACCCACTTCTCTAGAACATGGTGACCTAACCAAGAAGGTTACCCAAGAAAGGTTAAACTCACATTCTCTAGAATGTGTTGACCTAACCAAGAAGCTGCTCTTAAGAAACCTTTCTTACCACCAACCATAACCCTTAGATGGCACCTAGGTGTCTAAATGGCATCATCATTGCATCCTCCAAATTGCAACAATGCAGTACCTAAACCAAGCCAGTTATTATAATTTCGATTATGTCTAAACATTGTCATAAAAGATTTTACCACTTTCCTCAGTTATTCATCCTCAAAGTCAAATAATTATCCTTTTATATGCTACCAATTCCTCACCTGACAGATGAGTTTGTGGGTTTTGTATTGCGAAGTCTTGGTATAATTGGCTGATAGTTCAGGAATTAGAAGAGAGGTCTGGTGGCAGGCTAGTTCTGTTCAACCCAAAAATGTCTGTTTTATTTGTCATGTGATGTATTAGGGCTTAAAAAGAGGTTACATTAATCTGATAATAATTAAATAAAAACATGATTGCCAATTAACAGCATAGGATAATGTATAAACATGCAAACGGATGTCCTCTTAGACAAAGAAAGCATTTCATTAGAGCCAAATATACTGATGACAACATCACGTGCTTACCATGGTGGTGGATGCAGGCAACATCCCACAAAGACAGCCTTCCTCTTGGCTTCAGCATTGGCTGCCATCCAAAATTCACAGACCATAAACAATAAAAAAAAAAACTTTCCATAGAGAAAAGTTAGGGACAGAACTCACTTGGGGTCCCCAACTTTCTGAGGAAGTGCTCATGCCATAACTCAAAGCAACATTTTCATCAGCCCAAGGTGGCAGGCAGGATAAATGACCTGGCCGTGAATGCACACGTTGAGAGGGAACAGTGAAAAGGGCCCTCAGGAAATACCTGTCGAATCCTGACTCCTACCCCAACAGGGCTGGGCTGGAGAGGAAGGCCTCATTGAAGGTGTTAAACCACAGTGGGAAGCTTAGCTCCTCCAATCCTGTCTCACTCCAATGAAACACAACGGCTTCATTGTTGACTTTCTGTTGAAACAAGTCTCTGGTTTTACCAGCAGCCTAGTTCGGGGAATGTGCTGGCTGGACTTTTATGTTATATAGAACTAAGATGGTTGAGGATGGCCCTAAGTCAGGTCCTAGGCACTAAAGCCTAATGCTGGTCTAGTCCAGGGGATTACAATTTTCTCT
Organism: Piliocolobus tephrosceles; assembly: GCF_002776525.5. NCBI lineage: Eukaryota > Metazoa > Chordata > Mammalia > Primates > Cercopithecidae > Piliocolobus > Piliocolobus tephrosceles. The sequence goes on along the minus strand of NC_045445.1, from coordinate 5,134,887 downwards.
GTGATTACCGCTGCTTCAGGTGAGCAGATGTCCACATATTTTGCACCATATTTTTCTGAGGTGTTGATATTTTCTAGCTTTTGAAGATGTAAATTTGTGATGTGTGAAATGAAAAGTACAGTACCAGCTTCTTTGAAAACCTGAATAAAAAATCATTTAAAAAATTCTTTCCTCTTGAGGTCACTGGGTTGAATCCACCTCAGTCTGGTTGTTACCAAACTGCATTACTAAGGTTTAATTTCTAAATGCCAAAGTTTCAGGGCATCGAGAGAAGAGAGGAGAAAGTGGTACTGAGGCACCGAATGGAGACTGAGGGGAGATAGGTTGACCAGAACTCTCAGCAGCTAGGCCAATTGGGGTCTAGATTCCAAAGAAAGAGGTCCATTACTGCTGGGAGGCCCAGAATTATTGTCCCAAATCCACTAGAAGCTTGTGGGAATGAACACCCTTTATTCTTTTTTTAAGCTGCAAAATAGCTGCAGTGTGTTCTTGGGATAAAGAAGGAGAAAGAGTCACCTCCTCCTACCCAGTGAATCAGTCACATCCTGCACAAGAGCCTATTCATAGGTCTGGTCTCTGGGAGCAGAGTGGAGAGTAGAGAGTTAGAGGTAATGATGGGAACCTATTCGTAGAGTTAGGGATTAAAGTAGACTATACATAATACAAATCTCCCCATGAAACGAAGTATTTCTGGAAAATTTCATGGGCACTTTTGGATCCCAAATTAGAGCTTCTTCTGTGGCAGCGATGGATGGAGATCAAAACCACGTGAACCTGAAGATACTGGGTATTGGGCTGTAGACTTCTTCCCACACACCAACCTCCCAGTGCCTCCATCAGTTACAAATGGCTACATGTTATTAAACAGTCACTGAAACCACATATTAAATAAATACATATGCAAAGAACAAAGGGCTACTGAATATGTAAAGTGGCTGGCACAGTATAAAGAGTCAACACATGGTTGATCGATATTGCTATTATTGCATAGTTGATTGAAACTGTGAACGAGTTCTAACACTGCAGTGAGCTCCCTGAGAGCAGAAACCTCTTGGTCTCTCCTACAGTACAGAGCACAGTTCCTGAAAGATCACATTAATATTGTCACTGTTCAGTGAATGTATTTCAGAGAATACATGGATCGACAAGAAAGAATAAATAAATGAATAAAAGAAAAAACACTGCACCAGCATAACATGAAAAGAACATTCATCTCCCTTATTGAATCAATGTTGTTGATTTTACCTCCTGAAATTTTAAAAGACATTCTTCCACTTTTCTCTAACATCACTGCCACCATCTTATCATCAAGTCTAGCCTGGCCTCTTCAAAAATTTCTTAATTGGTCTCTCTTCCACCTATCTCAATTCTCCTTCCAAATTATGCCCCACTCTGAAGCTAAAGAGATATGTTTAAAATTTATCTGATCATCCTGTCACCCTCATTCTTAAAACACCACAATAAGTCCATTGCACTTGGGACAAATATGAAACTCTTTATCATGGTGTGACAGAATAAAGATGGATGCAAATTCTTTGCAACCCCACCCCCACCCAGCCTCATCGAGAGGTGAAATCTACTTTCCCTTCCCTTGAATCTGGCCTGGACTTATTGACTTGCTGAATTAATAGAATGTGGCAGAAGTGATGTTCTGGGACTTCTGAAGCTGTGTCACTGTCTGCCCAGCTTTCTTAGAGAGCTCACTCTGGAGAAAGCCAGCTGTCATATAAAAAGGCCAAATTTCCTGAGATGGCCACCGCAGGGTAAAATGCAGTGTGGAGAGAGAGGTCAAAGAATCCTGAAATTTCAGATATGTGAGTAAAGAAGCCAACTGAAAAGTGGATTCTCCAGCCCTATCCACCACAAGGTGATGCCATGTGGGTCACAGGCAAACAAACCAGCCACTCTTCCCAGATTTCTGACTCATAAAATTATGAGCAAAATAAAATGGTTGCTTTAAGCCACTAAGTTTGGGGGTAGTTTGTTACGCAGTGATAGATAACTAGAACAAATGTCTTAAAAGATCACACATGACCCAGCCCCTGTTCTTTTTCCCCAGACTTGTTGCATGCCATTATTCCCTCACTCCACATCCACCCATACTGGTTATCCATGAAATCTTCTGTCGCAAGGCTTTGCACACACAATGTCTCACTGCCACATAACCACCATTGGCCTCCACCATTTGTCTGACTTTTTCTTCCAGGTCTTAATATTATTTCAGGGAAGCCCTCCCTAAACCCCAAGACTATGTCAGGTCCCACTGTTCTACCCCCATAATAGCACCTGCCACACTATCTTGTCATCATTTATAGGTCTGCCTTCCTCTCTCAGATGAAAGTTCTTCAAGAACAAAAATTGTCTTCTTCATTAACCAAGTACTGAGCATATTGTTTAACACACATAGCTGCTCAACAAATGTTGATTAGTTAGCTGATTTGAGGAATGAATTAACGTATAGATGCATGATGTAATTCCTGGAGAAACAGAAGAACAAATGCCCGAAAATGCCAGAATCTAATCTGAGCTCAGTGATCCCTTTCTCATGGACCTGTAGGAAATTATAAGCCTCCTCATGTGCACAGCACTTTAATGTTTGTAAGTCACTATTCCATCCATCATTTAATTTCTTTTAAATTAGCCTCTTTGGCCTGTTTATCTCTCAAATGGAAATAATACTTACATGGATGCAGCTGGAAACCATCATTCTTAGCAAACTATCACAAGAACAGAAAACCAAACACCGCATGTTCTCACTCATAGGTGGGAACTGAACAATGAGCTCACTTGGACTCGGGAAGGGGAACATCACACACTGGGGCCTATCATGGGGAGGGGGGAGGGGGGAGGGATTGCATTGGGGAGTTATACCTGATATAAATGATGAATTGATGGGTGCTGACGAGTTGATGGGTGCAGCACACCAACATGGCACAAGTATACATATGTATACATATGTAACAAACCTGCACGTTATGCACATGTACCCTAGAACTTAAAGTATAATTTAAAAAAAAAATTATCTGTCATATGGGAGGAATGTTATAGAATAGGCATGAGAATGAAGATTATGAAAATGACCATGATTTTCTTTAAAAATACAATATTTTCTAATGGATGTGGAATATCTCCACAGATATATCCCATAGGCACCTCAAACTCAATGTATCCAAAACATCCTCTTCCCACTAAACCTCCTCCTTCTTTTTCCTCTGTCTCAGAGATTGGCCCCACCGTGTACCTAGTCACCTGAACCAAAAAGATGAGCATAATCTTAGAATCTTCTCCCTATTCTTCAGGCTGGGAAAAATCAATAAACTGCATCCATAATTGAAAAACTCCAGCAGATAGCTCTCCATAATGGGATCTATACAAAGGCATATCATCTAAGGTTGAAGTCTTTGTTGTATTTGAATCATAAGCAAAATGTACTTTGAAGATTCACCTATTCTAAAAGTTCTCTGGACCAGGCAGAATTTGCAGTGTCTCCATGAGCAAAGTCTGGCTAGCAAGGGTTTTTTTGTTTGTTGGTTGGTTGGTTTGTTTTTGTAAATATCAGGCCAACCCCTAGAAGACTAGGACTACAGAGACTCCAAGATCAGCCGGTACAACCTCTTCTCCATTTTGATATGGCAAATGAGGGCCAAAGAGGTGGAATGACTGGTTCAGGATCATTGCACAAGTCAGTAGCTGCCAATCCAGTGGCTTTCTTCCCATTGCACTAACACAGAAACAATAACATTAAGTTACCACTTTAGTCGTTTAAAATGGGAGTCTGGCCAAACAAGAGAAGGCAAAGCTGTATTTAGCAGAAACAGGATAATAAAGCATATTGAAGGGGAGAAATGGATCATCTAGGAATGTTATTATTCCTTCATCCTTAAAAAGGGACTCACTGGCCATCTCTTCTAGAGAGTCAGCCACCTGAAGGCAGGCCCTCACTGGATGAACACTGATATCCCTTCTATCTACGTGATTTTAGTGAAGACTTGGAATACCTGAGTCATCAGTGCCAAGTCTCCCTTCTCACAAGAAGTAAACCGACTAATGTTTCCAAATGTGTAATACAATTTGGGGTCTGTTTTTCAGGTTCTGTTTCTGTGGTTGTTCTGGAATCTGATATCTGTATGTGGGGTGGAGGTGGGTCTGGGGGGTGAACAGTTGTTGACAGGGCAGGGAACCATCCTCCTCATCTGTGCGATGCTGGTGTCATTTACTTAAATAAGGGCTGAGAAGTGTCCATTGTATATTGTGACAAGGTCATTTGGAGTGGAGAAGAGTGCAGTGATAGGAGTTGATGGCAATGGTCCAAAGGCTGAGTGTCAGCTGTGGGGAAGTAGAAGACCGGCATAGCCACACGAGAGACAACCCAGGCAGTTGCTGCTGAAGAAGGCCACACTCTACCCAGACATTGAGAATCCCTGTGGCTAAGACAGAGCGGCATACAGCATTATAATACATTTTGGACTTTAATTTCTTTGGACATAGAAATTCTAAGCTTTTGACTTTCACTTACAAGGAGAAGATATTTCAGTTTTAGACCTTAACTTCTTTAGGTCTTAACTCTAAAAAATAAGAAGATTTAATTGTAAGCTTTAATTTCCCTCCATGAATTAGATCTTGGGGGAGGAGGATTGCATCCAAATTCAGGACATCTCAATGTTGCCAGCACTTCATTGTTAGAGAATCTTTACTTTGCCCTTTGACATCAATAAAGAATCTCTAAAGAGCTCTCCTAGATAAGATGAATGAACATAATTTGTAATGGAAAATAGGGAGTTAATTTTCATCCTTGACTATCCAGCAGTCTTGAAATGAAGTTAATTTGCCTATTGTTCTGACCCATTCCAGAGCCTTCTGAAAGCAAAAATCTGCATTGCTCCCCAAGAATCGTAGGAGGTTACTCAAAGGACCAATGGTTGTTATTGGGGAAATGTGAGCTCAGGACTGCTGAGAGACTACTAATCTGCCCTTCCTGACTGAGGAGGACAGCTGCACCTCATATGACCTCAACAATAACACAAACTTGTTAAAAGAGCAAAAGCCAGGAAGGATTAACAGGGAATAAGAAGGAGTAAGAAACGGCGACAAGTAACTCAGTCTGTCAAGGAGATGAAACTGAGGGTTAAGGAATCATCAAGAGGTGAGAAAGGGCAGTTATTATCCTAGTTTCTCCTGCTTTGCAACGTCTGTAACAGTCCCTCTTTCCTTCCTTCCTCCAGACACCCCATGCACTGGAATACTCTATGTAACAGACTTACTTAAGACTTGGGGATAGTGGAAGGGAATTACTGCACAGAACAGAAAAGGGAACAATGCAGAACTGAAGATTAGACATCTCAAAGCTCCTTGGTTTACCTACCACAATATTTGTCTTCGGGTATCTTTCTTCTTAGACTCCAATCTCCTCTCTTGTTGCTTGTGTCTGTTCTCTCCATAGAAATCGTTTTCCTACCTCTCCTCTTGTAGAAATTTCAGAGCCCCATCTCATCCACTCTCTAGGACATTTGTCAGCAAACTTTTTCTGTAAAGGGCAAAGGAGTAAATATTTTATGTTTTGCACACCATAAGATCTTTGTCATCACTGCTGAACTCTGCTTTTATGGAGCAAAAGCAGCCAAAGATAATGCATAAATGAATTGACATGGCTGTGTTCCAATAAAGCTTCATTTACAAAAGCAAGTGGTGGGCTACATTTGGCCCTTGGGCCATAGTTTACCAACCCGTGCTCCAGGAGAAAATTGAAAATTGAAAATCCTCCTCGCCGGCGCGGTGGCTCAAGCCTGTAATCCCAGCACTTTGGGAGGCCGAGACGGGCGGATCACGAGGTCAGGAGATCGAGACCATCCTGGCTAACACGGTGAAACCCCGTCTCTACTAAAAAATACAAAAAACTAGCCGGGGAGGTGGCGGGCGCCTGTAGTCCCAGCTACTCCGGAGGCTGAGGCAGGAGAATGACGTAAACCCGGGAGGCGGAGCTTGCAGTGAGCTGAGATCCGGCCACTGCACTCCAGCCCGGGCGGCAGAGCCAGACTCGAGCTCAAAAAAAAAAAAAAAAAAGAAAAGAAAAGAAAAAAAAAAGAAAATTCTCCTCAAGTTCCTCAGTTTCTTTATTACATGTAGTGATTGAACTCTTCTTTATCTCAACTCCTCTCATTACGTTCTTCCTTCCGGGGCCTCCCTGTGCATACTACAGGGGAGTATTAAAAGCTTTCCTAGACCAAAGATCCTTTTATTTTTCGTTGAGGTGCCATCATTCCTTAGTGTGTTGGTCAGCTTTTCTGCAGTAACAAACAACCCCAAAACCTCAGTGGCTTACAAAGCAAACATTTATTTCTCATATACAGTATAGGTCACTGGTTTGGGTCAATTCTGCTCCATGTGTATTCTCATTCCAGGACCCAGCCTGAATGATGCAGTCTGCCTTTGGGAGATGATGTTCTTATTTCTGGCAGAGGGAAAGAGAAAGAATTCTGGCAGAAACCCACAATGGCTCTTCAAGCTTCTACTGGGATGTAGTGGGTTATATTCACTCACATTCTTTAGCTAAAGGAATGCATATGGCAGGTTAAACCTCCATGGGACAAGAGCTTATGGTCCCTCCATGTGGGGAGGAGTTTACTGCAGGTAACATGACAATCATAGATGATGTTTCATCCTCTTACAAGTAATTAAGAAGAGAGAATAATACAGTGTCTCCTAATACCAGGGGTGTGTTAGAGTGTATTATTCTCTCAATTACCTGTAAGAGGATGAAATGCAGAAGTTGCTTCACTCGTTCCATTTATAAAATAATTTTTTTTAATATAATGAGGCACTGAGGAAAAACTCTTGTCACCCTCATTATACCCAGTGCTTTCTGAAGCCTTTATCTGCAGCACATTTATAGGTCCTGTGAGAGGATGGGACACTTCTGCAGATGGCTCAGTTCCTCCAACATGCGTTGATTGTTATGACCTCTACTTACAGCAAGAGATCTTATCTCTGATTGGGAGACTCTGATATACTGATGAAATCAGCCAAACCTCATTTGTGTATATTCTGTGATTTTGGAGCTTGTGATATACGACACAGCCTAACCTGGAATTTACCTTTGGAGTCTATGCCATTAAGGCTATTTACTAAATATTTCCGGTACTCCTTCTGGGAACCTGACCTCCAGAAGTTAAGTATGGATAATAGCATGACCATGTCACTTTCTGGCAGAAACTTGAAAAGGCAGCACATAATTCTCCATGTTCCTTGTTCCCACCATGGTGATTGTGCAAGCAAATTTTGACAAGAGGGCCTCTACCAGCCTGAATTCCTGAATGAGTGTGAGGAATGAAGCCCCCTGCTGATCTGCTTTGGAGAAATCATGTGAATAAGAAGTAGAACTTTGTCATGTTACACCACTAAGATGTGTGGGGTTGTCTGTTACCACAGCATAATGTAACTCATACCAACTAATAGACTATGATGAAAGGGTTTCCCACTGAAATTAGTAGTGTAAACATAATTTCAGGGGTCACACAATCTACTTAAGAAAGTACTTTTCCTCAAGTGCTTTAAAAGCACCTATTTATTTATGAATAATTGCCGTATTGATAAAAAGTCATTCTTTTCTCTTCATTAAGGCATTTAGTTTCCTAAAGATACTTTCTGATTGTAGTATGAGTCATGTTTTGAATTTATTTTACAGTAGTCAGTAATTCATTATGGATTTCAAGAAAGGTTTTCTGCCACATCTCTTTAATTTTTTAATCAGATATTTATTGAGCACCTACTATGTTCTAGGTACTCTGCTAGGTGTTGGGGAATTATTAACAAACAAGAAATATATAGTCATTTCCTTCAGGGAGCTGGGAAATGTTATGAAGGAAAATAAAAGAACAGAGGGCTTTGAGAAAATAAAAGAACACTAGTCTAGATGTTACCGTGAAAGTTTGAGAGAGTATAACATAGAACCTGACATGGCTAGAGGTGACAGAGAAAGCTTCCTGGAAAATATGACATCCTCACTAAGATTGGAAAGATGAATAGAAATTAGCCTCACATGGCATTTGTCAGCAAAATCTTGATTAAATGGAATATTCATGAATAGGGTATTTATGTTAATTTGAAATTCTAGCTTTTGAAGTAGTCTTTTTTACTTAAATGGTTAATATCTCATTTATAAAAGCTAAAATTCCAGTATTTTCACATCTATTTTTCTCATCTTACTGTTGGAAGTGAAATACTCAATAAGGAAGTTTGAGAATACATGTTTTTCTCTATTTTGTAGACACTTTCTGTGTCCCACCCATGTCCCTTAGCCCTTGCCATTTCCATATACATTGGCCCAATTTCTGACTGTCAGTATGTGAGTCTCTGCCTAGACACTGTCTCTGACCACTAGTGTCGGCTTCACCTGCTCACATAGCATCCCTGTAGGATGAGGAATTGACCTCCATACTGTAAGCAGCTCTGGAACACTGAGTAATGGAAGTTAGTGGATTAATGGCCCAATTCCTTCATACTGTGGGCAGGGTGACTCTGAGGCATGTATTCTACCCTGGTATTGTATTTGTCCATTTTCATGCTGCTGATAAAGACATACCCGAGACTGGGCAACTTACAAAAGAAAGAGGTTTATTGGACTTACAGTTCCATGTGGAACAGTTCCCTCCCCCGTAATTCAATCACCTCCCACTGGGTTCCTCCCATGACATGTGGGAATTGTCGGAATTACAATTCAAGATGAGATTTGGGTGGGGAAACAGCCAAATTATATCAGGTATTCAGAGTTCTCCACAAGGATTCAGCTCTATTTGTCCACAGTGGCAACTCACTTGACGACACACCCTTTATTGTCTACTTTCCCTTCCCTGTATCATTTCTTCATTCTTCTGCCAGTGTTTCCTGAGGTCACCTCTGTAAGGGTTGTTTTTATGTTTCAACTTGGCTAGGCAAACACCAGTATAGATGCTTTTGGTCGAACACCAGTCTAGATGTTACCGTGAAAATTTATTTTGAATGCAATTAACATTTAAATCAGTAGGCTTTCTTTGAGTAAAGCAGATTCCCCTTAATAATGTAGGTGAGCCTCATCCAATCAAAGGCCTTAAGAGAAAAAGACTGAGGTCCGAGGTCCCCCAAGAAAGTAGGAATTCTGCCTCCTAGCTGCCTTTGGACTTGAGCTGCAACATCATTTCTTCTCTGGGTTTCCAGCTGACCTGCACTTCAGATTTTCGACTTTCCAGCCCCAAAACCTGGCATAAGTTAATTCCTTAAAATAAATCTCACACTCTCTCTCTCACATATACACACATATATACACATATACATATATACACACACACGTATATACACACATATACGTATGTGTGTGTATATGCGTGTGTATAGATATAGTTGTACATATACCATGTGGTGTGTATGCTTGTGTGTGCATATATAGATGCACACACACAGTTTACCCTCGAATAACATGGGTTTCAAGTGCACAGGTCCAATAAGGATAAATTGACACCAATAAAATTTACATCAATAAAATTTACACCAAGTGTGCCTGCCTCCCTTTCCACCTTTTCTACCTCTTTTGCCTCTGAGACAGCAAAGTCAACTCCTCCTCTTCCTCCTCTTTCTCACCCTACTCAGCATGAAGACAATAAGGATGAAAATCTTTATGACAATTAACTTCCACTTAATGAATAGTAAATTAATTTTATCTTCCATATGATTTCCTTAATAAGATTTTCTTTTCTCTAGCTTACTTTGTTGTAAGAATACAGTATATAATATATATAACATATAAAGTATGTGTTAATTGACTGTTTACGTTATCCATAAAGTTTCCAGTTAACAGTAGGCTATTGGTAGTTAAGTTGTTGAGGAGTCAAAAGTTATACATGGATTTCTGACTGTATGCAGGGTCAGTGCCCCTAACTGCATCATTGTTCAAAGGTCAACTATATATACATATATATAGTGTATATATATACATACACATATATGTTTGTGTGTGTATATATATATTTTTCCTACTGGTTCTGTTTCTCTGGAGAATCCTGACTAATAAAACCTGCCAAATAAACTGCTTGTATCTGAATCCTTGTTTCAGGGTCTGCTGCTAGGGGAGCTGAACTAAGACATCATCTTATAGATAAAGATTCATATTGCACAGCAGAGAACAGGTAGTGACTTGCTAAGGTCACAAGACTACTTAGATGTAAACCTCAGACTAGAAACCCTATCTCTTGACCTGCACTGCTTCCACCTATAAAGATTAGGCCAACACTCGCCTACCAATCCCCCACCGGGGTCCATGACAGCCTTTGTGGAGTGGCCTTTTTCTCTGGACCCAGTTGCATCCTCTGAATACACTCTCAGCAGCCGTTTCCAGTCAACAGGGCTTGGCATGCAAGAAGAAATCTATTTGCCATCCCACTTCTGGACTGTATTCCAGTCCGGACTGAATTCAATTATGCTTTCCAAGTCTGCTCCACCTTACCCTACCCCCCACACACTTACGTGCTGATTGAAGCC
>NC_045445.1:5115738-5124281 GCF_002776525.5 Piliocolobus tephrosceles | reverse complement strand
AAAAAAAAAAAAAAAACCCCACACACACCAAAGGGACTGGAGCTTGAAATTAAGTATCACTCCTAGAGCCCAGATCTGATGATCCATTCACAGCTGAGGATCTTGCCCCAGGCTCCTTTGAAGCCTTTCAGCCCAGCGTGTGCATGGCCGAGAGTAGGTGGTACTCTGTGTTGATGGATTAAGAAAAAGAGCAAATGAATTAATGTACACCTTTAGGTAAAGTGAATTATTTTGAAGTCTCTTATTCCAGTGGCCTTTAGGGGAACTGGCCAAGAAAGAACAAAAAAATCACAATATTGGTTATTCCTGAGTCCTCACACGTGAACTCGGAGCTCATTCAAATATTTGCCAAAGTGCTTACAGATGCTGCAACTTCTCTTGTTACAGAATCTCACTAAAGCCGTTGATTTAGGAAAGTGGATTGGCAAGATAAACTTGGCAAAGATGGCAAACCCTAGCAGGTTAGTAGCAGCAAAACTAGCTGGTGCGGGGACCTCTGGCCCAGCTAGGTTTCTTTGGACTGTCTCCTGGGACAAAGCTGTCTACATTGGTCTGGGCATCTCCTAGAAGAGAGAGCCTTGGACAGGGTCTGCATTTAGCCTTAGTAAAAGTGGACCCCCATCCCCATGAATGCTGGAGGTCCTCAGCATACACAGCTGCAGCCCATCAAGAGAAGGATGAAAACCAAAGGGGCCTGGGCTGCATGTTGAGTAGGAAATGATGAAAGAGACAGTGGAGCCTTCAACAGAGGAAATGTTTTAGCAAACAAGTCTTGGCCTCTGCTCCCTCACCCCCACCTTTGACCCATCATCCTGTGAGAAGAGTGGCTCAGGGCCAGCTGGGAAAGCAAGGATGCTGGGAACTAGGAAATCTGAGTCCAGTTTTTCTTCTACATGAGTACAGACAGTTTGCCAAGGTCACTCAGATGGGGTCATTAACTGTGAATCAAAAGTCGTCTGGGCCAGGGATGAGGGGACCAGATTCCTAGTGTCAGCATCACCGCTGACCCCTAAGTGCCTCACCCAAGATCAAGGGCTGTCCAAATGCGTGACAATATTGCAGTAGCATAACCGTTCTAATGCCTTGGGTTTAATCTGAACAGTTCACATAGTCTGATCATATCCTAACAACAACTCAGTGAGATAGATAGTACTATCATGCCCTTTTACACATGAGGAAACTAATTAAGGCTCAGAGAGCTTTACCTAAAGCCACACAGCCAGTCAGGGATGGAGTCAGAATTCACACTCCAAATTCAGGGCACATTCTCATAGGCCACCGTTTCTCTTACAAGCTTTCAAATAAACTTTAAAAAGTGATAAAATACATACTTTCACACATTTGTCAGGACCTATGCTAAGTGTTGAGAATGCAGTGGTAAATAAGATGCCACAAGGTCCTTGCTCTCTGGACTTGACATTCTAGCAGGGAAATATACAATGACCCATTAACAAGAACGGCACTCAAGTTCAGAAAATGGTATATGCTATGAAGGAAATGAAGCAAGGTCATCAGAGGCAGATGTGGCAGGTCTAAAGACTTGGTGGCCAGGGAATGAGGCAGATTGTGCTTTCTACAACCCAGCATCTTTGGAGGAAATCCTGCTCCCCTAGGCTGTGTTTGTGCGAGTGTAAGGGCAGGTCCAGGTGTCCAGATCAAGGTCTGGCCGCTGAAGGTGATAACCTGTGGAGCGATCCCACATCTCCGTACTTTCTGCCAGGAGGTGTTTCCCAGGCCTGGTCCTCATCACCCTAGAAGTGGCTGTCAAGCTACAGGCTGCCCTGGTACCATATAAGTCTGGGATTCTCTGCTTCTGTGGATGTTAGGAAATGTATATGTGTATGAGGTTGGAGGTGGAAGATCCTTCAAAGCCTAGTGTCTACAAAAAGAAGGAAAGTAAATGCATAAGATGTATATTGCCGCTCACAATGAACACAGCTCCTATGTCCAGAACAGTTGGCTTCTTACAGGACTGTAGAGTATGACAGCTGGGAAGGATGGCCCCTCGATGGGAAGACCCAAGCCCCGAAAGGAGGATTATCCAGGGTCACCCACGTGGCAGGGTCAGGATCAGGGTCACTTTCAGGTGGATCCCACCCTTCTCCACGGCTCATGAACAAGGAAAAAGAGGAGGAGGCACACTTATGGAACAGATGCCAGATGCTGCTCAGGCATCGTATGTTCTCAATACCTGCTCACTGAGGGCTCAAAAACCCACTCAAGAGGAGCAGCTACTTTCCCCAATCCACTGAACAAACAGGCCCAGAGAAGGGAAGTGGCTTGCACAATGTTGTCCAGCTCTCAAGTGGCAGAACAGGATCAATCTGGGGCCACGAGGGCTCTTCCCTTGCTGTTGTTGCTCTTGAGATCCCCCAGCATTTTTTTGCGGGCTGCCTGGATTGCCAAGCAGACCCCCAAAAGGGGGCCAGAGATTGAAGGCTCTTCAGTTGCTCTTGTTTATCCACCAAGTCACACACACAAAAAAATTCCAGGGATGCATGTCACCACTGAGTCATGGAAATCTGCACTCAGAGGGGAGAGCCTTGTGAGGAGTTGGGGGAGGTGAACATTAATATGTCGGGACCTCGGAAACTTAAGGAGCCCCAGGTTCAAAATGCTTGATGTGCCACCTATAATACAATGCAAATTCCCCTCTGCTGCCTTCCCCTTCCTTCTCTGGCTGCCCAGAATGAAGTCTACTGCTGGCCCAGTAGTCTATGAAGTCTACCTGCAGACCCAGGTTCACTCTGGGACCTGGGGTGATCACACCAGGGGCAAGGCCTATATGACCGCAGTGTGTGTGTGCTCAGCCTTCCAGAACCAGGGCACGATGGCCCTTGGTTGAACTCAGGGGAAGTGAACTCTGCCTTTCAGTGGGGCTTGGACTAATGCTACTCGAAGCTGGTGTGCCTATGTAGGTATTAGGGTGAAGGCAATAACCAAAAAGTGAAAAATGGCACATTACCTCCAGTTACTGTACAAATCTCTTCCTCTGAGACCCCTTCCCAACAGGCAGGTGTAAGAGCCTATTTGTTCTGTGAGAACATGTGACACATATTACCACCCACCTTGGAATAGTACTCTGTGCTCAGCTTCAGTTCTGACCACCTCCCAGCTCTGAATGCCCTCAGGGCACCAGGGTACCTCCTTGCTACTTCACCTGAGTCACCCTTTCTGTGAAGGAAGGCCAGATTTTACAGATAAAAACACAGGACTCCCAATTAAATTTGAATTTGAGATAAACAATGAATAATTATGTCGTATAAATGTGATCCATGTACTACGTGGAACATACGTATATTAAGCAATTATTTATTGTTCATCATAAATTCATATTTAACTGGGCATACTGCATTTTATCCAGCAGCTGTATTCCTGCGGCCTACGTGGTGGTTGGCACCTGCCACCAACACTGCTTGATGGAGAAAATAGCATAATATTTTGCAATAGTATTTGGGGATGAATACTATAGGCTGCAAGGGTAACATTTGTGCATTTGTGTCATTTTTGGAAGACATTTCCACCATATGTAAAGCCTGTGCCTTGTGGATTGCAAATGAGACCCAATTCCAGAGGGGGGTGGGAATGAGAAAGCAGTTAGAAAACAACCTCAGGGGATCTGAGACCCAAGCTTCATCTGCCGAGTATTTTACTCTCGTTAATTCATAACAGTGTCTTTAAAATCCTGGACTAGAATTTGAGAACAGTCAGTGTGTGCGACAGTCATTATTCCTTGGAGAGACCCACTCCTCCAGCCCGGCGCCCTTCGTGCGTTCTTGGTGCCACAGCGGCCTCCAGTGGTTCTCTGAGGAACCACACGCTGTCTCCACCGCCAGGCTCCAGCTTGTCCCTCAAGCCAGGGCGGAAGGCGGCGGCGCCCTGTGGCTGCCTAGGGGCCTGGGCTGTGTGGCCGGATCAGAGCTGTAAGGCACAAATCCAAGTGCGCACCGCGGTAGAAACAAAGCCCTTCCCTGTTGCTGTGAAGTTCAGACCAGACAGGGTTCTATTTCATCTTCCACGCCAACGTGTAACGTATCTGCTGACCCAATTTTACAGATGTTCTCTTCAAAACGGACTCGGCTTTGTGAATATTTTTCTCTATCAAGCTGTGGTGATAGAAATGTCAAAAAGCGGGTGGGGGAGCAGGGAGGCTTGAAATAGAATGAGACACTGTTCTGCTCAGAATTGATTCTTATTCTACCAATTGGTTGGACTGGAATGAATAGTGGGAAAGGTGAAACCACTGGAATTAGGACCCCCTACCCCTGCCCAGTGCCTCTTACCGCCAACCTAGCAACAGTCTCGCTTCATTTCCTAGAAAGGGCGGCACCAGCGATCCATTATTGAAAACACGCGACTCCCATAACCTTGTTCATTTTCATATGTGTAGCTCAGGGCAAGAGGTTCTCTGCTACGGCTTCCCTTTGATTTGAAAGCAATACAAAGAATAAAGGAAAATCAAAACTGTGGCCATAGCAAGGCTGACGCTTGATCCTTCCACACACATGTGTGTCCTCCAGTTACTACAAAGGCAATTTTCCAAACGGGTGGTCGCCAGCGTTCTTCCTTTCACAAAGTGATTTTCTGGCGGTTTCATAGCTTTGCGGTGGCTCCTTTGCACATCATTTCAGCTGAAATCTACTCCCTGGATCGGGAGACCCAAGAAGAGAAACGTTGTGGAAGCAGCAGTCCTTGCAGAGCACTGGACTTGGAGGTGAGCTGAAAATAGACTTGGTGGACTTGGATCTGAGGCTGCTTCCACTTGGCTAGCTGTGTTTCCTTGGTGGAGCTGCTTGCCACCTCTGGGCTTTTAGCTCCCACCTCAGAATAAGGAGCTGCAGTGGTGCATGCCTGTAGTCCCAGCTACTTGGGAAGCTGAGATACGAGAATCGCTTGAGCCCAGGAAATCAAGGCTAGGCTGGGCAACATAGGGAGATCCTGTCTATAAAAAAAACAAAAGGAAAATAAACAATTAAGGAGCTGGTTGGGTGCCCTTCCAACTCCCAGTCTCTGGTTCAAGCTACAGTACCTTTGGTCCTTCTCAAACTTTAAAGACAATTCTTTTCATTCATTCATTTAGCATACATGTAAGTGCCTAAATTTGTCAGGCCCTAGGTTAGAGGCTTAGTCTAGAAAAATGAATAAGAAATGTCCCCTTCTTTAGAAATAGGTCATTGCAAAGCAACGTAAAAAGTACTAGAGGGAAGATAGGAACTTGGGTTCTGTGCACTCTGCTGATGGGAGTGTGAATTTGTGCTACCTCTCTGGAGGAAATTTGGCACTAGCTTCCAGATTTTCAAATGCAGACACTTCATCAGTCAGGAGCCCTGGTTATTTTACTGACTAGTTAATTTAAGCAGAAAAAAAGGATTTTTGTTTTTTGTCTGTTGTTTTTGAAAGGCTTGAGTAGCTCATAGAATCCCAGGGAAGGCCAAAGTCAAAAACTTAAAAAACAGGTAAGGACAAAGGTGACCAGGCAAGCTGCCATAACCACACAAAAACAGTCTGGTAACCATAGTGACACTTCCAGTGCTGGACACTGGTGGTTACCATCACCACAGAGCCTTCCTCTGGGGGAAGATGAATTCACAGTGGTTCCTACTTTACCAACTCAAGGAGGAAAGCATCTTGCTGAGTTGAGTCAAAGTCATATGCCTGCTCTCTAGCCACAAGGAAGTCATGGGAAAATGAGCTTCTGGCACTTTGCACCTCTGCAGTGGCAAGTGGGCTCCCCCTGCCTGCCACTCAAAATAATTGAGTGCAGAATTTCCCGAGTTGAGAAAGGCACTTATGATGCTGGTGTCCAACATCATGTCAAATGTCCTCTACACATACCTTTGACCCAAGAATTCTATTTCTACAATTTTATGCTTTAGAGATACATTAATACACAAGTGCACAAAGATGGCTGCATGGTGATGTTGTCTGCATCATAGTTTGTAATAGAAATGACACTGGAAACAACCTAAAGAGTCAGCAACAGGAGCTTAGGGAAATGACAGAAAACAATGCAGCCATTATAAACACTGTACTCATTCATTCCACAAACATTTGCTGTGGGTGTTACTGTGTACTGGGCACTAGGAGACAATGATGCAAAAATAGACACTCTCTGCCCCCATGGAGCTTACTGGGGAAACAGATATAAATGAAATAATTACACAAACCAATGTAAAAGTACAACCAAGCTGAGGACTATGAAGAAGTGGTATGTGTGTGATGCAAGCTGCTATGCGACCTAGTCAAAGGCATCAGGGAAGGATGACCCTGGGAAGAAAGGGTTAAGTTGGCCCTGAAGATGGAGTAGAAGTTAAAACAAGGAGGTGTGGCAGGTCAGCAGGGGCCAAACCATGAATGGTCTACACAAAGGGCAGGTTCAGGAGTTTTCTGCTTGTCCTCATAGTAATGGGAAGTCATTGGGAGGGAGGGAGAGCAGGGAGGTACAAGTGGTAGGCAGTGACACAATCAGGTTTGCATTTTGCGAAGATCATATTCAGAACTGTGTGAACTTGTTTGCAGTGCAGCAAGAGTAGGAAACCAGGTAGGAAGTGGTTGCATGTCCAAGTGATAGGAGATGGCTTCAGAATGATACCTGGTGGAGGTAGAAACCTGGATGGATACACCAATACACAAAGTATCAGTGGATGCATGTATCAGATGGATACATGGATACACAAACGAGTAAAATCCACATGGCCTGGTGGTGGATGTCTCTATCCCATAGAGTTTCTGGGCTATCCAGGGCACACTGTGAGCAAATAGAGTAGTGAAACTCAAGGCTGGGAAAAGCAGCAGCCTCAGTATTATCTTTTGTGGAAACACATTTATTAGATGTCATGGGAGAGGAAGGAAACTCAGAAGTTTCTAGTTTTGTCCTCCAGGAAATGGCCTCACATGTTCATATGGAAATTCTGCCAATTTGTGTGTCATAGAAATTTGAATTTGGGGAAGCCCTTAGAAATCATGCAGTGTGGGCCGGGTGCGGTGGCTCAAGCCTGTAATCCCAGCACTTTGGGAGGCCGAGACAGGCGGATCACGAGGTCAGGAGATCGAAACCATCCTGGCTAACCTGGTGAAACCCCGTCTCTACTAAAAAATACAAAAAAAAAAACTAGCCGGGCGAGGTAGCGGGCGCCTGTAGTCCCAGCTACTGGGGAGGCTGAGGCAGGAGAATGGCGTTAACCCAGGAGGCGGAGCTTGCAGTGAGCCAAGATCCAGCCACTGCACTCCAGCCTGGGCGACAGAGCGAGACTCCGTCTCAAAAAAAAAAAAAAAAAAAAAAGAAATCACGCAGTGTGAAAAGCAGACTAGAGGTGCCATGCCACCACACACCCAGGTTGTAAAACAGGATGTAGAAAAACCAATAGGAGATAGAGTATGATCCATTTTTTATATATTATTCAGGGGAAGGACTATGCCAACTAAGTAAACAGTGGTGTTAGATTATTTTCTTTGCTTTTATATATTTTTCTAATTTTTCTGTGACGAATACGTAATACTTTTTCAACTGAGGAAAAATGCAGTATTGTTTTTTTTAAAAGAAATCACCTATTTAACATATTTTCTATGGGAGAGGAAACTCAGATGGGAGGGTCTCTCCACTGAAGAGGAAGAAAGAGAAATCCAATCTACTACCACTACTACATAAAATGGTTTGTTTTTAAATCTTCATCTTGATTTGAAAGCTCCTTACAATCTTTAAAAATGTTTTCAAGGCTATATGCAAAGGGCCAATCACCTTATATAGTCAGCATGCTATTTTAATAATTAAGCATGCATTCTCCAATCATAGAAGTCTCAGAGAAAGAAGGGATTTTAAGTAGTTTTTCTTTCTGTAGCAAATGTGTGCCTATGTTAGAGTTTCTCAGCCTTGGAACTATTGCCATTTGTGTTGGGGTCCACGTGTTTCCTAAACAAAGGAATGAACACACAAGACAACACAAGACAAGACAAACATGGCGGCCGCCCAAAATAGCGCGCTCTGCTTTATTTTATACAGTCATTTGTGGAATGTTGCCAAGTCACAAGACACATTGTTGTTTTTCTGACCTTTCCCTGACTTTCTGGATTTTCAAGATGTTTACACATAAACAAGCCCCCAGGGTCTGCCGTTTGCAGCTGGCTCCTTTGTCCTCCCTGCAAACAGGGAAGGAACACCCTGCTTCGTCTGCAAGAGCAGGACTTACCGGGAATGCCCTGCTTCGTTTGCAAGAGCAGGACTTATCAGGAACGTCTCGTTTGCGAGCACGTAGTCCTCTACAATTCGGGCCAGATAGTTCTTTATTGTTGTTGGGGAGGGGGTGCTGTCTGCGTGTGATTCCTATCATCCCTGGCTTCTACACACTAGATGCTAGTAGCAGCCTTTCCCCAGTTGTGATAACCAAATATAACGCTAGACACTGACAAATGTCCCAAGAGGAGAACTGCTCTCTATTGAGAACTTCTTGCCTACATGATGCTTACATACCTCAGATGACAACTCACCACACCTAGGAGCAGGCTCCGCCAATGGTAAGCTGCTATGTTAGAAAGTTCAATATCTG
>NC_045445.1:5087396-5115338 GCF_002776525.5 Piliocolobus tephrosceles | reverse complement strand
TGGCTAATTTTTTTTTTTTTTTTTTTTTGTATTTTAGTAGAGACGGGGTTTCACCATGCTGCCCAGGCTGGTCTCGAACTCCTGAGCTCAGGCAATCCACCCACCTTGGCCTCCCAAAGTGCTAGGATTACAGGCGTGAGCCACCATGCCCGGCCAAAAGTTCAACCTCTGGATGGCCATCTGTCTCCCTGCAGGGTCCAGTGCTGGATCTTCCCTTGGGGCTTTAGATAGTGTGTTTAATCTCTCTTGCCTCTGATGGTTCTTCAGAAATTTCAAGATAGTGCCATGCTCTCCCCCCAACCCCTATGTTTACCCACCCCAGAGTCTTTTCTCTCCCCATTTGAACACTTCTTCAACTGTTCCTCACATGACATGCTGGGACTCACCCATCTTAGGGCTGTCCTCTGAACAGGCTCCTGTTTGTCCACATTTCCATGACAGCTCCGTGTTCGCCACTAAACACGGTTCTCCAGGTGCTGGCTGACCGTGGCACATAGGCAGAGCAGCTTACCTCCTCCTTCCTCCTGGATATCCATTTATGTAGCCTGAGATGCCTTTCACTTCCTGGCAGCCACATCACCCCACACCCCCATTCTGAGCTATTGGCCACAATGTGAAAGGGTTGCATGTGCAATACTGCTCCCTTGGGTCATCCCTCACTAGTACCTTGGTTCTGGGGCCTGCCTGTTAAGTCTCCATGTATCCTTTTCAAACTTCAGCAGTTTCCAAGAACTGGTAAGCATGCTTGCCTCTGAGGATAATAGGGTAACTGGGGAACAGGATGGAAGAGGAAATGACTCTTCATTGTATACATGTTTGTGCCTTTTTTTGTTTGAGACAGGGTCTTGCTCTGTCACTCAGGCCAGAGTGCAGTGACATGATCAGAGCTCACTGCAGTCTTGAACTCCCAGGCTTAAGTGATCCTCCTGCCTCTGCCTCCCGATAGCTGGGACTAGAGGTGCCATGCCACCACACCCAGCTAATTTTAAAAAAATTATGTGTAAAGATGGGTGTCTTGTTATGTTGCCCTGGCTAGTCTTGAGCTTCTGGCCTCAAACAATCCTCCCTCATGTTTGTGCTTTTTAAACTTCACACCATGCCCAATAAACAAGCCAGTAAATATATACATTGAAGTTACTTCACCTGCTGAGATTTACTCAGTCCTTCCAGCCTGCCCTTATCTATTTGGAAATGTATGTCTTCCAGTGTCCTCACCAATGTAAGAAGCACTGCCTTCCAAATTTTTAGTCAAAACCAGTAGGATAGGTAGAAAAAGATAAACTAAGGCTCATCAAGACACTAAGCCATGATCAGTAAACAGGCAAATTTCCAGTTGGGAACCCCAAGAACCCACTAATTTACTTCCTTTACCTTGTTGCTATTGCATATATGGTTTCCCTAAGCCTACCTAATTGGTCAGCCCACTTCCTCTTTCTTTCTGATGAGTCTCTGTACTATAACTGCAGGGCAAGCTGAGAGACATACCACTGCCCAGAAAAGTGTGTCTACAGTCAAGTGCAACTCACCGTGTACCTTCAAGAATTCAACTTCTTAACAAAACCCATGCCACAGCTGCCTTGGCCTCACACGGGGAGGAACGGGTTGGATACTTTAAGGGGGCAAACCTGTACCACGGTCTCAAGATCCGTTAAATGGCTTCTCTAAGGCAACACCAAGCAGTCCCAAAACAGCAGCAAGAATTGCACACAGGATAATGGCAAATTTAATGTGATTTATTCATATAATAACTCATGCTGCACTTAACATAAATACCAAGATATGTTTTTCAATGGTGTAGAAGATGTGAATCCATAAAACCCGTGAGTTAATGAGTACTGAATAAAAATCACCTGTGAAAGGTTCTTTCGGAAACACACCCAAAACTACAATAAATTAGGGCAAGGGTTTTGTAAATGGCAGCTTCAGTCCTACTCCAAACCTTCTTACCCACATAAATCATAGTCCCTGACTTTTATAGAGGAAAAGCCAAAAGCAGTTAACCCCTGGACTTTGCTCCTCGTCCACATCCCAATTCTTGTTTCCTAGCATGTGCTGAATACACTACTAGACCTCAAGCTTTTGTTCCTCATTGGCAGTGGGAGCCCTCTTACCTGGGCCGTCACATTACTCAGAGCCAGGTACCTGAGGGTTGGCTCCCAGCCACCTCATCTGGAGCCAACTTGTCACGTTCGTTCTCTCCCACCCAAACTCTTTCCCCATCTGGGGATAAGGACTATCACCTGGAATCCAGAATCAAACAAGGGCATCCTTTGGTGATTAGCACCATAGATGACAGTGATCTCAAGCAGGGCACGGACTAATAGCCGGGAAAATGATCCCAAAGAAAACCCTTGAGTGTGGGCTCCCCACAACAGATTGTGTTTTATCAGACATTCAGAGGAAAGCAGCATCTGCCCCATCAGGTGAGTTAGTGGACAGGGACACCAACAGGAGCTTTCAGTAACATGTGGAAAGGCAAGACCCAAGCGCAGTGAGGGCTCTTGGCCATTATGGCCAAACGATGGGTGATGTGAAGGCACCAATTAATGACAGTCCTCTCTGCTTGAAGTTCTCACGTGCAGAAGAGAGAAACTGTCCTGGAGTACAAGGGGACCACTGAGTGCAGTGGGGCTGATGGCAGGTTCCACCACAACGGACTATCCCGAAGGCCCCAAGGGACAACCCGGGTTCTACTTTAATCCCAGATCCCAGGCCAGAACTCAAGAGATTCCTCTGAAGAGCTATAACCTCCAGGATGGACTTGGGAAAGGAAAAGGGGCTGAGCCTCTCTCTATTTGGGAGTTTATACCCAAAGCCCTTCACACAGTGAGGTATGGACAGCTTGGGAACCTGACAGGTGGTGAAAGATTGGGCAGAGACGGAAGAGTCAGTTTCCCTCTGTAGCCAGGGTGAGGCTGCTCCAGAGTTACCTTGGTTACCTCCCAGCACAAAGCCCAACATTTTAAGTGATTAAAGATTAATGTAGGTTGGGTATATACCCAAAACAATTAAGAACAGGGACTCAAACAGATACTTGTACATCCTTGTTGACAGCAACATTATTGCAATAGCCAAAAGGCAGAAATGACCCAAGTGGCCATTGGTGGATGAATGGATAAGCAGAAAGTGGTACATACATTTCAGTACAAAAAATAGTAATAATGAAGCAGTGCTGTGCAGC
Source organism: Piliocolobus tephrosceles (assembly GCF_002776525.5). Classification (NCBI taxonomy): domain Eukaryota; kingdom Metazoa; phylum Chordata; class Mammalia; order Primates; family Cercopithecidae; genus Piliocolobus; species Piliocolobus tephrosceles. The sequence continues at coordinate 5,112,157 of NC_045445.1, read as the reverse complement.
CATTACAGTTGCTAACAAGAACTGTCAATGACATAAAAAACCACGCTAACATTTTGTTAGACCAAAAAAACAAGATATAGATTATACGTGGTAGACTGCAGCTATGTAAAGCTAAATATGTCCACATCTGCATATATGTCTTTAGGCAGGTAAAAGAGTGAAGGGAAATATACAAATGTCAGCAGTGGCTATGTCTCAAATGGTGGGCTTCTTTTCATCTCCAGTCTTCACATATTCCAGATTTTATGCAATGAGCATATATTACTCTGATAATGGGGTGGAGAGAAACAGTAAGCATAAAACCAAACCACAAACAATGCAAAGGAAAATGAATATTTATTCAAACTCCAGACTGGGGAGGGGTCTGTGTGTTTAACAGGAAAAGACACAGAAAAAAACTGTCACACAGGAAAAGATAAATATGTTTGATTACTTTAAAAGGTGAAACCCATAACCAAAATTTAAAGGCAAATTAACACAAGTGGAAATACAAATGCCCAACTATCGCACAAAGAGAACCATGATCAAGGTCACTAACAAGCGAAGAATTTTAAGCTTTTTGTTTGTTTCTTTGTTTGAGTCTCGCTCCGTCACCCAGGCTGGAGTGTAGTGGCGCGATCTTGGCTCACTACAAGCCCCGCCTCCCGGGTTCATGCCATTCTCCTGTCTCAGCCTCCTGAGTAGCTGGGACTACAGGTGCCCGCTACCACACCCAGCTAATTTTTGTATTTTTAGTAGAGACGGGATTTCACCATGTTGGCCAGGCTGGTCTTGAACTCCTGACCTCATGATCCACCCGCCTCGGCCTCCCAAAGTGCTGGGATTACAGGCGTGAGCCACCGTACCCGGCCAGAATTCAAAGTTAAAACAGGTTACCACTTTCACCTGTTACCATCAGGCTGCTTATTTTTATGTTTTTTATTTGTATGCATGTTTACTTTATGTTTCAGTTTACCACCCCCTAAGGCAGCAAGAGAGCAGGAAGAGAAGCAAAATAGAGATGTTTTTGACAACTTGGCACTGACAGACTATCCTAAGGGAATAATCTGAAATACATAAAAACATTTTATTCACAAAATTGGTCATCACAGCATTATTTACAATACTGAAAATCTGGAAATAGCCTAAATTTCTAACAATTGAAAGAAGGTTAAGTAAATTATAAGACTACGCAATAAAATATATTACCAGCAATATAAAGTATCTTTGTGAAAATCTGTAATAACCACACATAATACTTAGTAAAAAAAGAACATAAATTGCATGATAAAGAACACAATATGACCACAACAATGCAAAAAATTCACACCCCCAAAAAAGACAAGATACTATCTGGCGATTTTGCAGTAAAATACTCATGTATTTGTGCTATATTTCTAATTTTTCCATAACTGACACATCAATTTTATAATTAGGAAAAAATACCTTTTTAAAGTAAAGCGAACACAAGATTCTTTAGCAATGTTCATTCCATCCCACAATAGTCTAGAGAGTCACAAAAACCTCAGCCTCCTTCAGGAGAGGGGGGGAGCTTGGTAGTGAAAAATGGTCATGAATGAATGGGTGAAGAGAGGGAGGGGACAACCTAGTAGGAGGGAGGTAAGGATAGGCAAGGGAAAGGTGGGGACCAGTAGTCATACTGGTCAGCCAAGGAAAGGGGCATTGTGGAGTCAGGGAAGACTCTGACTGCTCAACAGAGGTCTGTCTAGACCCAGTAGTAGGCACTGACGGTGTTATCAAAGGACAGGATCAAAGAGAGATTTTAGGAAGACACATGGATTATTTTAGGGACAGGGGAGGAGAGAGGAGGGGTGGGTAAACTACTTGGAAAGAAAGGGAGAAGGACTGAGAAGATGGCAATGGGAGTGGGGAAGAAGGGGCTGATTGTATTTGTCACCTCACTACCAAACATACTTTGCTCATCTCCAGATAAGTCTTTGTAGGTTAAATGCAGGGCAAAGAAACAGCTCATAAGAGGAAGCTGCCAACATCCAACAAACTCAGTTCAAATCCACAGAAAATCTAGGAGTCTCCAAAGAAAATCACAGTCTCACTGTGTCGCCAAGGCTGGAGTACAGTGGCACGATCTTCGTTCACTGCAACCTCCGTCTCCCAGTTCAAGCGATTCTCGTGCCTTGGCCTCCTGAGAAGCTGGAATTACAGGTATGTGCCACCACACCTGGCTAACTTTTGTATTTTTAGTAGAGACGGGGTTTCACCATGTTAGCCAGGCTGGTCTTGAACTCCTGACCTCAAGTGATCCACCCGTCTCGGCCTCCCAAAGTGCTGGGATTACAGGTGTGAGCCACCACGCCCGGCCTCTAACGCACTGGGTTTTAACAAGCCCCTCAGGTAGTTCTGATGTTCCCTTGTGTTTGTGAGCCACTGAATGAGGGTCATTCAAAATGTCTAGAATCACTAGTTCTGCTGTCAGCTAAACCATATGAAAGAACCCCTGCTCAACTGAAATAAGAGATTTCTACAAATAAAGTGACTGGAGGACCACTAATAAGTCATGTCCAGCTTAGTGGGGTTGGGGAAAGGTTATATGAAGCAACAAAGATATGGTTTCTCTAAGCCAAGTCAAGGTAAAGAACCGTGGAGTAGGCGATAAAGCCAAATGCACTGAACTATGTCATAAGGAATTTACAGGCTGTATTGTAAAAGTCACAGTGAACATGATGACAGCAACAACGAGGATGAAGGACAGCGAAGAAGAAGCTGAAGGAAACCATCGACCAAAGAAAGCCGAGGCTCAAAAGAGAGACGAGCTTCAGGATCAGGACATGAACAGGGCCCTTCAGTCACAGAGAAATCGTTGTTGCCAGAACAGTCAGTTAACTTAACTGCTTAAAAGATCACCATGCTACTATATATACCTCTATTGTAGGATAATTAATTTTAAAAATCTGTCTAAAATTTACTGATTTTAATATAATATCTTGTCATTTTTGGTAACAATTAATACACTGCAGTAACTTAATGTACTTTGCTGTATTTTGTTTCACAAACATTTACCTTGAAACACTGGAGACTTTGTAAAGAGAAAATTACTAAAAATTACTCCTTCACTACAGGACATTAGATATTTAATAATTATTTAGAAAGCTGCTGACACTTCTGATGACTACTGATAACTGGTAAGATTCAACATGTTATAAATATGAGTTGTAAATATTCCATCCCTTTTGAGATTATATACACTAAGCTTTTTACTACCACTGGCCTTTCTGGATACTTTCATATTTAAAGAATACAGAACCACATTCTGGGAGATTGACAATGACCTAATGTTACACTAATGAAGTCTTCACAGTCCTCAAAATAATTTAGAATTTAATGTTTCAATAAGCAATTAAAATGGAATATTTTGTGCCTCCTGAATAAACACGTCTGCAACCAACCATCCCTAAAGAAGGATACTAATATATTTTGAGTGATTCAATCCATCCATGGATATAGTTACATCTTTAAATGTTTTCCAGTGTGAACAACAGTCTTTTAATAGATGGCCATTGAGTTCAAGGGTCATATTATTTGTTAACAAATTATTATTTGGGCCAGAAAGTATCTGAAAAAAGTTTAACCAAATTTCGTACACAACTCATATCTCTAGTTTATTGAGCATTATTTATTATTTGATGTAAAAAGTCTACATTAATTACTTCATACATATTTTATCTTGAGATTTTGAAATCCCATGGTCTTAGAAACAAAAATAAAAGATAGACTTTAAGACACCAGCTTCTGGTATTTTTTTTAACTTTAGATTTGAAAAAGAAACATGGATTACATGTTAACATAATATTTTGAATATATAGGGCTACATAAGATACATTATTAAATTATAAACAAAATAATCAGGAATTTAGTGTGGTGCCTAGTTTGATATATGGTTACTTTTTGAAATGCGCTAAATTCCACAAATAATGAAAGTATTCTTTGTGTATAATGTTATGTTTGGTTATTATGTATGGTCTTCGTATCCGAAGGTATGACATAATTTGTGTTTGTTTGCTTTGTATTAGTAAACAAGCTGTAACTGTTTTAGAAAGAGGGAAATTTTTTAAAAACTGGTCCAATTACCAATTATAAATTAATAAAGACTAAACGAAAAGGGTTGGCTCTTACATATTCTCAGGCCAAATTGTTGATGTATGTTTGGATTAACTAGCCCTCAGGCTGCTTCCAATATTATGGATAATCACAAAACAACCAGCTCTAACTCCTCCTCTCACCAGCTGGAAGGGAGCACATTACATTTGCCATCCACGGTTGGCAAACCTCAAGGCATCAACAACTGGAAAAGATCTCCACCTTGGGAATCATTATACATATTATGATCCTGCAATGGGTCAGAATCCACAAAATACAGTTCCCCTGCATGGATGTCAGAAAAGTTAGCCAGAAATTCATCAGGATTGAAGCCAACCCACACAGTATACCTATAGTCTATGGTGCGTATGGAATAGCCCATGATCTTTATATCTTTTAAACTCGGCTTGTCAGAATTCCACTGAGGGAAATCTGCAGGCCGAGGATACTGGCTATAGGCAATCAGTTCACGGGGATTACCAGGGAGGTATGGATCCTCTTCCAAGTCACGGAATCGAAAATGCTTCAGAAGGTTCTTGCCTTCTCTGCACAGCTCAACATGAAATGAAGGAACGGGGCAGCGAGGTGGAACCTGCAGTCCTGCAAGTCCAGCCAGCGTGGGAAAAAGAGACACAAGTTCCACAAGGTCCATGGATTGCCTGCCTGAAACAGGAAGCAACAGAGCAGAATAGGTTACATTATAAAAGCCTGACATGGCCAGGCAGGATCAGTAAAGGAACCTGTCTGGGCTCCATGTTTTCTTTTTTTAATTTACAACATTTATATTTAACAACAGACGTTTAGAAACACCACCTCAGTACCTCGCCCTGCATTAATTACTCTCATCCAATCAAATAGCAGGACGCAAAATTAGAGTCCCACCAGCCTGTTGGCACTTTTTAAAACAACCTGAATTTTGGAACCACCAATGTAATAACTGACTCAGACAAGGATCATCAATTAAGGCTAAAACCACTAGGTAAAAAAGTCTGTTGAGGAACGGGATATTCTGAGTCCCACAGGATCACCCCACACATTACCCCCTTCTGGATGTCTGCATTAGAGTTATATTTTCATTTTATTATGGTCAAATACACACACCATAACATTTACCATCGTAACAACTTTTTAGTGTACAGTTCAGTGGAATTAAGTACATTTACACTGTTGTGCCATCATTACCACCATCCATCTCCAGAACTCCTCTTAATTTACACAACTGAAATTCTGTCCCCATTAAATAACAACTCCCCTTTCTCCATCTTCACCCAGCAACTGGAAACCACCATTCTACTTTCTATGTCTATGAACTGGACTACTCTAGATACCTCATAGGAGTGGGATCATACAGTATTTGTCCTTTTGTGACTGGCTTATTTCACTTAGCATAATGTCCTCAAGGTTCATCCATGATGTAGCATGTGTCAGTTTCCTTCCTTTTTAAGGCTGAATAACATTCCATTGTATGGCCAGACCATATTTTGTCTATTCTTCTGTCAATAGACATCTCAGTTGCTTCCACTTTCTGGTTGCTGTGAATAGTGCTGCTATGAACATTAATGTACAACCTTTGATTGAAATTGAATACCTGTTTTCAGCTCTGTGGATATATACCTAGGAGTGGAACTTCTGGGCCATAGAGTAATTCTATGTTTAACTCTGAGGATCCACCAAATTATTTTCCACAGTGGCTGTACCATTTTACATTCTTACCAGCAATGCATAAGTGTTCCAATTTCTCCATATAATCACTAAGTCTTAATACTTGTTTCATTTTTTTGTTTGTTTGTTGAGACGGATTCTAGCTGTCTCCAGGATGGAGTTCAGTGGCGCAATCTTGGCTCACTGCAACCTCCACCTCCTAGGTTCAAGCGATTCTCCTGCCTCAGCCTCCCGAGTAGCTGGAATTACAGGCATGTGCCACCACACCCAGCTAATTTTTGTATTTTTAGTAGAGATCGGGTTTCACCTTGTTGGCCAGGACGGTCTTGATCTCCTGACCTCGTGATCCACCCACCTTGGCCTCCCAAAGTGCTGGGATTACAGGCGTGAGTCACCACACCCGACCTTTCACAGCTTTTTGTTGTTGCTGTTTTTTATTAATAGCCATCCTAGTGGGTATGAAGTAGTATTTCATTGTGGTTCACCCATATTTAAAGTCTAAATATTGTACTTTATATTGATTCCTGTTAAAATTGATCTTGGATTTGCACTATCATTCTGGCCCTTCTGGATCTTTAAGATAGTGCTTTATCATGCTTGATTTCATTTTCTAGACACTTGATTTGTAAGTAAAATAAAAAGAAAACAAGTAAAGAAAGTCGAAAAGCATACCTTTACAATGGCAAGATCTGGCTGATGCCTAGCTCTTCAACCGAGTGATCAAACTTGCAATACTAGTAACATTGGCCATGAAGTGCACCCCCCCACCCCCAAATGTGACACAATGAGAGAATACAATAGCCCATGTAGCACACATGTCAAGAATGTTACCCTGAATGTAGTCATGTGGAAACAATCAGACAAATCCAGGCTGTGGGACACTGTATAGGACAACTCGCCTGGATACTTATAAAAAGATGAGGTCAGGGAGATAATGGGGTCAGAACATGTAAGGCCACTGTGACGACTTTTACTCAGATCAAGAAGGGTACATAAGAGCCTCCTGTGCCGGGCTGTGACATGACTTGACTTGGGTTTTAGTGAGATCACTGTGGCTGCTCTGAGGAGGAAAACCTCCAAGGGATCCAGGACACAAGCAAGGAGACCATTTAGCAAGCTGTTGCAGTACTTCAGCACAAGATAGCAGCAGTCTGGTCCAAGGCAGTGGCAGGGGGAGTGGTGGGAAGTGGTACACAGAGTCTGAATGGAGTGTGACAGGCTTGCTCATAGACTGAATACTGCATATGGAGTAAGAGAAAAACAGGGGTTGAGATTATTCCATGATTTTGTGGCATGAGTGACTATTTTCATTTCTTGAGGACAAGAAGAGTGTTGAAGGAAAAGCTGAAGACGAAAGATGTGAAGTCCAGCTTTGGATACGTTAGGCTGGCTAAGTGGGAAAGACTGTTGGAAACAAAAGCCCGAAGTTCAGGGAAAAGACACAACTAGAGATAAAATTTGGAAATAAACTGAAAGGCAGTGCAGTTACATCCATTTCTAAATTGCTGAACACTTCCTAACAAAAGTTTCAGAAAAAATTCTCAACCAATCAGAAGACCTTTCCCAGCAAACAAAGGGCTAAAGTCATGCCTTGAAACTCTTTAACCTTTCTATCAATGACATGAAAGAAGACAGGACATGCAGTGCACAAAAGTCAAATGTGCAAAAATAAAATTGGGTAGTATAAAGCAAACTCGGAAAGATCCAGAAAGGCCAGAATGATGGTCCAGAACCAGACAAATTTAAACAGGAATCAACATACAATACAAGATTTAGATGTTAAGGATGGATTAAATGCTTAAGTCCAGAAAGGGGGCAATCTGGTTTAGCATAGTTCATAGAAGAGGTACTCCAAAAACAGCGAACATCATACGCCAGTTCAGAGACAGTATACAACCTGTCTCTGAAATGCACTGGGCAGACTGAGTCAGGATAGAACTCACAAGAACCCACACAGGTTGCCCACACATCCAGGAGGGGTATCTGGTCCAAATGGTATTCTGGAAGTGCCTTCTAAAACTGAAACATTTTGGAAGACAGAGACCAGGACAACCACAGGTCTAAACACTACCTTGTGACGAATGGTTGAAGGACTGGGGATTTCAGCCTAGAGAAGAGAAGGTATTGGTGGAGGGATAGGGTGGGAGGCATCACTGCTGTTTTCAAAGTTTTGAAGGACTGGTACATGGAAGTCAAAGTAAACTTGCCCTTCACTGCTGGGGAGGACAGAGTAGAATCACCTGGTAGATTTTATAGATCTAGTGGTTCACTAGATTGATGAGCTGTCAAAATGGAAAATGTACCCCCCACAAAGAAGGCTGAGTCCCTACCAAAAGGGTGCACTGAGGGAAAGGATTCTACTCATCTATTACGGGGGCAGCCCCTTCCTCTAAGCTCTGGAGCAGGCTCTTATAGACTGTACCACAGCCCTCCTCATCTTGGGGATACACCTGTTCCTTTGTCCATCACCACCCCACAAGGCTCCTTGTGGACAGGGCCCATACTTGTCAGTTCTGGTTCTGTCACTCTTTCCCTGCCCAGAGTATGGGAGATGCTCAGGAAGCATGTGCTGACCACAAAATGTTGAGAAGAAATTCCAACACAAGGCAGGAAGCAGGGTCTGTGTAACCTCCAAAGCCTATGATTCAATAAAGTGGTTCACATATAAACTAAAGGTGATCTTACTGTCAAGCAATATCATTTCAGCATATTTTATACCTGGTTCCATCAACTCTGAGGCGGAATCAAAAGGGTCAAGGTAAGGGAAAAGCTTCTCGCCTGCCTCCGGAAGTGAAGCCGTCCTTCCAGGAACATAGAACATCAGGGGAACATGGGTAGCAACATCAAAATTGCTGTATTTGGCCCATTCTCCATGTTCACCTAGAGCCCACCCTAGTTCATAAAAAGCACAGAATGACAGAAAATGAATAATCATCATACCACAGCTTGTTTAGTTTAGATACCATTTCATTTCCTGTTGTAAAAACCAGAGAAAGTAGAAACTCATCACCTAGAAGAAAAATATTCACTTGGAATTACCACAGAAAGGGTGATTTCAACTGAATGCTGCTGTACTCAAAATCAGTTATTTGTCCTCATGAGGAAACCTTTAAAAAAGAAAAAATAATGAAATTTCCAAACTCAAATATCTTAACAAACTACTAGCAACATATACCTAACGTAGGGCTCTGTGGTGGTTCCCACACATGCATTCCTCCCCTGCTAAGACACGCTCCTTCTTGACAGAGTGGGAACCCTGAAAGCTGTAGTGTCACCACTGCCCTGTCCTGTACCTACCTATCTTTTGACTCGTTTCCTCCAAGCTCAGGTTTTCAGTTTTGGGTGTGTGCCACCCAAATTCGAGCCGTGGAACTGCAGCACAATCATCAAATTCAAAAAAGGCAAGGACATCTTGCTCAGATTTTAAGATATACCATAGATGGAGTAAACTAAAACCTTTGATTCCAGATCCTTAACCCTGATTAAAAACAACACAACCCTTCATGCCTATTTAAAACATCCCTTGCAAAAGATGGTTTGAATATTCCAAGTTGGACATGCCCACTCTTTTTAAGTTACAGCACCCTTTTTGATACAAAAAACGGGCATGACAGAAATTGTATAGTGAGTAGTGTTATAAAAATAACCAAACACACCAAAAGCTGCCACAGGTAAATTTGAGAAAGTGCTGAAATACACCACACAGCATGAGACCTTGCTGGCTCTGTCTAATAGATGTTGCTGGGGCTGCAAATGGTGTCCCAGCCTTCCAGGACCTGCGGTCTCCAGAACAGGGCTGAAACCTGTTCTGCGTTGACACTGCTCTCCTAAGAAGATCCCAAGTTGAGAGGAGCCTCTTACCCACTCATCTATAATCAAAGCAGACTTGATGCCCATCAGAGTTGCCCAATGATTCTGGTGAGCCCTTCCTCCCTCTGGCTGTCAGTACTGGGGAGCATGGTGGGGACTTTCAGATAGCTCGGTGGAGCGCAGAAAGAGAGGGAGTTCCCCCTGACTCCTGCCCCAGTCAGTCAGCCCTGTGGGCCGAGGGGTAGCCCCACTGCTCAACCTCTCCACTCTCTTGGGAAGGACAAGGCAGCCTTGACCCACGAGGGCTGATGAATGTGTAGGTTATCGGCAGGCTCCTAGGCCACCAGCTTGGAGATCACGTTGTCCCTTTTAGATTCAGTGTGGCGGGAATCTAAAAGGTCAAGGATGGAGAAGCCTGCAGGATGGCAAAGTGAGGGACCCCGGCAGTGGGACCTCAGGAATCCATCCCCAGAACTCTGACTGGGGTGCCCGTGGAGGCTCTGAAGGTACAGCAGTCAGGCGCTCTGTGGCATTCTGAATACTGGCACGCAGCCTTTGGCCTCTGCCAGCTTTTGTGAGCTGCCCTGCACCAGGCAGAGGTCGCCCCCAGGCCTGGCACAGGGTCTGACACATGGCACATGCTATAGAAATAACTGTGGACTGCCTGACTGCAAGATCGCATTGAACGTCTGGTGCCGGGCCTCAGCCTGTGCTGCTGCAGCCAGGAGCGAATACAGGGAAGTCTGGCTAAGGAGAATGCATGCCTGTGTGGGCCCCAAGGATCCATCCTGAGATCAGGAGGAACAAGAGCCCAGTGACCTTGACAGGCAGCTCAGGAGGTTTCTGGCTCCTGCTCCAGAGGCCCAAGATGAGGACGTGGCAACACAGGGAGGCCCAGGGAATGATGAGCTCAGGGACACCTGTTAAAGTGCACTTTCCCATGCCCAGACCTGCAAGTTCCTGAGACCAGTTGCAGAAACCAGCATGTTTTACTAGCTCCCAGGCGGTTCTGATGGAGGATGTCCCAGGAGGGTACTCTTAGATGGGCTATTTGTAATCTACAGCAGCTGCCTCACAACAAAGAGTGTGTTCATGGAGAAAAGGAAACTGGGCACTGAGGCGTCAGAAGCAGATGGCAGATCATCAGGAATATGTGAAAAATTATGGCACCTCCATATATAATATTACAGACCTTTCTAAGGGAAAAAGCAGGCTTCTGAGAAATGAGCCAGAGATTGTCTCTGATATTGTTAAGTGTACAAAACCAGGGAACATTAACAGTACACACAGAACAAGCAATCACATCTTGTGACATACATGTTACAAACATACACATGTATATCCCTTTGTGCATATGTGCACAACTGATGGCTGGCAGATGGATCCCGAATCCATTGGCACCTGTTAGCCCTGAGCAGGTGGGAGAAAAGGGCAGGATGTTCTGGCCCTGACTTATATGCTCTGTATCCTTTTTTCTCTTTACGATAAGCACAGGTTATGATTTACTATTATCCTATTTCATATTTGATGATATGAATTATTTTTCTTTTTCTAAGTATATCAGTATTATGGTTATACTTCAAAAGAGGCAATACTTTTCAGAGATAGTGATCAGAAAACAGAACCATCTGGGATTTGCTTCAAAACAATTCGGAGATGGGGGAGTGGGTGAGTGGGAAATGGGGGGAGCTGCTGTTTTATTCCCTGCTCTTGGAATGTTGACGAATTAAAAAAATGATTTTAAAAAGATAGTTTCATTTTTGGAAAAGTAGGAACCAGCCTTAAACGAGATAAAGACTTGAAAAGCCCAGGCTCTCAGCAGAGAAGACAGCGGGGATAGGGGTGGGAGGGCTGGAGCCAGGCCTGAAGAGCTTGCTGGGCTCTGCCAGGATTGTTCTGGATCCTCTCCACCCAAACTAAAAGACCTCCAACCCTCCAGGTTAAAAATGGGGGTTACAAGAGCTCTGCCACACAAATGGAGGGTTCCTGCTGCATTCACCAAGAAAAAAAAAAAAAGTTGCTACAAGACCCTAAGCATCTAAGATAGAGGTCTCAGGACTAACAAGTTGATCATAAAAATACCCCAGGATTCCAGACTCAAGGCACCACTGGTTCACAAAAGAGAACAAACCCATGTTTATGTCAATGGCAATTTTGCAACGCATGTTTCACAGGAAAGTTCAGATGTTTTGACTCACCAGGGAATTTCAAAATGCTTACCATGATCCGAGGTAAATGCAACAATGGTGCTGTTGGCCAGCTGAAGATCGTCCAAAGCACTCAAGAGGTGGCCAACCTGTGTATCCAAATATGACACAGAGGCGAAGTAGCTCTGGCGGATTTTCCGCTGCAAATTAAAAAACATAATAATGAGAGTGACTGCAATTTAAATTGCCATGGCATACAGAGATAATGCTTGCCTGAGTATCTCTCCCAATCCCAACCCCTTAGTTGATGCCCTTAATGATTTACTCAGCCAAAATGTAACACTGCTTTTCCTACCGTCTGCATCGCTTCACCCACAGAGTCACAGCAAAATCTGTAGGTCTACAAATAAGATACATTTCTAAGCAAATCAGATTTCACTTTAGGGCACAGATCACAGTGGATGAATGTGTCACCTACTGCTCCTTTCTGTCTCCCTCACATATTCTGATGGGTTCCAAGAGATGAACATGTACACAGAAACTGATCCTACAGTCCCTTGAAACACAGGCCCACACATGCTCTGATAAAGGACACAAAGATACAATTCAGTTCTGTTAATTTCCTGTGGCTGCCATAACAAAATATCACAAACTGGGTGGCTTAAAACAACAGATATGTATCGTCTCCTAGCTCTGGAGGCTAGGAGTCCAAGATCAAGGTGTTGGAAGGGCCATTCTCTCCCTGAAGGCTCTAAGTAGAAGAATCTTGTCTCTCCCTAGCTGCTGATGGTGGCTGTCAGTCCCTGGCATCCCTCAGTTTGCAGCTGCATCACTGTGTCTCCATCTTCATGTGTTCTTCCCGTCTATCTCTCTCCCCTCTTCTTAAAGGACACCAATCATATTGGATCAGGAGCCCACCTTACTCCAATATGATCTGATCTTAACTAATTACATCTGCAATAAACCTATTTCCAAATATGGTTACATTCTGCAGTACTGGGGGGTTAGGACTTCAACAGCTCTTTTCAGGGAAAAAAATTCATAACTTAACACATAACAACAACCCTGACTGAGCCTTTCCCTCTGATCACTTTCTAATCCAACAGCAGATTACAACTGCATATTTTCATGGACCATGGCCGTTACATGGAGCTCATTTCTAACAAACTGTCGGCAGGCAGAAGAGTGAGGGAGAGACCAGAGAGCAGCACGTCCTTCATAGTCCCTGAACCCAAGAGGGACTTTGGGAACAGCCAGATCATGCCCTGAAGTAAATGAGCCACTGGCCCCTCCTGGGCTCTCATCCCCAGCCTGGTTCACAAATGCTAAGAACAAAGATTAATCCTCCACCCCGAAGAGGGGTGAGAAGAAAGCCATGACTTCTCAGACCAGTCCCTGACTTATCAGCTGGACCCACCAGCTTCTTCTTATCACTGCCAGGGTGAGGACAATCATAAGATTCACCCGTTCTCACTTGCGGTCAAGAGAAAAGATATACATCCAATCTTCTAGCAGGATTATGTTGAACCCTGGCCTACTTATACTTTCTGGTAGATGAAGTATTCAGCCTGAAACGTGTGGAACTTTGGTCCTCCTGGGGAAGAAAGACACCTGTCAGGATGGCTGTGTCCTATACAAAAGTATTCCCTCCTTCCTATGCTAGCCCCTGGATGTAAGGCAATAAGCAGACAAGGTCCTCAACCTTGATGAACCACCCCATCCAGTGAGGACACAATCATGGAGACAAGAAAATGTTTAATTATCAGTGAGGTCTGCCGGGTCTGTCCTGCAGACCCTGGCCTATGGATGAAATGAGTACTCAGACACAGGTATGCAGTGTAAGAGCAGCTAGCTCTAGTGGTGCCTGCCTAGCTCTAGTGGCAAGAGAGCAGCCCCGACAAGCTGGAGCTGCTTGCTTTTACTCAGTGCAGGCACAATGCCAAAAACCTGGCCCCAATCTGTAGGTAATTAACATTTATTGTTCCCCTTCCAGGGAAACTCACATGCACAGATGATCAAAGGTCAGCTCCTGGTCAACATAAGTAAACAAGCCTGTTTAAGATAAATTCCCCCACACTCCCTTGTACCTACTCCTTGCCCTCTGCCTCAGGGTTATAGAATAGCTGCCTTCAGCTATTCTCCCCTGGGGCTCTGCAGACCCTTCTGACCTTTCAGAAGGTTTGTGTCCTTTCCCTATAGTTTTTCCCACCACTCTGACCGATCCCCCACAGAGGCCCAGGGGTGACACAGGGTAATAAGCCCTCAAATCTGCCTGGAAGATTCCGGGAAGGCTTCACAGAGGAGTTAGAATGTGACAAGAAGCGCCTGCAGTCAGACAAATGGGGCTCGGATGCTCCAAGCAGGGGCTGCAGGACACAGAACAGTATGGAGTTGTGACAGAGTAGGTTGTGTGTGGGGCCAATGAAAGGCTCATGTGACTGGAGAATCAAATGGGAGGGCAGAGGGGTGACTGGAAAGTTAGGTCTGGGCCAGATAATATGGACCTGGTGGGTCTATCTAGGGAGTGGAGACCCAAAGTTCTAGGCCAATGGAGTCACTGAGGTCTTTCAAGGCGAGAAATTGACATGATCTGGGCTGCAAGTTATTAACAGTCATGTTGCAACAGGACACAGACACAGATTCCAGAGGCTTTAGACAAAATGGTACTAGGCCACTGCTGGGTACATAAGAGGTGCTCACCACACTTGCTGAATGAACAAAACAAAGCAAGGACCACTAAAGTGGTCCAGAACAATGTGATGAAGGATCCAGAGGACCATGTGGATGTGAGAGGAATTTAAGGGCATCAAGTAGACATGGGGGCAGGGAGCAGAGCAGGAGGAGGTGTTGAGGAACCCCAGGGTGACTCCAGGTTTCACATTCAGCTGGTGGCATAATTCGCTGGCATGTGGGGGCAGGCGGCACAAGAGGAGGAGGAGGAGGAAGGAGTTCCAGAAGGGGTGGAGCTGGCCAACAGTGAGAAAGTGACACGGAGCTCAAGGAAGGTCAGGACCCACACACATGGATTTTATTGGCCACGAAGGTTAGTGCTGAGGTGAAAGTTTAGTGGGTTGGGGAGGTGGAAGCCTGCGTAGAGGACAGAGAAGAACAAACGGACAGTGAGGCCACAGACATAGCCAGAACAGCCCAGTGTGCAGTCGTTCTGCCTTGGAGGTCAGGGGAGGGAGTGGAAAGCAGAAACAGGCAGGGGCAAGGGGGCTGGCACTTTTGCAGCTGAGAGGGATGAGAGTGGATGGAGAGGCCGCAGGGAAGGTGGGTGAGAAGGAAGACCTTTGCTCTTTTTGCTTGCAGACGTGGGAAGCAGGCACAGTGGTGGGGAGTCGAGGGAAGAGGCCTTGAGCCCAGAACATGCAAACACAAAATTCCAGATTTCAGTGATGGAGATTATTAATAGAGCCCATTCAACAAGTACACACTAGGTGGCATCTGATCCTCTGAATGGCACATTAAAGACTCCAAGACTCAGAAGGGTTAATTAACTTCCCCAGAGTCACACAGTTGATAAGGGGCACAGCCAGAATGCGTACCCACATACACCCCATCCGATCCCCTACCTCTGCCTATCCACCAGCCTCCATTTCTACAAGAGGAAAGGTGCCGTCCACTGAGAAATGGGGCACAGGGGTGGCAAAGGCCTGGAGGGGAGCAGTGAAGGGGAGTAGGGAAGAGGTCATACAAACAGAGCAGCTGCAGAGGACAAGTGAGGTGAGCTGAGAACTTGCCTGGGCTGCTGGGGCTGGAGGCGGGGTATCTGAGGGCCTCCTGCTTCGTGGGGGCATGGATTTTCTCCAGCAGCTTTCAGGACTTGGACTGGAGAGCAGAGGGTGTGGTTGGACTGTCTGACGATAAGGGTATTGCAGGAGGGGCAAGGATAAATGGACAAGTATGGTGAGCCAAGCGGCTGGGAAGAACAGTAGTCACCTACCACCAGGCCTTAGCTATTTAGGAAAGCAACAAAGCCAACAGGCCCTGGACGCAAGGGGAAGATAGAAATGCATATTCTGGTGATCCCCGTGAGGTGGAGCAAGGGAGGTGCTAGGAGAAGAGGTTGTGGTCAGTGTGGTGACTCAGAAGCAGCAGGCAACAAACTCCTGAGTGTGGCCCCTGAGGTCACTGGCTCATGTGGAGCTGAGTTAGAGGGCTGGAGCTGAAGAGAGCCCAGAGCTGAGAGTCTCAAGAGTGCAGTGAGATGGGCGTGGATGCGGACATCCAAAGCTGCAAGAGGACAGTGAACAGGCCCGAGTTCAAGCGGAATACAGGGCTGGGACCAGCACGTGCATGCATCAGGGAGGCCCTCTGAGTCATGCTGTCCACTATGTCTAAGGAGGGGACTAACAGAACTTGAAGGAGACTGCTCCGTGCAGCCGAAACGGTCCTAGATACTTCTACATGCTCTCTTTGATTCTTGCTGAAAATCTCTAAAGTAGGTGTTATTATGGAAAAACTTTACCTACCTTGTTTCAGTTTTATAGAGAAGAAAACTCAGGGAGGCTCAGGGAGGTAACATGACTTGACAGAGGTTAGGCAGCTGGTATGGGGTAGAACATGAATTCGAACCCACACTGCTGGGAACCAACAGATCCAACCATGGGGCTTTGGAGTTACAGTCCCTGGGGATGAATCGGCTCCACCTAGCACTAATTTTGTGCTGTCAGACAAGTCAGCACACCTCTCATGCCTTGAGTTTCCTCACCTAGACAACAGAGAGCAGGTACCTCACTAAGTCCCCATGAGGACTAAAGGCAATACCATACATGAATCAGCGCCCTTCCTGGCACACAGTCCGTTTTGAAGGGTCGTTTTAAGTGACCATCACTAATAAAGCATCCAGGTGCAGCCTCAGGGCCAGTTCAAGCCACTTCATCATCAGTAGCCCAGAAACACAAAATTAGAAAAAAAAAAGATGGATGCATTGCTTTCCAAACTCTCAGTGAAACCAGAATCAAACGGATTTGAGGAATGCACACCTCTTACCACCCAAACTCTTGTTGTGCAATCTCAGGGGCCAAGTAAGTTTGGATAGCAAGGGGTATCTGTATGCGGTGGTTTTATTGTGTTTGTTTTAAAGAATATACTACAGCAGAGGCTCTCAAACTTCTGATGAATCAGAATCACCTGGTGTGCTTTTTTTTTTTTTTTAAGGAAATGTTGGTTGTCAGGTCAGGTTCCACCTCCAGCTTCCAACTGTGTAAATTTGAGTGGGCCAAGACTTTGCATTCCCAACAAGCCCTCCCAGAAATTCTAAGGCAGGTAGTCCAGGATGCATACTTTGAAAACACTGCCATGTTCCATTCACTATAGCTTGCCTGCCACAGCATTCATGTGGTAAGAGAAGGGCAGGGTTCTGTGTGGAATATTCCAGAAAGAGCATTAGTCAATGTGTATTCTGCTCTCCAGGGAGAAAGGGTGATTGATGAGTCAGTGTGAGGATTCTAATTGTGTGGTTGCTCTGCCCCTAAATCATGGCAAAGGAATGCCAGACATCACAACTGTATGGCACTGGCCATGATGGTGTCCCAGTTCCCTCTGCACCAAGGTCCTGCTCACCAAGCCACCCCCTGAGAGTGACAGCTAGCCAGGGTGGGCTTTTCCCACAAAGGGAACCTGCAAGTACCAGCAAACCAAGCATTCTGGGCTTCTCGGGAGTTGCTCATCACTCTACAATTAATGAGCTATCACCTAAATTAAACAGTATCCCCCTTGGTTAGGAATGGTCACCCATGCTGCTTCCCCACCCGTGTCCACACGCAACAAGTCACCAACTCTCTGGATATTCCCTTCTTTAGAAGGTAAGACACTGGTTGGGAGAGTCCTGATCCACGCAACACTGCCTGTGTCCTAAATACCTATAGGACACCTCCACCCCAGCTCTTTGCCCAATAACTAACACAAAGAAAGCTCTTAATAAGACATTATAGATGGAGTTGTGTCTACTGAGAAGAGTGGTTTCACCTATGACACTATGTCATCAGTGTCCAATACATCCCCCAACTATGTCCTTGATACCTGAAAGTCCACAGGAATTGGGCCATATGGCACACTGATGTTTAAGGCTTGGACATCTTCCCGTTGCCTGATGTCCATCCAGGGGTTGTACGCCACAGGGGGTAGGCCATCAGGGACCTCGGAATCGGGGGCCAAGGTGATGTTCTCCAAAGGATACAACTTCTGAAATTCCTTGGGGAAAAACACAAAGCCACAAAGTTGTCACTCTTTTAGCAAAAGCACAAGGTTGTGGCTCTATTAGTATCTATGCTGCCTTTTCTCTAAGCCTGTGATGAATTTACATGGTGGCTCACTAGCATTTCCCATGTGCTCGTCCCTGACCTGAAAGTCCAGCCTTAAGTTACTCTCATGAGATGCCAATGGCAATGAAACCATACGACTTCTGTTTCCTACAAACTGAGCAGCAACAGCTCTCTTCCTTCATACAAACAGATGCCCTTCTGTTCCTGTCCCCACCTCCTGCCTGGCTAGAAAGTGTCGCGAGGTGTTGGGTTCCCAATATCACCCTCAGGTTCAGTAATTCACTAGGGGAACTCATAGGATTCAGCATTTAGTCTCACTCACAGCTATGATTTATTATAGTGAAACACACTCAGCAAAGAGAAAAGGCACATGAGGCAAAGTCTAGAGGAAACTAGGCACAAGCTTCAAGTCCTCTTCCAGGGAAGTCACATAGGATACACTTACTTCTCCCAGCAATAAGTTGTGTGATAATACATGTGAAATGCTGCTAACTAGGCAAGCTCATTAAAGCCTCATTATCCAGTTTTTATCTGGGGCTGGTCAGGTAGGCATTGTCTGTCTGAAACATACCAAAATGCCAAACTCCCAGGAAAAAAAAAAAAAAAAAAACCAGGGGTTCATCATCAACCACAATGTTTGTCTAAACAGTTTAAGCATAGTAAGTCAATTCTGGGAGTAGTGGGAACACTTTGGAAATCAAAGTTCCCAGATGCCAGCCAAGGGCTAGACTTATAAGCAGGCCTTTCAAAGAATCACAGCCAGGTCAGCTTTGTTAACTGTTGTCTGCAAAGAGGCAGGAGAGGTGAACCTCACAGCCTTCTTCTTCTATCAAGGGGGCTGACAGCTCCTATTAGGAAGGCAAGGTCCCCTGGGCCAGTCAAAGCAAGATACCTACAGCATCAAAGAGCATACCGCTGGTCTCTACTCTCATTACACGTGGGGGGCATTCTCTGCAAAGTCAAAAGGATGGGATACTCAGGCCCTCATAAAACATGATAGGGAAAAATGGGAAAGGATTCTAAAACAGAAAAGACTACATGCTCTAAATGACATACAAGCAAGTACAGGATTTGAGGTTCCAAGAAGCAATGCAGTGCTTTGTGTTTACACGATCTAACCTGACAGGCTCAGGGGAAACAGGCAGTTTTTAAAGAGGGCTTCACATTCCCTGGGGCTGTTCTGCAAGGGCCATCCCTTATTACAGGCCTTGGCAGCCAGCTCTGATTCACTTCTCTGTGGTGATCTCGCCACCAACCCAACATGTGCTTGGTATGTTCAAGGAAAGGAAATCAAAACCTCCAGTGGAGGGAAGTGGAAAGCCAAGCATTTCTTACAAGACTCTTACATGTTCTTGGCCTTGGCCTCTAAATCCCATCTTCACTCCACTGAGGACACTAGTGCCCATCAGGCATCCATGATGCCTGGGGATGGCAGGATGTGGCCACCTTCCCTGTGCAAATCCCTCCCTCAACAAACAACACAGCTGCGGTGGCTGTGCTGGATCAGCCTTCAACCAGCTCTTCACCTTGGGGTATCTGAAGGGGATGTGTGGCTTATGATACCCAACGGCCAGGAAGAAAGGACTGGCTGACGTTTTCATCTTTTCCAACAACTGTATGGCTTGCTCAGTGCTCTGTTTGTCAGGCAAGGTGCCCTCGGGCACATCCACCACATCCACAGGGCAAAGCAGGTTGGCATGGAGTTCTCCGTCTGGCCCTCGACATGTCTTTCAAAACAAAATATATAACATCAGCTTTTTAAGTGCAAGAAATGGAAGCCATGAAGGCTACACACACAGATTTAATGTTCACATAATCAGCTCTTCATGTGTTATTCAGACTGAACAGAGACATCAGAAGTAGAATTAAAACAGAAAAGTGTTTCTTGTTTTCCAGGCAGGGGCCAGAAATCCACTAGCACTTAGTTTCTTGCTACTAATACTCTTTCTCCATATCATAACTAATTAAAAGAAACCCCAGTAGACTATTAAAAAAAATCCATCTCTAATTCAACAATAAAAAAATGCCAATTAAAAATGGGCAAAGGATTTGGATAGACATTTCTCCAAAGATGATATACAAATGGCCAACTGAACATGGAAATGTGGTTAACATCATTAGTCATTACAGAAATGTAAATCAAAACCACTTTACACCCAATAGGGTGGTTATAATTTTTTAAGATGGAAAATAACACGTGTTGATGAGGATGCAGAAAAATTAGAACCCTCTCACATTGCTGGTGGGAATGTAAAATAGTGCAGTCACTTTGAAAACCAGTCTGGCAATTCCTCAAACAGTTAAACATAGTTATTATACTGAAGAAAATTAAAAATATATACCCATAAGAACACTTGTACAAAAATGTCAAAGGCAGCACTATTTCTAATAGTCAAAAGTAGAAACAACCAAATATCCATCAAGTGATGAATTGATAAACAAAATGTGGTACAACAGACAATTATGTGGCCATAAAAAGGAATGAAAGGCTGGGTGCAGTGGCTCACACCTCTAGTCCCAACACTTTAGGAGGTGAGTGGATTGCCTGAGGTCAGGAGTTCGAGACCAGCCTGGCCAACATGGTGAAACCCCGTCTCTACTAAAAATACAAACATTAGCTGGGTGTCGTGGCGGGCACCTGTAATCCCAGCTCTCGGAAGGCTGAGGCAGGAGAATCATCGCTTGAACCTGGGAGGTGGAGGTTGCAGTGAGCTGAGATAGCGCCATTGCACTCCAGCCTGGGTGACAAGCATGAAACTCTGTCTCAAAAAAAAAAGAGGAATGAAGTACCAATTTATACTGTTATGTGGTTGAACCTCAAAAACATTATTCTAAGTGAAAGAAGCCAGAAACAAATGGCTACATAGTGTATGACTCTATTTATACCAAATGGACAAAATACGCAAATCCATGGAGACCAAAAATAGTTCAGTTGTTGTCCCAGGCTGGGTGCTGAGACAGAATGAGGAACAACTGGTAATGGGTACATGGTTTCTTTTGAGAGTGATAAAATGGTCTAAGATCGATTTGGTGTAGCTGCACAACTCTGTGAGTATACTAAAAACCATTAAATTATATACTTTAAAAGAGTTTTATGGTATATGAACTCTATTTTAATTAAAAAATTAAAAAGAAAAAAAAAACATTTCAAATTACAAAGACAGGTTAAGGCTTGTAAATGACAGGGTCCCAGTCAACTTGATAAGGTGACAGTCCATGGAATTTCCAGATCTTCAGCTACACTAGGCACAGAATGAAACCTCCTGCTTTATTTCCCAAAGTAGACATGTTGGCCGTGAGACCAAAGTTAGTTTTGACCATGATTTGTATATCACAAAGACCAAGGGGCTGTGTCAGCTGCTGTTCCATCTCAAAGAGTGTTGCTGCCTTTTCACAGCCCTGCCTTGCTCACCCCACCCTTGGGCAGGACAGCCCAGCACCTGCCTCAGACCACTTGTTCATCATCTATACATACACAATTTGCAGCACTCGAGGGAGATTTGGTATTGTCAGACCTGCCACTTTGAGAAGAAATGGGTAGGGGGGGCAGTTAGGGCAGGGACCTGGCCTTCATAAGTGAGGCCACTAAAAAGGAGCAAGATGGCTTCAGGGAATTAAGATGGGACCTTCTCTATTCAAACCACAAGCCAAAGGCCAGAGCTCACAGTTTTCACTGTATTCTGAAATGGAAAGCTGTCAGGAATTTAGAACAATACCTTCCACCTCACCTCCAAACCCTCACCCTTCCCAACGTGTTCACTAAAACCTCAGAGGTACATTTCATTTCTCAGTTCCCCAGTTGCTTTTCTCAGTTTCTTTAAATGTGGGTTTTAGTTTCATTTATATATTTGGGTTTCCTCTAAACCAAGATTTTCTTTGTAGGTTACTTTTTTTCATAATGCTCTAAAAATCTAAAACTCCTATCAGATGTCTCAGCTGCTGAACATACACATTAGGTCTGAGACAGATACACGGCATTCCTTTCTCCCATTCTGGGCTAAGGCTCCTGGAGCTCAGCCTCTTTTCTCCCTCCCATGTCTCAGCATCTCCTACAACTCTCAGTCTCATCCAGAGTGAGCATTGGGGAGCTATTCAATGATTCTGATATGTTAGAGCCCAAGGTTTTAGAACAAGTAGCACCCACCAGCTTCTAGAATGAAGCCACTGCTGCTGTCGGGCCTAATGCTGAACTTACTTCTGTCAGGACATTATCACAAATGAAACCCACAACTTTGTGGTATATAACCGGCTTCACAGAACATGCAGTATACCCAGTAGTTTATGTGACAAAGGAAAAAGTGGTTCCTTTTCAGAAATGTCCCTTTCACAGCCTTACCTTAGTGTTTTCATACTTCTCAGAGGAAGGATGATAAGGTGGAAAAGACCAGCTATATGGAGAATCATCGGTATGGTTAGAAGTTATCCCTTGGAAAAAAAAAAAAAAAAGTTGTTAAAACATGACGAGTCTTTCAACACCCCACTCCCCATAACTAAAACTCTGTAAACAAAAGGGCAAGTGGAACCTCCCTTCTTTGGGGCTGTTTCCTCATCTATAAAAGTCCCCTCTAAAGCCAAACTCTCTAGTTTCTATTTGAGAACTGAGCATCTGACTTCCTGGTCCCCAAGCCCTAATGATTTGCGACAGGCTCTGTGGAAGGGACCCACAAGGACAAGAACAGTCAGCTCCTTAGAGCCCATGCTGAAACCTCTCTCACCCTATGAAGGAGGCAGCAGAGGCATCAGCACCACCAGGGAGTCGATGGGGGCAGGAGAGGGAGGCTCAGGGAAGGTATGTGCCTTACCCGATGCTAACCAGATATTAGATAAGGCAGCCAGGACTCAAAACCATATTTTAGAACTCCAAGTTCAAGTGCTCATTCATGAAACAGAAATCCACCCTTAAGCTTAGTAGTTGATAGTTTATTTGGGAAGACAATCCAGTAGTACTGGGAACCAAGGAAGGACTGCCAGTTTTCAAAAGCATCGAAGTGCCAAGTGGGGGATCCTCCAAGCACAGAGGTTATTGTGAGTCAGGTGAGGACTGGCAGGGAGGACTTCTAGAAGCCAGTAAGGCCTGTGAGGGATCTGAAGGGAAGTGCTGCCTATAGTGGTTAGCCAGGAGTGGAGGGGATCACAGGCAGAACCTCGCGAGAAAGCATCAGCAGCAGTCACACAGTGGGACTCCAATAGGGAGCACCAGAAGAGAAAGAGGGCAGTGGGTGGAGGACCTATGAACACAGCAAGCACTGTGGAAAGAGCACACAGGAGGCCAACAACCACAGGTCCAAATCCGGATGCTGCCTCTTAGCATCCGTGCAACCTCTGGCAAGCTACTTGACTCCCATGAGCCTCCATGTCTTCCTTGGGAAATGATGATGATGATAAAAACCCACCTCGCTTGCTGTTGGGAGGATTAAAGGAGTGGCCAGCTTGGTAAATGGTACATACCTGGCACTCAGTGGTGGCTACTGTCATCTTGAAGCAGGCCCAATGCTAACAGAAAACGGTCTTGAGAACAAAGACTCAGCTGAAAAATGTGTGCCCACAAGGGCTGCAGGAAAAGGTTTGGCCTGATGCCAAAATCGAATCACCAGGAGGGAGGAAGTCAAGCAACATCACTCAGTCCTTGCCTGGCTTCCCCTCCCAAAGCACCATCTCCACCCTCTGCTATGTTTCCTCCTCTCTCCAAAACCATCACTTCCCTGCAGCTGCATTCAGACAAGGGGTGTGGTAATGAGAGAAACAAACTGCAGAAAGTTCTCCTGACACTGGGCTTTTGGCTGTGCAATATGATTCGTGACAGGCTCACCTCTGAAACTGGCCTGACTTAGTAGAGCTGAATGTTACTCTCAACCTGGGCTGACCAGCCTGACCAGCTGGGTTCCTGCAGAAGGCTGCCAAGCCTGCCAGTGTAACCACTGAGCAAAGGGAAAGAGACTGAAAACATTCAAGTTGTCATTCCCAAATGATAAGCATTATTGTCCCTATGGTGCTCTTGTCTTCCAATACTTTTTTCTCCATTTTTCTCAAATACTCATGCATTACTTCTATAAATAAAAAGTTTTAAAGTTTGTTTGCTTTTCACTATCCCCATATTGGCATTAAAGACAGCCAGTTTATCAGGCAGCATTTGAGGTAAGGAATGTCCATCTCTGGCACCCTATAGATCCTGGGTACCAGATTATACTCATCTTTCCGACTTAATTTCCAGAGTGGGCAGCAGCCCCCACCTAAGCACAGCCCCCTCACTGGGCAATAAGTCAGCAACAGCAACACTGGCCACATGGGAGGCCCTCCGGTGTCCTTACCCCACCCCTAGATTTACTGACAGGTACCCTGCAGGGAGGAGGGTGGGGCCCCGAGCTGGACTCCACCCAACATTGCCACCTCTCCAGCCTGTGTCCTCCCTACCAAGGAGCTGAAGGACCCAACAGCACACCCTCAGTGGTTTCTGAAAGGAAGCAAAGCTCTTTCTACCCTTTTTCACTTTGGGTGAGAACATGTAGCTGGGCTGACAAGTTGGTTTTTTAGAAAGGAAGCACTGAGTAGCGAGGCACTCGCCCAGCCAGAAGAGCGCTCTGCAAAGACAGCCCCACCCCCCGGAGGGGATTTCTGGATTCAGATACCACAAACCAAGAGAACCCAGACTCTGGACATGGAGCAGTACCAGGGTGAAAGACTTTTCCCACCGACATGGTCACATAGCCATTCTCCTTGAAGTACTGGGGGATGGTGGAGAAGTTTCCAGCGTGCACCCTCCAGTAGGAGTTGAAGTCGT
>NC_045445.1:5086938-5087386 GCF_002776525.5 Piliocolobus tephrosceles | reverse complement strand
CCAAGCAACTGCCCTCCTGACGCCCCTAGCAAACAGCTTGGTAGCTGAGTCATGCAGAGCTCAAACCAGACACTGGGATTTGGGTGTCACCTAGGCAACAGATAGCTTCCCGGAGAGAGAAAGGGAAGCAATCAGCCCCTGAAATCAGCAGATGCTTATCTCCTCCTACGCAATGGCCTCCCCAGGCACACAGAGCTGCCAGTGTTGCTGGGGGCAGAGCCACCCTGACTAGCTCTTACCTGAGGCCCAGTCTGCAGACCTGTGGGTGCCCTTCTGCAGCACCCCTTCCTTCTGAGCAGCAGGCAAGCCCGCGTTCTGGGAGAAAACTGGCCAGGGCTGCCGTGAGCACGTTAGGTCCAGGGCAGACCTTCCACCCAAGGAGAAGGCCACCCTTGAAGGTCAAGCTTTCCCATCAGTGGAAAGCCAGATTTTCTCCACTACCATTTTC
>NC_045445.1:5086480-5086928 GCF_002776525.5 Piliocolobus tephrosceles | reverse complement strand
GAAAATGGTAGTGGAGAAAATCTGGCTTTCCACTGATGGGAAAGCTTGACCTTCAAGGGTGGCCTTCTCCTTGGGTGGAAGGTCTGCCCTGGACCTAACGTGCTCACGGCAGTACTGGCCAGCTTTCTCCCAGAACGGGGCCTTGCCTGCTGCTCAGAAGGAAGGGGTGCTGCAGAAGTGCACCCACAGGTCTGCAGACTGGGCCTCAGGTAAGAGCTAGTCAGGGTGGCTCTGCCCCCAGCAACACTGGCAGCTCTGTGTGCCTGGGGAGGCCATTGCGTAGAAGGAGATAAGCATCTGCTGATTTCAGGGGCTGATTGCTTCCCTTTCTCTCTCCGGGAAGCTATCTGTTGCCTAGGTGACACCCAAATCCCAGTGTCTGGTTTGAGCTCTGCATGACTCAGCTACCAAGCTGTTTGCTAGGGGCGTCAGGAGGGCAGTTGCTTGG
>NC_045445.1:5081766-5086470 GCF_002776525.5 Piliocolobus tephrosceles | reverse complement strand
ACGACTTCAACTCCTACTGGAGGGTGCACGCTGGAAACTTCTCCACCATCTCCCAGTACTTCAAGGAGAATGGCTATGTGACCATGTCGGTGGGAAAAGTCTTTCACCCTGGTACTGCTCCATGTCCAGAGTCTGGGTTCTCTTGGTTTGTGGTATCTGAATCCAGAAATCCCCTCCGGGGGGTGGGGCTGTCTTTGCAGAGCGCTCTTCTGGCTGGGCGAGTGCCTCGCTATTCAGTGCTTCCTTTCTAAAAAACCAACCTGTCAACCCAGCTACATGTTCCCACCCAAAGTGAAAAAGGGTAGAAAGAGCTTTGCTTCCTTTCAGAAACCACTGAGGGTGTGCCGTTGGGTCCTTCAGCTCCTTGGTAGGGAGGACACAGGTTGGGGAGGTGGCAATGTTGGGTGGAGTCCAGCTCGGGGCCCCACCCTCCTCCCTGCAGGGTACCTGTCAGTAAACCTAGGGGTGGGTTGAGGACACCTGAGGGCCTCCCATGTGGCCAGCATTGCTGTTGCTGACTTGTTGCTCAGTGAGGGGGTAGTGGTTAAGCAGGAGCTGCTGCCCATTCTCTGAATTAGGTCAGAAAGATAAGTGTAATCTGGTTTCTGCACCTGGTCTCAGGAGCTCACAGTTCTGGGCATGGGAAAGTGCACTTCAACAGGTGTCTCAGGTGGTCTGGCCACCTCTCCTTGAGCTCATCATTCCCTTGGCCTCCCTGTGCTGCCACGTCCTCATCTTGGGCCTCTGAGGCAGGAGCCAAAAACCTCTGGGCATGGGAACGTGGGATTTAACAGGCTGCCTGAGGGGCCTGTCAAGGTCATTGGGTTTTTGTTCCTCCTGATCTCAGGATGGATCCTTGGGGCCCACACAGGCATGCATTCTCCTTAGCCAGACTTCCCCGTATTTGCTCCTGGCTGCAGCAGCACAGGCTGAGGACAGATGTTCCAGATGTTCAATGCGATCTTGCAGTCAGGTAGTCCACAGCTATTTCTATAGCATGTGCCATGTGTCGGACCCTGTGCCAGGCCTGGGGGCCACCTCTGCCTGGTGCAGGGCAGCTCACAGAAGCTGGCAGAGGCCAAAGGCTGTGTGCCAGTATTCAGAATGCCACAGAGCGCCTGACTGCTGTACCTTCAGAGCCTCCACGGGCACCCCAGTCAGAGTTCTGGGGATGGATTCCTGAGGTCCCACTGCCGGGGTCCCTCACTTTGCCATCCTGCAGGCTTCTCCATCCTCGACCTTTTAGATTCCCGCCACACTGAATCTAAAAGGGACAACGTGATCTCCAAGCTGGTGGCCTAGGAGCCTGCCGATAACCTACACATTCATCAGCCCTCGTGGGTCAAGGCTGCCTCGTCCTTCCCAAGAGAGTGGAGAGGTTGAGCAGTGGGGCTACCCCTCGGCCCACAGGGCTGACTGACTGGGGCAGGAGTCAGGGGGAACTCCCTCTCTTTCTGCGCTCCACCGAGCTATCTGAAAGTCCCCACCATGCTCCCCAGTACTGACAGCCAGAGGGAGGAAGGGCTCACCAGAATCATTGGGCAACTCTGATGGGCATCAAGTCTGCTTTGATTATAGATGAGTGGGTAAGAGGCTCCTCTCAACTTGGGGTCTTCTAAGGAGAGCAGTGTCAACGCAGAACAGGTTTCAGCCCTGTTCTGGAGACCACAGGTCCTGGAAGGCTGGGACACCATTTGCAGCCCCAGCAACATCTATTAGACAGAGCCAGCAAGGTCTCATGCTGTGTGGTGTATTTCAGCACTTTCTCAAATTTACCTGTGGCAGCTTTTGGTGTGTTTGGTTATTTTTATAACACTACTCACTATACAATTTCTGTCATGCCCGTTTTTTGTATCAAAAAGGGTGCTGTAACTTAAAAAGAGTGGGCATGTCCAACTTGGAATATTCAAACCATCTTTTGCAAGGGATGTTTTAAATAGGCATGAAGGGTTGTGTTGTTTTTAATCAGGGTTAAGAATCTGGAATCAAAGGTTTTAGTTTACTCCATCTATGGTATATCTTAAAATCTGAGCAGGATGCTCTTGGCTTTTTTGCATTTGATGACTGTGCTGCAGTTCCACAGCTCAGTTTTAGGTGGCACACACCCAAAACTGAAAACCTGAGCTTGGAGGAAACGAGTCAAAAGATAGGTAGGTTAAGGACAGGGCAGTGGTGACACTACAGCTTTCAGGGTTCCCACTCTGTCAAGAAGGAGCGTGTCTTAGCAGGGGAGGCATTTCAACATCTTCTCAAATCCACCTGTGGCAGTTTTTGGTGTCTTTGGTTATTTTTATAACCCTAAATACTTATATACAATTTATATACATGTACAAAAGGGACATGTATGTTATATATGTTGATACAAAATATGCACATATTTTGTATCAAAAAAGAGGTTCTGAGAAGAATTCCACTTCCACAAAACTAGAGTAGATATACTTTTCCCTATTCTTCCAACTAAGTGACCTAAAACCCCTTGATAATATACACAAAACAAACATAAGACTCTGAAAGGTGGAGTGAAGGCAGATCAGATAGGGACCTTGTGACCTAAGGAACAATGGAGTTAATTAGTTCTCTGGTGTGTATCTCTCTTTCTCTTTCTCTTTCTTTCTTTCCCTCTCCTCTTCTTTTCCATTCCTCCCTTCCCCACTCTCTCTTTTTGTTTCTTTCCCTCTCTTCCCCTTCCCTCCCTTCCTCCCTCTCTCTCCCTCTCCTCTCCTTTCCACTTCCTCCCTTCCTCCATTTCTTTCTCTCTTTCTCTTTTTCTTTGCCCATATACACCAGACATGGAACTGAAGGAGCTGGGATCCAGAAATGTCAACAAACACAGAGGAAAGAAGAAAGAAGGAATGAAGGAAAAGAGGGAGGAAAGGTGGACAGTAAGGGAGGGAGAAAAGAAGGACCAAAGCCAGAGGACCAGGAAAGTTGTAACTTAGCAAGATAGAAAACTTTTAGACAGTAAGCTGCTTTACTCTAGTTAAACACCACAGAAATATAGTTTGATCCCCACTTCCACACATGCCAGCAAAGGCCAACTAGGGGGCTCAGTGTAACATGCTTGCTAAGCTGTAACATCCCTCCTGTCTACCTTGGTGCTGTCGGAGGTGGCCAATTAGGGAGCTGGCACTTTCATCCCTGCCAGGCAATAGAAAGTCCCCATCCCCTAAGGTGTCTGTGCAGGAGATATTGAATACAGTGCTGAAAAATATCAAACCCTCCCAGCCACAAAGGTATCAGTGCAGCCCCAGATCAGATCCAAAAAGTCCACTCCTGCCCAGCAGAAACAAGCAGTGCCCCCACCCATTTCAGGGATCAATGGAGGCCATGTGGGGAAGGTAGACTACTGCACTTACCAGGCGGTAATGGGGCGTGATCCTTCCCTTTCTTCTCCTGGAGTGATGTCAGAGGATGCCAGCTAAAACAAAGTTTAAATAACACCTTAAACCTAGTAACATAATACGAAAATCTCTAGATTTCAATCAAAAGTCACACATCATACCCAGAACCAGGAAGATCTCAAATGGAATGACAGGATACAATCAAGAGATGTCAACACTGATGACAAAGATGTTAGAATTATCTGTAAAAAAAATTGAAAGCCACCATGATATAAATGCTTCATTAAGCAATTAAGAACACATCTGAAACAAACTAAAAATAGAAAGTCTCAGCCAAAAAATAAATAGAAGACATAATGAAGAATCAAATAGAAATTTTAGAACTGAAAAATACCATAACTGAAATTTTAAAAACTCTATAAAGGAATCACTGGCAGAATAGAAAGAACAGAGGAAAGAACCAGTGAACTTGAAGACAGAACAGAAATTTCCCATTCTGAAAAACGAATAGAAAATACATGGGAAAACAAGATGGACAGAGCTTTAGGGACCTGTGGGACTATGAACAATGATCTCACATCTGTGTCATAAGGGTTCCAGAGGAAATGAGAAAAAGTGTGGGGCTGAAAACATAAAGAAGTAACAGCTGAAATTTCCCAAATTTGACAAAAGACATAACTCTGCAGACTTCAGAAGCTGAACAAATCCCAAAGAGAATAAATGCAAAGAAATTCTACACTAAAACACTTGAGTTAAACTTCTGAGAACTCTTAAATAAAAACAAAAAAAAACTTAACTGGGCATGACAGCTCATATCTGTAGTCCTAGCTACCTGCGAGGTTGAGGCGGGAGGATTGCTTGAGCCCAAAGTTCAAGGTTACAGTGAGCTATGATTGCAATGCTGCTCTGCAGCCTGGGCAATGAAGTGAAACCCTGTCTTTAAAATAATAATAATAATGATAGTAATTAAAAAAAAAAAAAAACTTGGAAGCAATGCGAGAAAAATGATAACCTTACCAAACCAAGGATACCAAAAGGAAGTGGCACAACTTTTTTCAAGGGCTTAAAGAAAACAGCTTTCACATTGGTGTGGTGGCTCACACCTGTAATCTCAGCACTTTGGGAAGCCAAGGCGGGCAGATCACCTGAGGTCAGAAGTTCAAGACCAGCCTGCCCAACATGGCGAAACCCTGTCTCTACTAAAAATACAAAAATTAGCCATGCATGATGGCATGCATGCACCTTGCATGATGGCATCCCAGCTACTTGGAAGGCTGAGGCAGGATAATTGCTTGAACCCAGGAGGCGAAGGTTGCAGTGAGCAGAGATTGCCCCACTGCACTACAGCCTGGGCCACACAGGG
>NC_045445.1:5079936-5081666 GCF_002776525.5 Piliocolobus tephrosceles | reverse complement strand
AAAAAAAAAAAAAAAAAAAAAAAAAAAAAAAAACAAGCTTTCACTCAGAATCTTACATCCTGTGAAAGCATCCCTCCAAAATGACATTCCATGGCCACATAGGTTTGAAAACCATGTTCTAGATTAACCGATTCATTTTCTAGATAGCACAACTGATATTCTTCAAAAAACATACGGGATTTTTGCAAGAGCACATCACAGTCCCTCGAACACTGTTGGAAATCTCTGAAATTTGCAAAGCTGAGAAACAAACAACAAAGTTTCCTCAGCGTTGCTGGAATAATCTCCAACCTGTAAATGTAGAAGCAAATCTTGAGAACCCGAGTCCCAGAAAGAGAGAACACAAGGTGCAAGTGTATGTCCCAGCAACAGCCCTGTGGCATTTGTACCTCCTGGTTTATAAGACAGGGAGACACAGAGACACGAGTAACCAACAAGGTCACACAGGAACACAAAGAGCTAACATTCAAACGTAGGTTTGCTAGACACCAAAGCTCAGGCTCTGGGCCTCATTGTTACATACCATGGCCACATTCTCAGCCCTTTTGTGCGCCTCTATACATTGCTCCAGCATATGAACTACAAGGACCCAGAGGATGCAAACAATGGGCTCCTATGTCAATGCCTGGGCTGACCCGTACAGGCCATTTGTAAAGAAAATGTGAATGGTGTTGCCATGTTTTCATGGTAACAAGCATTAGGAATTTGGGTTTGTTTTAACATCCACTGTTCTATATCTGAAATCTGATGTAAAATGCCTTGGGAAAGTTAGAAAGATGAAGAAGGCAGGAATGGTTAGAGGAGGGAAAGGATAGAGGAAATAGAATACAATGTGTGGACATATTCATCTTAGCACCTCATACTTAAACTCACATCCCCCAAGAACTACACAGAACTTTCTGCTATGGAAGCCACTCATCACAGCCCACCTTTATTTAAAACTGAAGCCGCACGAGTCAGCCAGCAGAGGGCAAAATGAGGAATCAGGGAACATGTGACTAAGGTCAAACATTAGCTAGTGTCATTTCATAAATGAAGTGGGCCTCTTTCCTAAAGTTTTCTCCAAGTATCATTTGCAAATGTTCCAGTTGGGTGCTGCCACCATGCTGAGGCCACCGTATCTCATCGTCTTGTCTTAATCACTCACCCTCCTCTTTCAAAGGCAGTATGATCAGACACAGTGGATGGGGGGCCTACCCTACCAAATCCCACCTGGCGTGGATGCTGCAGCTTAGGGCATCCAAGAGCCCGCTAGGGCAAGCCTGCACTGTACCTTCTTCCTCTGGGTTGTGAGTGGCAGGCCACTCTGCTCAGGCCTGTCAACTGAGGGTGGTACATTGGGCAAATCAACTTTCTGGTAGAAGCACAGGAACATCTGGCCCCAACACCCTTTTCTCCCTCTGCCCACCCCACAGTAATCCTCAGAACCTAGAGACTTAATGACATCACTCCAAACTTCATTCTAAAGTCAGGAACAAGAATTGGAAACCTCATCACAAGTCAGAAGATTGAGACACGCTTAAGGTTACTACCCATGTGTTCAGATTAGCAAGGACAGGAGCACACTGTAGGTAGCAATGGCTTATCTGTGGAACGCTGCTCCTGAGCTGCACTGGGGCTGCGTATTTGTTTGACTGTTGTCTACAAACACTCCTATCCCATCAGAAGTACACAAGGGTTTGTCAGATGACTTACTGGCCGCATCAGTGAATCAGTGAATTCTCCTCAGG
>NC_045445.1:5041271-5059936 GCF_002776525.5 Piliocolobus tephrosceles | reverse complement strand
GGGGAGGCAAGGCTCAGAAGGCCACTGGGATGGACAGGGAGCTCTGCAGGGGGCTCCCCAGGGATTAGGATGGAAGGAAGACCTGAGTGGGGCTGTAGTTTCAGGAAGAAGGCAGTATCCTGGCAGAGACAGGCAGCGGGTACGGTCAGCTGCAAAGCAGGATCTTTGGAAAAGACAAGGATTTCCTAAAAGAGACACAACGTGTGGCACAACGGGCATGCAAGCAAGGCCTGAAGAAGAAAGCAGACCTTGAGGAGACACACCCCCGGCCCCAGGAGTTGGGGTCAGTTGAGTGTGAGCTAGTGGGGTGCAGCCAGGCAGAGCGGTTTCATGGCAGCACAGCAAAGAACCCGAGAAGGCCCCCCATGCCCACAGTTGGCTGATTATTGCCTGGGGCTCCAGAGCATCCACGGAGGGCCGCACAGGGGAAGGCAGGAGCAGGACGGGCCTGGGGAGGTGAAGGCTGACCTGACCTGCTAAGAGACAAGCAGAGAGGGAGGGGAAAGTCTTGTTCCTGCCAGGACATTGTTAACGGGAGGAGTGAGGAGGCAGCAGGTGAAGAGAGTGTGGCGTGGAGGGCAGAAATCAGAGCGTTTTCGGGTCTGGTGC
This sequence comes from Piliocolobus tephrosceles, assembly GCF_002776525.5. NCBI lineage: Eukaryota > Metazoa > Chordata > Mammalia > Primates > Cercopithecidae > Piliocolobus > Piliocolobus tephrosceles. The sequence continues at coordinate 5,059,327 of NC_045445.1, read as the reverse complement.
TGACCTGCTATTGGGAATGAAAATCAAGACTCAGGTGCATTCTGGTCCCTTTCTCAGGGATAGCTGACCACCACCCGCATCCCTACCTGGCCTGGTGATGCCATTCTTCCTAGGCCCACTCACCGCTGCAGCTGCTTTACTTGGACTTCCTCTCCTCATCCGACCACAGATCAGAACTCTGCTGCTCGATGCTGCCCAGGGAGAGTGTGCACCCACGTGCGCATTGCACCCCACTGCCCAGCACACCCAGGAGTGAGAGTGAGGGGCAGCTGGGAGAGTTGGAAAAGGGAGCTCTTATGTGGCCACCACGGGCTTCCCCACTAGCAGCCACACGGTGACTATCCAGCTCATTATGCAAGTTCTAGTTCTTCATACAAGAGGTCACAGGAGGAGCAACAGCAACCCACCATCCCGGGGATCCTCACTCATGATTTGAAACCACCCCCAGCAGGTTCTGGGGTGTTTGGCAGAAGCTGGCAACCATTCTTGGGGGGGAGGAACCCAGGAGGGGATGCTAGCTAGCATGCATAGGCATTGCAACTGGTGATCTGAAGGTCCCCTGCAGCCCTACGGCCTACATCCCATAAAGAGGGACCGTCTCCTCCTCACCTCATCTCCAGCATTCCTGCTTCCTCGGGCTTCTCCAGGAAGAAGTAAGTGCATCTCACTAGAAAAAACAAGAAAGCAGCCCTTTGCTGATTAAACACTTACTAAGCAGATACTGTGCCCTGGGCACCCAGTTTCAGAAATGAGTAAAACACTGGCCTTGCCTTCAAGGAACTCAAGAGACCCTGCGGCAGCCACAGACTCTTACAGAGCAATTGCCACCAGGGGTTGCAAGAGCCTAATGTGCGGTGGGGATGGGGGATGTACAAAATGCTATCAGAGCTGGAGACGAAAGTCCCTAATACTCGGGGTGGGACTGTGAAGGTGACATTAAAGTTGTGCCTTGAAGGAGGCCAGGAGTGCAGCAGGACAAGGCCATGGGAAACCGCCGGTGCAAAGCAAGGAGACCTGGAACAGCAGGCTGGTGGGGACCAGTGACTAAACAGCACAGCGTGAACCCAAAGAGTGTTCGGCTTAAGGGTGGGGAGAGCTGAGCCGACTCCCTGAACTGTTAGGACTTAAACCTGAGAAGGCCCGGCCGCGTTTTCACTAGAGGATTGTTGGGGACAGATCTGTGACTTAGAAACTGAGCCAATGGAACGTGGACGACAGACCTGAGGGAGGAAAGACAGAGCCTTCCAGGTTGGTCAGGAGGCTCATGGAACAGTGCAGGCTCCAGACCACGAGCCCCGAGTTCTGGAAGTAGCAGCGGGGATGCAGGACGAGGAGCAGTTTTGTCTCATCAGGTACTCCAGAGGCAGGGACCCAGAACTTGGTTATGAAGTCAATGCGGGAGACTAGATAAGGGGAGGGACAGAGGAGTAAAGCATGGCAGCACTACAGAACCTGAGCCCCGGACTGAGAGGGAGAAGAGAGTTTGAAAAGCAAGTGTGCCAGGGAAGTTGGGCTGTGTGTCGGGCGACTTACAGGAGGCAAGACATTAAGAGTGTGGATGTTTCTCATCACCTGCAAAAGAGGCGTTAAAAAGACGGTCCCTCTGGACCCCAGCCTCGCCCTGCTTCTCCCAGCTCCGCCCTGCTTCTCGCGCAGCTGCTTTCAAAGCCCCGCCCCCAGCCCCTCCCAGCGGTTTCTTTCTCCCCCGCCCTCCTACTCTCAGCGGACTCCTGCCTCCCCCTGCTGGTTCTCGGGAGTCCGCGAGCAGCTTCTGCAGCCTCTCCTCCCTCAGCTCTCCCACCGCCCTGCCCGCAGTGGTTTCTCTCAGCTCCGCCCGGCCCTGCCCCAACCCACACCTCTTATCCTAGCCCCGCCCTCAACACCGTCCCCAATTGTTTCTCTCAGTCCCGCCCTTCCCCTCCCCCAGCTCCACCCTCCTCCTCTCAGCCCCGCCTTCACCCACTCCCCAGCAGTTTCTCCCAGCTCCTCCCTGCTGGTATAGCAGCTCTGGACCCAAAACTCCTGCCTGGTGGCCTCGTCCCGCCCTTCCCCTTACTCTTCCTCCCTCCGGTACCTTTTCCTCCTTCCGGTTCTTCGCCCAGGTTGCCGGTCTCGAGCTCCCCTGGCCTTGGCCTGGCTGGCTGGCGCGCATGAGGGCCTGGTAAAGGGAATAGCGTCTCCTAGCAGCCAGGGCGTGCGTACGTGCGTGATGTCGTCAGTGCGTGTCTTCGAGAATGCGAGATTCATAATGACTTGGCTGTCTATATGCATGGCTGAGTACGTGCCTCTTGCGTGGTGTGCGTACATGCGTGATTACGTGTCCTCGTGCGTTCTTCGTGAAAGGGATGACGGGAGCTGCATTAAAGCGGTAGTTTTGGACCGCTAGCACTTGTCACTGGCCACCGGTTTCCCGGAGTTAGCGGCAGCGACTTTGCAGCCTCGACACTGGCCAGGCGCTCCCTCTTCTCACCGCGGCCCACGTCTCCTCGTTTGGGAGCCCATTGTCCTGGCTCCGGTGGCCTCGCTGGGTCTCGGGGAGGCGGAGTACTGTTCTTCCCTGTGGCGAAAAGCCGGAGTCGGCCCTGGGCACCCACGACTCGCAGGGTCCGTGGTTCCGGAGGCCATGAGACCTGCCGGGGCTGACAGGTGCCAGGGCCCATGATGCAGGAGCCTGTGTGCTCAGCCTTCTTGCGGACCGTACCTGAGGGCTGGGGTTTCCCTGGATGTGGGACTGGGAACCCGTGCGGGGCGCGACCAAGGCTCCTTTTCCTGCCCCCTGCTCTTGCCAGGGTCTTGGCTCCGCTCCTTCTAAGCAGGTGTACCCGCGACGTGCGTCTGCGAGTAGAAAGCCCGTGTGCTGCTCCACACACAGCGGCCCCACCTCAGCCTGGTCTTCCCTGCCTCCCATTGGCCCCTCTGCTGTGAGCTCGCCTGGACCCGAGGCCCGGCGGTGCACAGCTCTGTGGCCTGTGGCGCCGTGCTCAGCGTGACCTACCCAGAATTAAGCTGAGGACAATGGGATTTAGAGCCCCAAACCCTCGCCCCTCGACAATGAGAGGGGAAGTGTCATTTTTCTCCCTTCAAATGGAGCGTGCTCAGCTGCAGGAATGCTGTTCAACGTGGTGAAATGATTTTCTGTTCTGCGGGCTGGTGCACCCTGTGTCCTTGACCCAGACAGGTGCTGAGGGTCCCGCTGCTGTGATTAGCCGAACCAAACTGTGAGGTGCACGTGTGTGTTACTGATAAGACCAGCCCTCCTAGCTCTTCTTGGTTTCCAATGCCTGCTAAGTAGATGACCTTCTTCGGGCCATGAACCAGCTTTGCTGTCTTGTACTTAATGACCTTTCCTCTTTATCTTCCTTGTTGTGCAGGTAAAGAAGCTAAGTGGAAGAGTGTTTCTCCCTCAGGGCGCAAAGGAGGTACTCCCTGCAGCACCAGGTAGGAGGGGACTTAATCCCCTTCTTACCCTTTCTCTCAGGGCGCAAAGCAGGTACTCCCTGCAGCACCAGGTAGGAGGGGACTCAACCCCTTCTTGCCTTTTCAGTTACATCAGTTCCCACTAGGAATTCCACACACACACAGTTTGCATTTGTTCCGATTTTGTGGTGATGATGAGAAAAGGGTTGGCTAAGAAACTGGGCGGCAGAAAAGAGGCATTTACTGTAGCCATGTATCCCGATGGAAGTGGCCAGGCCTTGTGGGGGACATTCAGCCTCTGTCAGAAGTAATCCAGAACTTTGGGACCTGGTGATGTTTTGTCACCCATCAGGAGAATAATGAGGCTCAGGGGCCACAAGTGTGTGAGGAAATGGCGCCATGGATGGGTTGGTCGAGGGTACACAGGTGAGTCTTTGTGGAAAGTCATTTGCTGGCAGATATCAGCATCTTAGATGGGCATGCCAGGTGGCGAGGCATTCCCTTCAGCATGTCTTCACACAGCAAGTGTTAGAGGTAATGTCATTTCTAGTAGCAAAAGTGGGGAGCAGCTTGTAACTCTGCATCAGTGGAGGAATGGTCAGGCAAATTATGAGATGGCCAACAGTGAGATATCACACAGGCAGTGTAAAACAAGGTAGATGAAGATTGTCAGGTGGAAAGAATGGACTTGATGTGCTGTCAAATGGAAAACTCATGCCCTATCCTGTGGAGATGTGTTGGGAACAGCAGTTTGCCAAGATGGCTGAAGCAAAGGACCATAAAGGGGCTGGCTTAAACAACAGACAATCATTGTTCTGGAGGATGGAAGTCTGAAATCAAAGTGTTGGCCAGGTTTGTTCTGTGGGCTGTGGAAGACAGTCTGGTCTGTCCCTATCTCTTAGCTGCAGGCGGCTAGCCGGCAATCTTTGGCACTCATTGGCTTGTAGAAGCATCTCCCTTATCTCTGCCTTCATCTTCTCATGGTGTTCTCCCTGTGTGCATGACTGTCTCTGAAATCCCCGTTTTCATACGGACGCCAGCCACATTGGACGTGGGTCCACCCTAATGGCTTCAGTCTCACTTGATTGCCTCTGTAATGACTCTGTCTTTATATATAAGGCCACATTTTGAGGTTTAGGACTTCAACATATGCGTTTTAAGAAGACACAATGCAACCCATCAGAACTGACAAAGGCCCTGAGGTAGAAACAAGCTTGGCATGTTCCCTCAGGGGATGGAAGGCCCCTGTGGCTGCAGGGTGGTGAATAAAGGGGAGAGGAGAGGACATGGCTGGGGTAGGAAGGCAGATCAGGAGGGACCTTGAGTGCCCTGAGAGGAAGTGTAGATTCTGTTCTAGTTGGGGCAGGGAGCCCTTGAAAGCTTTCAGTAGAGGAGTGACATAATCTCATTGTCCCTGTACCAAGATCATTCTGATGGCAGTGTGGTCACAAGATTACAGAGGACAAGGGCTGAGGCGGGGCTGGGGGTGCTATCAGGAGACTTCTTCAGAAGGCAGGGGGTTTTAGGGGATTGGATTGGGATTGTGGCCATAGAGATTATGGAAAGGGATCAGATTCAGTGTCGGTTTTGGACACAGTGCCACGGGATGTGGGCCGCAGAGAGGGAGGGCAGAGAGCAGCTAGGTCTGGGGCAGGAACACTGCGTAGCTGGTGATACCACTCACAGTGGAAGGGAGGTAGACTTGGTGGTGGTGGTTGGGGTCCTGAGTATGTACAGACCTGTCCACCTAAGGCTGAGTCTGAAGGGGCGTGGCCCTGCACCACGGGATTCAGAGCAGGCTGGTGAGCAATGTGGGGGTCCCAGAAGGAGGGAAGGGGTGTGCTCAGCCCTGCTGGGGCTGCCGAGCATGGAATAAGATGAAGACAGGACTGGCACGAGGCCGGCCGTGGGTGCTTGTGGGGATAGGTCAGTCAGTGGAGTGGGTGGAGGGGGGGGGAATAAGGGGAGAGGGGGGGGGGGGGGGGCAGGAGGTTCAGAGAGGAAGTAGAGACTGTGCATGTAGACAGCTTTTCTGAGGTCTCGGCTGTTCAGGGTTTAAGAGAAGGGAGGCAGAGCAGGAGGCGTGCGTGTGCTCAGAGTAGGGATGCTCAGCAAGCATAGATGGTGGCTGGTGGCACCCAGGGCCCGGAGTGAGCCAGAGGAGCAGGGTCCAGAGCACAGCAGGCAACCGGCTTGGCTGGGGCAGCTCACCCCAGAGGCGGGAGATCCTGGCGCTCAGAAGGCTGCACTGCAGATTGGGAAAGGAGTGACTGCCAGGCAGCTTTGGTCCTGTCAAGGCTTTGTCTCATGAGGGTGGGTGTATTTTCTTAAAATCATAGAATGTATTAGAGGTCGAGTTTATGTGCTGAAAGGAAGGACAGAGAGATAGTAACCAGAATGGAGGGGGGCGGCTCAAGGGTGGAGTTCAGGGCCATGGGGCGGAGCCACAGGCCTGATGATGGTGACGACGGTGAGGGGCGAGGGGAGCCACTATTTGTAAGTGTTCTCTTAGGTGCCAAGTACTGGGCTGGGTGCTCTTCGTGCCTTGTCTGCCATCCTCACAGCCATGTGGAAACTGAGGCATCTCAAGAGTCTATGACTGGGCTGAGGTTCTGGCTTCAAGCCCAGGGCTCCTTCCGAGGCACAGGGCTGTCCTTCATGCAGGAGGAGGGGACCCTCTCCCAAGCCACACACGCAGGAGGCCCTCTGTCATAGCACTGACCACATGCTATCCTGCCTGTGCCTTTCTCTAGCTGTCTCCGCCCTACTCCAGACCACCCCAGAGACTCTGTGGGATGAACCTGAGTCAGCCGACTCCCAGCCCCTTCCCTTGGACCTGCCGTGGCTCGGGACATCAGTGACAGACGGAAGCAGCGGACCATCAGGGTCAGTGGGATTTAGGCCACCTGAGAGACACGGGGGGAAAGTCAGGCCACTGCCCGTGAGCTTGGAGGGCTGGCATGTGACGCGCTTCTGTGCTTCTGCAGGCCACAGGAGGCCCGGGGCACTTGCGAAGATGGAGTCAAGACTGTGGAGACGCGCTGGCGTTCCCTGCTGAGCAGCCAGCGGAACCGTACCATCGCCATCCACATTGCTCACAGGGACTGGGATGACGATGCCTGGCAGGAGCTGCTGGTGGAGAGGCTGGGGATGACTCCTGCTCAGATTCAGGCTTTGCTCAGGAAAGGGGAAAAGTTTGGTCGAGGAGTGATAGCGGGTAAGTGACGATGTGCCAAATGTGCAGACAACGCCTAGAGTTGCCACCCAAGATCTTGCTTGGGAGTTTGGGGACTTTTGTTGTCGTCTGAACTGATTGGCATGTATACCACAGTTTCCTTTGGCAGCACACCTTCAAAGGGACGGCAAGGGCCCTGGGCTGGGGGTTGGCAGGCCTAGCTTCCGTGAGCTCTGGTAAATCATTTCTCCACTCTGGGCCTCAGTTCCTGTTTCTGATCTCAGTGAGAAACCAGGTCAGGTCCATGTGCATGTGGTGCTTGTGGTGTTTGGCTGTGTGTGTATGTGTGTGTGTGCATACATGTGTGAGTGCACATGTGTGGCAGAGACCATGAAAAGCAGCCCAGCCCACCGAATGGGTCAGGTGGCCTCTAGAGTTGGGCTGCCTGCCTGGCTTCACGAGCCTGCCCCAGCCCCACCACTCGCGGCACCCTGGGCAAGTCCCCTAACCTCTAGGTGACTGAGGCCTGACAACAGCATCTGTCCCCTGGTGACCTGTGCAGGCATCACCTGTAGCTTCCCAGGCAGTGGCTGGTGCCCTTCCAATCTGCAACCGCTGCCCTCGGAAGTCTGGCTTGGACCTGCCTCTTACTTGTGTGGCTTCGTCGAGGACAAGGCCCTCTCCTCTGCCTTTCTGGAGCCCTCCCCCGCCTCTCCCAGCATTTCCTGAATCGGGTTTGGCTCGTTATCAAAGCTATGGAAGAAGGACTTGACTCCCTTCTTGTCATTTTGCTGATGTCACCTTACTCTCTGGTTGTCACTTTGAGTAACCGTGTTGTCACATGGGCAGGCCTTGGGCTATGGAAGTGAAAGGCATTCATGTGTATCTCTCTTTGTGTACAGGACTCATTGACATTGGGGAAACTTTGCAATGCCCCGAAGACTTAACTCCCGATGAGGTTGTGGAACTAGAGAATCAAGCTGTACTGACCAACCTGAAGCAGAAGTACCTGACTGTGATTTCAAACCCCAGGTGGTTACTGGAGCCCATACCTAGGAAAGGAGGCAAAGATGTATTCCAGGTAGACATCCCAGAGCACCTGATCCCTTCGGGCCATGAAGTGTGACAAGTGTGGGCTCCTGAGAGGAATGTTCCAGAGAAACCAGCTAAATCATGACACCTTCAATTCACCATCCTGACGCAGACGTATATACATTAGGTTAAATCTGAATTTCCACTGCTTTGGAGAGTCCCACCCACTAAGCACTGTGCATGTAAACAGGTTTCTTTATTCAGATGAAGGAAGCAGCGGGAGGGGCTTTCCTTGTGTGATGCCTTTTTAGGCACACAGGCAATGTCTCAAGTACTTTGACCTTTGGGTAGAAGGAAAAGCTGCCAGTAAATGTCTCGGCACTGCTGCTAATTTGGGTCCTGCTAGTTTCTGGATTGTGTAAATAAATGTGTTGTAGATGACGGGTTAGTGTTTGAGACTTCGTTCTATGTTTTCCTCTGATTTGTTCTGGTCAAAACTCATCAAATGTATAACTGGCATCCAGGAGACATTGCAGAAAGTCTGAGACCTGGCACTGAATGTTTGCCTGGTAGTGACTAGCCATTAATCAACCGACTCAACCAGGATGAAGAGGGCCTCAGACTTAGAGCAGCTCTCTGTCCTTTCAGGTTACTCTCACTGTGTTGTGAAAGTATCTGTCGGTTTCTGAAGCATGTGTGTCACCTGCATCACATAGCTACTTCCTATCCTAGCAATATGTCCAAAATACAGCTCTGGTAGAGTGAGGTTAACTTGGAAATGTGATCAGTAGTGTTGTTTTATTTTTATTTTGTAGTCAACTATCTCGCTCTTAGATCGGAAGTTGGTGATTTAGCAAAGTTTCTAGATGATGGGCATTTCCCCCTAAGTGTTGACTGCAATGGCCCTTCTCTTCTGAGCCAGGATGTTATGGTGGTCGTACATCCCATGGCAGATGGGGTGGCCTGACTTTCAAGTGGACCTCTTTGGAGGCCCCTGGATGCTAGGCTAGGGGTGCTGAGCTGCTGATCAGACACTTCCTGGCAACATTGGGAGGGACCCATGAGGAAACAATCTCCTGTTTGAAGATACAGGAAGATACTGCCAGAATCAGGAGTGAGTCTATTCTTTCTCCTGACTAGCAGGCCAATCTCAGGGGACCAGGTCTTCCTGGGCTTGGCCTCGACACTTCTAGCAATATCCTTTGCTGAGTGTGTGAAAATGCTGCTTCTTCAAATAAACGAGGACAGTGGGGACCAAAACCTGTCTTGGACAGGATTTCCAGCCTCCCCTGGCTTGTGCCAATGAGATGTGTATAATATAGAAGGTTAAAAAGAACACAGACAACAGGTCTCATTTAAATTGTTTGTTATTTATTTCCATGGAATTTTGTTTTCCTTTATTAAGACCAAAAATGTGTTTCTCATTAGCAAATGGCAACTTTTATCGGTCATTAGTGGCCTGTGAGTTCACGGACTTGCATTGTTTCTGAACTGTTCACAGAATCTACACTTGTAATCTGAGGAGCCTTCCTGCTCCTCTTCATTGTCAGAGGGCTCATTTGGAGACATGACTGAGAGGGTGGCCAACAGAATGGAGTAACAGATATCGTACAAAGACAATATACTACCATTATCTGAGTAAACCGGGCTATTAGGCACTTGCCCTGTGCCTTCCATCCAGGCAGTAGCCGAAGATGCAAATGTGACATTCCCAGAGGTGCCCTCCCAACTTGGGCCATTTGGTTCCTGAGGGGGCCTATTTCCCAGGGGATGCCCAGTGATACTGTTCTTGGACCACATGCCAGAGAACATGAAGGACTGACTGCCACTGGGTCCCTGAACATTGGGGGCTCTCCGCTGACACATTTTGATGGCTTCTTTCTTGGCATTGATGTGATAGATACGTTGGGAGCGTCTTGTAGCTACCAGCTTCTTTCTCTTTGGAGTTGGGACACAGGTTGCTTGCTGAGCCATGTTTCTGAGGTCATCTTTTCTCTGGATATTCTCCAGGAGCCTGGGCTTGTCTCTCTGAAAATTGGAGTTGCGGTAGATCTGAAACAAAATGAAACATGTTAGTTGTTCAGGAATAAATTATTCCTTTCCCACCTCTCAAAATTATGATTTTGTTCTGCAATGGAGAAAAGAATGCTTTAAGTGGCAGCAAGTGTGGTTATGCCCTACCTCATGACCTGACTGGAGATAAACAATTCATAGGTCAAGGCAGTAATATATAAATAACATGGATTTTGATATTAAACTGCAACCCCCTTAGAAGTAATATGTAGGTCTGCATAATATGGTGCTTATATTATCTCTAAGGGGGTTGTAGTTTAAGCAAAATCCATACTTTTTAAGTTCTGTACTTTTCATCTTTCAATAAACAATATTTTATATTTTAAAATGCTATCTTTGATACTTAAGCTCTTACGGTATATTATTTATATTGGTGTCCTATGAAGATATGTTTGAGAAGGAGAGAAAAGGGATCACAGAAATTACAGAAATGCTTTCTACTTTACCATCATTTTCTTGTTTCCTTTGCTTGGGCGTGTTTTGCAGAATCCATAGAGGTTCATTTGGCGAATGAAACTCTTCAAGCTGTCTGTTTCGAAGATCCTCTCTGCACCTCTCCGTTGAAGAACTTCCCTCTGGAAGAGATCCTTCTCGATGATCACGGCGTCTCCATCATCGTTCCAGCTCACAGACTTGAATGTTTCTTCCTCCACGATCATCCAAAGCTTTCTTGGGAAGGAGAGCCTAAAAAGGTTGTGGTTGTCTTCCGTGTTGACCACGCATTGGTTTCGGTCTTCTGGTGGTGAGTTAACTTGGGAGCCTGGATCTTGGCTCATGGCGTGGTCCTCATGTCTGTATAAAACCTCACTGGAATCTGGATTTGGATCGGGTGAAGAACTAAATGGGTCCCCCACACTGGTCGGCTCTCCACCAACAGACGGGGCCAGCTTGTCTTCGTATTCCTGTTCAGTGTTCTGACTCGCCATGGAGCTACACCAGAATCAGGAGCATTTTGTACCCTAGACCCTTATCACTGTCCTAGCAAGTCCAAAATGCCTTCAGTCAGAGTAGGCGTGCCCAATAAATACCGTCCACAAAATTCTAGAGTCTCGGTATTGGGGCAACCAGCGGCTTAACTCACCATCTGCCGTATTTGTCACACGATGTCACAAAGGTGGCTCTCAGCCAATCTGGAGAGGGGGCCCTGGCCAGGTGTTGGGGGAGTAGACAGGTGGCATGGCCTTCAGCTTCTCCTTTTTCTAAAAGTATAAACAAGCATGGTTCAAGTTCCCAGAAAAGTCTCCCATCTTCTGACAGTCACATTGTGTCATAGGGCCAGGCCCCAGATAAGCTGAGAAACCATGGCTCTATGGCCACTCCCAACCCTGAAGACAGGGCAGGTCTGTTGCTGGTCTCTCTGATTTGCTCAAGGGCCAGCCTCCAGTTAGCTCTAGCTTGGGTTTCCCCAAGACTACCTGAGTCAGCCAGGCACGGTGGCTCATGCCTGTAATCGCAGCACTTTGGGAGGCCAAGGTGGGCGGATCACGAAGTCAGGAGATCGAGACCATCCTGGCTAACACAGTGAAACCCTGTCTCTACTAAAAATACAAAAAAATTAGCGGGGCGTGGTGGCGGGCGCCTGTAGTCCTAGCTAGTCGGGAGGCTGAGGCAGGAGAATGGTGTGAACCTGGGAGGCGGAGCTTGCAGTGAGCTGAGATTGCACCACTGCACTCCAGCCTGGGCGACAGAGCAAGACTCTGTCGCACAAGAAAAAAAAAAAAAAGACTGCCTGAGTCAGACGGGTCCCTCACAGGTGACTGTGCCTTCCAGGAGATGGTGGTCCCTACCAGACTGTTTGGCCTATTCTGGATTGGTAGCACCCCATTTTCCAGCCCCCCATCTCCTTCCCGCTTTGGTCTCTTCCAGCTACTGCTATTGGTCGGTGGGATGTGCTCCAGTGGGCCCAGATGAAGTGTTCCTTATTCCATTTGGTCGAGTTGTCCCCAGAGTGGTGCTGTGCCTGAGCTTGTTGGGAGCACTCCCCTCACTCCTCTACCACTATGTTACCCAGAGCACCATTTGTGGTTGGATGGCCACATCCTCAGCTGTGCTTTGGAGTCCCCTGTGGAGCTCTGCTTGCCCCTGCATCTCACCCTCTTGCAGATCACAACAGGAGATTACCTTTAGTTTCTATTCTTGCCTATAAGTACTGTTTTCATTGCTCAAGACATGTTCATTTCTGAGACCTGCTTTACACAAACTAGCCTAAGAAAAGTTTCTGCTTCTCTAGTTAGACCTGATTAAAGTAATCCAGCACAAAAGTGCCATCATTGTGTATTTGAAAACAGATGAGCGTATGAGTGTGTGTTGGGGTGGGCAGGAGGAGGGAGAAAGCCCAAATGAAAGTCATCTTCAACCCCAGATGAGAGGATACAACAGTCTTTCTGGTGATACATTTTCTCTAGCCATTAAAGACAACTTTGTTCTTAGTGTTCACTCTGTATAGGGAGACAGAGTGGTACAGTGGAAAGGCCCCAGGCTGAAAGGACCCTGGGTCCTTGTCCCACTGAGTAGCACCCTTTGCCCACTCAGGGTCGGCCCTGAGTGCGAAGAGGGTTGGAAGAGGCTCTTCCAAGGTGCTTTTCAATGTCAGGGCTCTCTAATCCTTCATGGTGCCCCCCATGCCTGGATGCAGGCTTGGTTCATGGTCATCAAGCTTTTTAAACAGGTTTACAAAGGTTTTGTTCAAGGACTCAGTGTAACCTGTAGGCACACGCACTCTGAGGCTAAATATTAAAATAGAGGCCTTTGGTGACATCGCTAAATGAGGATCCTTGAGTATTCAGTTACACAGCTGACATCTTTCACTTACATACCCAAGTGCTTTTTCATAGGGGAATTCTTAAGACTGAGAATGACATTTTGTTGTGGCTTTTGCGAACTTATGAACTCTGCTGATTACTTATATAAAGGCTTTTAGCCATTGGGTGGGAGGGGAACGATCATGAAGAAAATGGCTAGGGAAACTACACAGTGGCATTCAGCCAAGAGCTGGTATTGATTTGATTTAGTCACACCACGTCATGTGGCTTCTATAGGACCATTAGCTACCATTCTCCTTTGTTTTAAGTCACAGAATGTCCACTGGGATTATGAGTCTAAGACATCAAACTCCTCTTGTCTCCTGGAGGGAATATTCAGGGCACTGACTTAAGTCTAGTCAAGAAGAGGCATGGTGGGAAAACCAGCCTCCTCCAGCTAAGCCTGCTCAGTCCCCAAAGATCAGCTCTGCAACCTTCAGCAACCATTCGGACATTCTTTATGAGACACCTGCCACCTGCAAGCCCCTTTGAGGAAAATGGTTGGTCTTCTCTTCCATGCTCCAATGGACCCTCTGTGTTGCTGCTTTATGAATGAAAACATCATGGTCAGGCGACCCAAGCAGAGCACAACTGACTGTGGTATGAGGACCAGTGGCCCTGTGGAAAGCGGTCTCAGTGCTGACTCGCTGCAGCTTCTTTGTAGCTGTGCAGCAATCAAGAACAGTGCTGAGCTCTTGACAGTGGGGCCCCAAGGCATGAGGCCAGCCACAGGCCAAGACTCACTGTGTAGGCCTTGCCTGTCACATGATCCCCCAGGCCCTCCTCATCCTCCCCCTGGCCTCTCAGTATCTTCTTCCTTGCTGATCTCTCCCGGGCTCCAGGATGTGTCCCTGCAGTTGGTTCATCCCACTCCAGAGGAGTCTTTCTAAACTGTGGCTCGAAACTTGTCAGTTGCTTAGGCACCACCTCCTCACACCTCCAAGGCCTTCCTTTCCCAGCCTCGTTAGCCACTGGGCTCCTCTTTCTCACACACTCAGGTATCCACCATGCCACCCGCCCTTAACCCTCCTTCACTCAGCATTTGCTTGATGCTGGGTCCTGGGTAAGACAACTCTCAACCTCTGGTTCCCTCTGGTGCTGTTTTCTGAGCACACTGAACTTCCTTGCTGGTGAGGGTGCTTGTGCTTCCTCCCCTATAGGAACGCCCTTTTCAACCCAGAAGTCACTCAGCTTGTCAGGGTCCAGGTCACTCCATGAGGTCAGCTGGCAAGGCTTATTCCCAGGGGCTGGCCCAGCACAGCTCTCCACCATTGGTTGGGTGGATCCTGAACTCCTGTGAGGTTAGGCATGTTGATGGGCTGTCTCCCCTCTGGACTAAGAGGCCCATGAGGATGGCCAAGACCACAGTGCAAATGTAGCCCTCAATACAGGTTGGATGAAGAAAGTTCTATGTCACCAGCTCAGTGGGGTTTAGCATCCTTGGTTCTACATTAGAACAGTGATAACAGGGCAATTATTGTGAGCTCCTACTGAGACAGGAAAATAGGGTCTAGAAACAGGGAACTTAAGGCCAATCTGTGCTGACTTCCTAAAAGAGAAAACACTAGGGTCTGGGGGTAGGAAGTCTAAGGCCAATTCACTCTGACTTCCCAAAGCTGGATCAAAAGGAAAATACCTGGGTCTGGGGGCAGGAAACCTAAGGCCAATTAGCACAAACTTCCTAAAGCTAAACCAAAAGATAAAAACCATGCTGAGTAACAAAGGATCAGAGGCTACTCTCCCTACGACCATCCCTCATTCACCACATCTCAGATGGAAAGGGAGGGTAGAGTGCCTTGTTGACCGTGGACCAAGCCGGGACCATCCCTTCATCTGCATAGGGTGCCAGTTCACTTCAGCCTTTAATTAGCCACAGGCCAAATCCTTCATCCAGATAAGGAATAGTCATTAAGAACCTCAAATGGGGTACTTAAAGCCCAGAAAACTTTGTAACTGGGCCCTTGAGCCACTTGCTCAAACCTACTCCCACCCTGCGGAGGGCTTCCTCGCTTTAATTAATTCCTGCTTTCACTGCTTTGTTGCTACATTTCATTCCTCTGCTACTTTGTGCATTTTGTTCAATTCTTTGTTCAAAACGCCAATGACCTGGACAACTCATAGTCAATGAGTTGTGCTAAGTGTTCTGCTAATCTGTGTCATTTACTGTGCACACCCATCTGTTGAGTGGGTATTAGGAATGAGCCCATTTCTCCAATGAGCCAAGCTAGGCCATGGAGGGGTTGAGCCATGGTGCAGGTTCCGCAGTGAGGAAGCAACAGGGCCAGAATAGGCCCACATGATCAGACTCTCAGACTTACAACCTTACTCAAGTACAGTGAGTGTTCCAATGATCTGAGCAGAACTTGACTTTTTAAGCAGAAAATGGCTGAAGAAAGCAAAAACAGAAAACAAAGGGCATATTAGTCATTGATATGGTTTGGCTGTTTTGTCCCTCCAAATCTCATGTTGAAATGTGACCTTCAGTGTTGGAGGTGGGTTTAGTGGGAGGTGTTTGGGTCATAGAGGTGGATCTCTCATAAATGGTTTGATGCTCTCCTTGACCTCTCTGTGCTGCCCACCCTTTCCCCAAACCTTTTTACATTTCTAAGTCCTTATCTAGGCACCGCAGTGAAGCCAGCCTGATAGACTTTACCTATCAGGCCTTGAGCGATAAAGCAAACCCCAATTACAAACCATCCAGACTGAACAGGGGGAGGTTATGGGAAGCATAAACAAACTTTACCTACATCCTCCAGTACCATAAACATCACAAGGTGATTATGTGGCAGAATTAACCAGCAAACAACCCCGGGATGCAGCCATACCAAAGGACTCCCTCAAACTCCCTGCCCCAGTGTAACTCCCTCATTCTGTAAGCTTGGAGCTGCTTTCCTTGACTGTTATGGGGGCAGCTGGCAGGTTAATAAAGGCTTGCCTGAACTTGGGGCTCTCTGTCTCTCTCGTCCTTTCTCTTTGCTAACCTTACATTCTCACTCTCTAAGTTCACATGAGATCCGGTTGCTTAAAAAAGCCTGGCAGCTCCTTGTTCTCTCTCTTGCCATGTGATATGCTGATTACCCATTTGCCTTCTGCCATGACTGGAAGCTTCCTGAGCCCTTACCAGAAGCAGATACCGGTGCCATGCCTTCTGTACACCCTGAAGAACCATGAGCCAAAATAAACGTTTTTCTTTATAAATTACCTAGCCTCAGGTATTCCTTTATAGCAATGCAAAACTGACTAACATATAAAATTGGTACAGGAGTTGGGTGATGCTATAAAGATATCTGAAGATGTGAAAGCAGCTTTGGAACTGGGTAATGGGCAGAGGTTGGAAGAGTTTGGAGATCTCAGAAAAAGGAAGATGCAGGAATGTTTCAAACTTATTGGAAACTTGTTAAGTGGTTTTGACCAAATTGCTGCAGAAATATGGACAATGAAGGCCAGCCTGATGAGGTCTCAGATGGAAATGAGGAATTTACTGGCAAAGGTCATCCTTGTTATTGTTTGGACGAACGGAGGCAAGATGGTGCACTTCCGGGTTCTTCTTCACCACCAACTCTTCCCGCGCACGCAACAATGCAGCCGGCGCCCGGGAAGGTGCAGATCAACTGGGCATGCGCCAGGTGACGTCAATCCGAAGAGACCAAGATTTACCTGGTCGCACCTGCGGAACGCCCCCCCCCGACACGCCCGTGCCCCGCCTATTGCCCTCCCACTCCTAGAAAAGCCACTCTTGGCCAGTGAGCCACGCGGACTTCCCAGCCCCACTCCTGTCGGGATGTGGGGACTGCAGGAACTCCGTCCGAGAGCCCCACCTGGGGACTCTGCCGGCCTCCTTTGCCGGAGGCCGATAGACCTCTCCCGCACACCTTAAGTGACCAAAAATAAATGTGCAGTTTTGCTCCTACACTTGCCTACCCGCTGGTTCTTTTGCACTCGCTCTGGTGGTCTTAGAAAAACAAATCAGTTGGTGCCGAAGACCCGGGAGGAGACCCCTCCTCAGGCCTCTAGGGATTGAGGAACCTCCTTCTGCTTCCACACCGCAGACAGATCAGGACCTGAGACCTGCTTCCCTCACTCTCATGGCCTCTCTGGGGTAAGTGCCCTTGTCTCCTCTTTACCTCCCTCGGCCAAAATCCTGCGCAGGTCCGAGGTCCATTTTGAGCCACCAAGTGGCTCGGGAGACCCATTCAGGATGGAGACGTCCGCCTGAAGGTAATCTCCACTTTGGCTCCATGAGCCTCCAGTCTGTCTCTGCTGGTTCCAAAGGATGCTTTGAAGCCAGGCAGAGATCCACTTCCATTTCCATTGTGTCCATTGTGTAAGTAAAGAGGAAACAAACGGGAAACCCCCAGTCCAAATTTCCAAAGAGCACAGGCCTCTCTGAGGTAAGTGCCCTTGTCTCCTCTTTACCTCCCTCGGCCAGAAATCCTGCGCAGGTCCGAGGCCCACTTTTGAGCCACCAAGTGGCTCGGGAGACCCATTCAGGACGGAGACGTCTGCCTGAAGGTAATCTCCACTTTGGCTCCATGAGCCTCCAGTCTGTCTCTGCTGGTTCCAAAGGACACTTTGAAGCCAGGCAGAGATCCACTTCCATTTCCATTGTGTCCATTGTGTAAGTAAAGAGGAAACAAACGGGAAACCCCCCCAGTCCAAATTTCCAAAGAGCACCCCCTTAGGGTGCCTCCTAGCCAATTTAAAAACCTTACAGCTTGAACAAGACCTTAGGAGGAAGTGGTTAATTTTCCTTTCCACTGTGGCGTGATCGACCTCAGCAATTTCTGCCAGCGGCTAGGCAAGTGGTCCGAAATTAATTACGTACAAGGCTTTTGGGCCTTAAGCTCTCGTCCCTATACTCCTCCTTCTCTCCACCCCCTCCCTTCCTGCCCAGACTCCTCCTTCCTCCTCCTTATCTACTAGTAATCCACTCGGTCCCATGCCTCCTTCGGGGCCCCCAACTGGCTGTCTTGAGTCCCCTATCTCTGCCCACACCCTCTACAGTGTTAGCACCTTTGCGAGAGGTAGCTGGGGCGGAGGGGGTAGTCAGAGTACATGTCCCTTTTTCATTGGCCGATCTTTCCAAAATTGAGAAGCGTTTAGGTGATTTCTCAGCTAATCCTACCATATACATAAAGGAATTTAGACACCTTTGTCAGGCCTATGACTTAACTTGGCATGACCTCCAGGTTATCCTAACCTCTACCCTAAACTGACTGAGGTTCTAACCCAGTATACCCGGTTAGATCCGGCCTCCCCCACAGGGGCCACCATTTTGGCATCTTATTTCATTTCTCAATCAGCTCCTGACATTCGTAAAAACTTCAAAAGGTAGAGGATGGTCCTCAGACACCAATACAAGACCTAGTTAAATTAGCCCTTAAGGTCTATAACTCCAGAGAGGAGACGGCAGGCTTGCCTTGAACAGAAGTTACAGCTCTTAGCAGCGGCTTTACAGCCCAGTCGTAACCCCAGGCCAGAGAGCACATACTCCGCAGACTCCAAGGCTACAAAAGGAGCCTGCCTGCTATAAGTGCGGCAAGGCAGGACACTATGCC
>NC_045445.1:4971812-5041171 GCF_002776525.5 Piliocolobus tephrosceles | reverse complement strand
ACCACAAGGCATGTGGCTCACATTGCACATTCAAACTAGGTTGGGGCCAGTGGGTCCCCCCAAGTCCTAGGCTTCATGGTAACATGTCCAGGGACTTCAGAGGTGATGATTCTCATGGCCACTTTCCTCCTCTTTTCCATTTGTGTTCCCCAAGGTTAGACAGCTTAACCGAAGGCGCTGAGCAGACCCTTCCCGCTGGTGTAACCCCCTCCTCTATCTCTGTTCTGAGGCCTACTCGCCTACTTGTATGATCCACTGTCCTCTGAGGGAAAGGGGTCTTGCCCTCAGGAGAAAGCCGAAAGCCCCTGGGCATTGACCAGCTGCACTAACTCTGAGTGGGCTCATTTGCTGAATTTGGGGGAGGAGGACGGACCCACTGGCAGGCCTACTGTGGCTGCCTGGCTAAACCAAGGCCTCCCATTGAGATTAAAATATATATATTTTAATAGTTTTTGGGGGGTACAAGTGGTTTTTTGTTACATGGATGAGATTTTATCAGTAATGGAACTGTTACTTTGATCTCCATCTGTGTGACTCAGGCCTCTGGAATTCAGTACTCTGTAAGGGAAGAGAGAGGCTATAGATCTGGCCCTGGGGATCCCAATTCTGAGCTAGTGCTGTGATCTTTATTGTGACCATTACGTACCGCATCCCAGGGATGGGGCGCTGACTGGACATTTCTCCTCAGGCACAAGGACCAGTGCCAGTAACACCACCTGGGAACTTGTGGAAATGCAATGTCTCTGGCTGGACCCAGACCCTCTGAGTTGGAATCTGTATTTTAACAAGATCCCACAGGGAATTCACAGGCATGTTACAGTGAGAGATGCACCATAAATCTAGTGGTTTCCCATCAAGAATTTGGCAACATAACTTAGCTCCTTTTGGAAATCCTGAAACTACTTTGACATTGATATCTGGGAGAAAATTCCTGGAAAGGGCAAATGGCTTAGGCAGCATAAGCTCTCACCTGAGTTTCTGCTTGAGGCAGGTGCATATTCATCTGGCCTTAGGCACAGATTAGGGGCTGTTAGACCATGATAGACTGAAGTAAATATGTTTGCTAGTTGACAAAAAGCAAGCTGGCTCTTCCCCAATTGAGTGACCTCACGGTGCCTTGCCTGGTTAATGGCTTTTCTATATGAAGCCTTCTATATGAAGCCTCCTATGCTACGCTGGTTCTGGGGCCTGATTTGGCAGCTACCATATCACACATATCATTTTCTCAGTCTGCAGGGCAAGGAAGTCTCCAAGACTTACTAACTGCAGTCACCAGAACAGCCAGCACACTGCCACCGGTTGAGGCTGGAGGAGGAATGGGAAATCTAAGCCATGGACAATATGAGCTCAGAAACTGGGGGCCTTTCATATGTTTCCTTGCATTACCTCCCTGGGTAGCTTATTGGTGCTACCCAAGCTGTGGCCACATTAGCGCAAATCTCTGTGAGCCAGGGGTTATTATCACAGCAATTTCCTAATGAGATGACATGGACTCAAAGAGGCTAAGAGGCCAGATCGTGGTTTTAGAGCTGATGAGTGGCCAGGACTAAGATGGAGAAGTATCTGACTCAAGCTCTTATTCTCTTCCCCCTGGGAAAGAGAATAAGGCCACTTCCCACACTGACTTTCATTCACAGAAAACTGCACTTGTCAAAAAGTGAACTTCAGCACTCTCAAGACTGAAGGACTTTGAGAATTTAGGTTGCAAACTTCTTTGGGGTGCAGTATGTCCATACTATGGATATATGAATGCTTTCCTCAGAGGCCCCCTCTGCTAAAGAGCTCAGATTGATAGAGACCTCTTTTAAATGATGTTCATCCCTGCATTTTGGATTCCTCTAGATACCCACAGCATGGGACGAGGACTGTCCCCTGGGCCTCCCTAAGAGAGAGGCCTGAGGAGTCCAGTTGCTGCCCACACAAGGGGAAGACCTGCTTATTCCTTTGTGTTTGCTCTAATTCTAGTAATGCCACAAAAATCACAAAATATAGTGTTTTCCAATGCTGCATCAGTCGCAATGAGGTTTACAAAATAATTCTTTATCTTGGCATACTCCCTATCCCCAGGTCTGACTTTCCCAAAATGCTTTCTTTGTGTATGGAATAAAGGGGGCTGGAGGAAGGGCTTTCTTCTCCATGTAAGGTCAGTGCTATTAATCACCTATTGCCTTGTTAATTGCACATTATCACCTTCACATCATGGGTGCCTCACAGGGTTTAAAAATCCATCCAAAGCTATTAATTGGCCTTATTTAATAATGACTCAGTAAATAAGTAGATTGGGCATGTTGAACTGTGATTAACCTACTGTTAATTGGCCCCCTGGCCTGGCCAAGTGCAAAAGTCCCAACATGTCCTTGGAAACTTGCTGACGCCTCATTCCATGGGATGGCCAGGAGCCAGGGCCTCCTCAAATGTGGAGGCCGCAGACACAGTCTCAGTTCCAACTACTGCTGGTGGAAGCAGGGCAGGAGGAATCCTTAGATACCAGCCAGTCAAGGCCCCACATTTTCCAGGTGAAAAATCAAGATTCTGACATGGGATTTACTTATTCAGAGCATGTGAACAGTCAGGCTTCCATGTCTCAGGAGGTCAGACAGAAGATTTGAGAGTTCCCCCAGCACATTCAAAGGTAGAGGTAAAGAAAGTTGGGAGGAATCAGAATCCAGGCCAAACTGTGTCCCAGGTCCCTAGGCCTAAGAGACTGATTTAGAGCAGTGGCCCCCAACCTTTGTGGCACCAGGGCCACTTTCATAGAAGACAGTTTTTCCATTGACGGGGGTGGGGGATGGTTTTGGGATGATTCAAACAAACACATTACATTCATCATTTTCTCATAAAGAGCATACAACCCAGATCCCTCATATGCACAGTTCACAATAGGGTTTGTACTCCTATGATAATCTAATGCCACCGCTGATCTGACAGGGAGTGGAGCTCAGCTTTGCTTGTTGGGCTGACGCTCACCTCCTGCTATATGACCCAGTTCCTAACAGGCCAGAGACAACTACCATTTGTGGCCCAGGGTTTGGGGACCCCTGGATTAGGGGAGCTGTGTCTATTTAGGCAAATCTTATAAGGCAAAAGGTGACATCACTCTGTGTGTGCACCTCAAAAAAAAAAAAGTTTCACTATTTTTTCAGCCTATAATCTTCAAGTCAGGATTTCCAGACCCATATATTCAGGCTTGAGGGATCATTCCAGACTCACCAAGGGGGCACATGTGTGAAGGGTCATTTGAAACTTATAATCCCCTGGTGGTACATGTTGACACATTCCTGCAGCTGCCCACTTGCTCTGACCTATCATTTCTGAGCAGTCAATCCTCTATTCACTAGAACCCTGCAGATCTTCGCCATGTTTATCGCAATACCATTCACAATAGCCAAGATATGGAATCAACCTAAATACCCATCTATTGATGAATGAATAAAGAAAATGTAATATATATATACATGCGTATATACACGCATATATATACACACATATATATGTATGTGTACATGTATACAAATGTTATATATACACATACATATACGTATATATATGTGTATATATACACATACATATACGTATGTGTATATACATATACATATATATGTATATGTGTGTGTATATATGTATGTGTATATATGTGGTGGAATACTACTTGGCCATAAAAAAAATAAAATCATGTCATCTGCAACAACACAGATGGAACTAGAGAACATTATGTCAAGTGAAACAAGCCAGGCATAGAAAGATAAATAACACATGTTCTCACTTGTATGTGGAAGCTAAAAAGAGTTCAGTTCATAGAACTAGAGAGTAGAATTGTGGTTATTTTATTAGAGGGTGGGAAGGGTGGGGCAAGGAGGAGGATATAGAAAGTTTGGTTAATGGATAAGAGATTACAGCTAAATAGGAGGAATGAGTTCTGATGTTCTATAGCACTGTAGGGTGAATATGGGTAACAATAATTCATTGTATATTTTCAAGAAGGTGAAAGAGAAGACTTTGAATCTTCCCAACACAAAGAAGTGGTAAATATTAGAGGGGATGGATATGCTAATTACCCTGATTTTATCATTACACATTATATACATGTATCAAAATATCAATCTGTATCCCATAAATATTTATAATTATTACATATTTCCATTTATTAAAAATAAAAGGAAAATGGCAGATTTTCAGAAGAAAGAAATAAAGAAGAAATCTCTTCTCTGAGGAATCCACTTCAAGAATCTCTCTGGTCTTTGCTGTGTATTCAGGTCTTAGGGAAAGCTCTTCATACTCCTTGCCCATGAGAATCATCCCTGTGCACAGATGCCCTACTACTCCTGGAAACAGACTACCAGGTAAACCTGGTATCACCATGCCATAATTTCCACTTTACCCTAACTGAGCTTTTTTCTCTCTAGGGAGTGGGGCTTGCTCTATCAGTGTCTCTTTCCTATCTTTAACACAATTTGGAAACCCACTTGGGCAACATCTTTGATACTAGAGGAGATGCCAAAGTGAATAAGACTAGCTTTTGCTCACATTCTAAGAATGGAGATAGACAACTGGAAAATGTGCTAGATGAAAGAGGTAAGCAAATGCCTAGTGGGAGCAGGGAAAATGAACTATTAATTCCTCCAAGGTGATCAGAAAAAGAGGCATAAGGGAGCTGACTTTCAAGTTGGGCCTTGAGTGGCGAGTGAGAATTCAGATGGGGAGATGAGAATGGCAGCTCAAGTTGATGGAATAACAAGAGCAAAGGCATGGGGGCAGAAGAGTGAAAGGTATGCTCAGAGTACAGACAGAAGTCCTATATGTCTGGAACACAGGGTGGAAGTATGTGGCAGGGGATGAGACTAATAGGAGGATAGAACTGAGTGTTTCCTCTTCCGGCCCTGTGCTTTGGTTAGTTATTGCTGCTCAGTAAAATACCCCAAAACGTGGTGCATTAAAACAATAACCGTTTTATTACATCTCACAGTTCAGTGGGTTAGGAATTCAGGCAAGTCTCAGCTGGGTGGTTCCTTTGATGAACATAGATCACTCAGTGGTATTCAGCTGGCAAATGGGCTGATATGGTAACCACCCCCACCCCACTCCCCTGCAGCCACCCTCCAGTTTCACTCACATGTCCGATGCTCTGGCAGGAATTCCTAGAAGGCTAGGCTCAGTTTTCCTTGTCAACCAGAATACCTCCACATGGCCTCAACAGCATGGTGATCTCAGGGTGGTTGGATTTCCCTTTTTTTTTTTTTTTTTTCTGAGAGTCTCACTCCATCACCCAGGTTGGAGTGCAGTGGCACTATCTCGGCTCACTGCACTCTCTGCCTCCTGGGTTCAAACAATTCTCCTGCCTCAGCCTCCTGAGTAGCTGGGTTTACAGGTGTCTGCCACCATGCCTGGCTAATTTTTGTATTTTTTGGTGGAGACGAGGTTTCACTGTGTTGGCCAGGCTGGTCTCGAACTCCTGACCTCAGGTGATTCACCCATCTCGGCCTCCTAAAATGCTGGGATTACAGGTGTGAGCCACCGTGCCCAGCCATGGTTGGGTTTCTTATGTGTCAGCCCAGAGCTCCAAGGGCTAGTGTTCCAGTGGCCCAAATGGAAGATGCACAGCCTTTTATAACCCAACTTCTGAAGCCATACAGTATTATTTCCCAATAGGCTATTGGTTGGAGAAATCACAAGCCCACTGAAATTCAAGGGCCTCACCCCTTGAATCACTTCACCCCTTGATACACTTCACCCCAAGTGAGAAGAGTGTTAAATAATTTGCAGCCATGTCTTAATACCTCCACAGCTGCCTCACCAGAATCAGCCAGCCATGAAAGGGTCCAAGGATTTCCTGGTTCTTGGGTCTCTACTTTCTGGATCAAAAATCTGGTGAGCTGAACCAGAAGCTGATTCATTTCAAGAAGTCTGTTCTTAGAGAGCAGACTAAAGGAACCACAAAGCAGTTATAACTGCCCCCATCCTTACCATACTTGTGCACATCTCATTTCCTGGTAGCCAGAAAATAAATGAAAGTGGTGATTAAGGTTTGCAGCATTCTTCAAGAACCCCTGGAAAGGATACAGGGAGGTGTCCCACCATAGGGGCAATGTCTTGCCCTGTGAATCTGACCCTGACCCTCTGAAGAATGTCAGACAAGTTCATTTTCCTTTTTAGGTTTTATTTCCTTATCTCTGTAGTGGTGAGGATTCCTACTATACATTTAGAGAAGCAAACAGAACCTGCAGTATTTGACTCAGAGTGTGTAATATCCATTTACTGTGATACAGAGGCTCCAGAGGTATCCTGCTTGCTCCTGCTGAAAATGCTCATAATTTATTATGCTGTTTGCATTCTCATTACTAATTTTTACAGTTTTCCTGCCTCTGTTTTGCTATCTCTCCCTCCAATGCTTGTCAATATATCTTTCAAGCTTCCTCTGAGAGTATTCCTTCCCTATAGCTCTCTTAAATGCATGCTGAGGTTGTTTATTTTCTCACATCTCACATATCTCAGGGTCTAAAAATGGCATTTCTGTCCTTTTTGCTTCAGACCATGACTCCTCCATCTTTTTGTAAAACAAAACAAAATAACAAAGAAATTTCCATTTATTTGAGTCCCATGTAATCCAGGTACAACACAGTCTCTCCTTCCTTACTTTTCTAACCTACAGATCTTTTTCTAATGTTCTAGCCACAATACTCCCATTTATTGAGTACTTGGTACCTGGCTCACAGTGTTCTGCTGCGCCTTAAGCTCTACCATCATTTTGGATGACTTCAGCATCCACGTATGTGGCTAATTCATCCAACACCCTAATTTTTCAGTTCCTTAATTACCTTACTTCCAAAGACCCTCTTTTCACTTTATCTCAGCCACCTACTGTCACAGCTGCACTGAAGACCTTGTTATTTCCTGTTATTGTCCAACCTCCAGAGCCAGTGCTTCAAGTATCTGCTCTTTGACAACAAATTTCCCTCCTTCTGAATTGCTTGTTCTACTCTTCACTGTGATCATTCTTCACAGTGTTAGGACTCACAAACCATTCACTCTTTTGTTGTTCTCAGTTTGTCAACCCTTTTCTTTCTCTGCCTGACACTTTTTCCTATTTGGATTACTTGGCTCCTCCGTTTACACCATTGCCAATGCCTTGCCTAAACTCTCTTGCTTCTCAATGTTTGTCACTCAAACTCTGCATGAACTAAAAAATCTATTTGCTCTGTACCTGAGCCTCAGCAGCTGAGTAATGCTGGGAAAAGTTGTAGTTAAAGAAAGTTGATTTTGGCCGGGCTTGGTGGCTCATGCCTGTAATCCCAACACTTTGAGAGGCTGAGGTGGGTGGATCACCTGAGGTTAGGCATTAGAGACCAGCCTGCCCAACATGGTGAAAACCTGTCTCTACTAAAAATACAAAAATTAGCTGAGGGTGGTGGCGGGTGCCTGTAAGCCCAACTACTTGGGAGACTAAGTCAGGAGAATCACTTGAACCTGGGAGGCGGAGGTTTCAGTGAGCTGAGATTGCACCATTGCACTCCAGCCTGGGTGACAAGAGTGAAACTCTGTCTCAAAAAGAAAGAAAGAAAAAGAAAGTTGATTTCATTCAAAATGCATGATTATTAACTTCAAACTGTTCTCCAACACTGCCTTGCAATTCTCCAGCATACCTCTGATCAACTTATCCTCTCATTCATCCACAACAATTATTTCATACCTTATCTACCACCCTGAAACCTTTAAATCTCTACCCTAACTCACAGCATAGGACCTCACTCCCTAGCTTATGCACACAAAGTAGAAAACATCAGAAAGAAATTTCCTTGTGTTGTAGATATCAAACCTATAAAACTACCTATGTCAGCACCCATCTTTACTTATTTCCTTCGTGTATGTTAGAGGAAGTGACCATCTCTTGTCTGGGTGGAATCCCTCCCACCTTGTCTTGGATCATACTTGGTCCCAATTTCTCATAGCCCTGCCCCTATCAATTATCCCTTCTCTTCCTTGTATGTTTAATTGCTACCTCTTCTTTGGAATTTGAGTAGTGTGTAAACCAGCTTTTACTGGAAATAAATTCAGGGCATTGCTAGAGCATAGTGGTTTTAGAACAGTAGTCTCCAATGTGAGTTGCATGGCAGTGATTTATCGTGGTCTGATAAAGAAGACATTACAGCTTGTTTCTTTGTCTTTAAATTTACAAAATGGGACAGAAACTTACCTTTTTAGTAGGTAGTATACATGTTAAGATATTGTCCTGTCTCATTTTGCCCAACTGCGTGACAAACAGTCCTGAGTCTTGTGCTATGTGAGAGGTAACCGTAAGATGAGAAGGAAGATGAACAATGTTCTAGCATTGACATAGGGCCATCATGGCTGTATATCAGCATTTTGAGCAGGTCGTGGGTGCTGAGTTAAGTGAATTTATAGACCAATTCTTTTGCATGACAGCTTTATTGAAATATAATTCACTGATCATAAAATTCATCCCTTTAATGTATAGAATTTAGTGGTTCTTAATGTATTCACAGAGTTGTGCTACCATCACTACTGTCTAATTCCAGAACATTTTCATCACCCCAAAAAGAGACGCTGTGTCCATTAGCAGCCACTTCCCATTTCCACCCAACTGTCCTCCCATCCTTAGGCAATCACTAAACTATTCCCTTTCTGTATGGATTTACTTATTTTGAGCATTTAATATAAACAGAATCATACAATATGTGGTCTTTCTTTCCCTTAGCACCATGTTTTCAAGGTGTATCCATATTGTAACATGAATCAGTACTGCATTCATTTTTATGGCTGGATAATATTCCTTTGTATAGATATATTCATCAGCTGATTAACATTTGGGCTTTTTTCACCATTTTGCAGTTATGAGTGGCACTGTTATGAACATTAACGTACAAGTTCCCGTGTGGACATATGTTTTCATTTCTCTTGGGTAGATACCTGGGAGTGCAATTGCTGGGTCATATGGCAAAACTATGTCTACCTTTTTGATTAGCCATCAAACTATTTCCCAAAGCAACTGCACCATTTTATAATCCCACCAGCAGTGTATGAGAGTTCAAATTTCTTCACATTTTTGCCAACACGCAGAATGACAGAAAATATTTGCAAAGTATATATCTGATAAGGACATGTATTAGAATATAAAATAAACTCTTGGAATTCAGAAAAGACAAATTACCTTGCTAAAAAATGATTGAGGGATCTGAGTAGATATTTCTCCAAAGACAATATACAAATGGACAGAAAACTGTAAAAAGATGATGCTCAATATTCTTTTATAGGAAAATGCCAAACAAAATCACAATGAGATACCATGTCACACTCATTAGAATGGCTAAAATAAAAAACTTGCCCACTTTTAACTCAATTCACCCTCACAAAGTAGATAAGTACCTTTAAAAGTTTCTTGCAGAGAAACAGCAGATTGAAGATAACACCAACAATGCTAGCATAAATGAATGACAAGAAAATGACATGGCTGACCCTTCAACCAATCTGGGAACAAACCTTTTATAAGCTACATGACAAGGTAATCAGATGTAACAAAAATTTGTAAAAAGTTGAAATTTTCAATATAATATGAAATGTAACATTTCATCACTATCATTAATGATGAACCTTGCATTAAATGTATATCATGCTTTGAGAAATTAGCAGATTGCAGGGTAAAGCCATCAGAATTTGTAAGATATTTACAGGTATTATTTAGCTCATCTTTGTATTATTCTTTTTCGAATTCAAAAAATGAATAAATATTCATATATTTGTGATAGATGACCAAAAATATTTAATTGATGGGATGGGCAATGACAAAAATAGGAACATTACTGTTTTACAGTACAGACTTGGACTTATGTCCTGCCTGAAATCATTACTGACTGGTTGACTTTGAACAAGTTACTTAGCTATATACTTGGTCCTTATCTGAAAAATGGGAATAGTGATATAGCTACCTCATGGAGTTATTACAAGGGTTAAATGGTAAAATGTACATGAAATAGGACAGTGACTGAATGCAGTACATGCTCAATTAATATCACAGTGGTGATATGATGATGAATTCTTGGCAGGGTTGGGGGATAGCAGAGAGGATTTTAATCCAACACAATTACACACTAGAATTAATATGAAACCTGACTCTCATGTGGCCCCAAGGAATGCACAGTATCATTGCCACCCTCAGCCTATATTCCTGTTTGCTACTTTGTTGTCATCTTCTCTAAAGTTCTTCCTTCTCTCTCCAAGGTTCCCCATCAGTTCAAGAGTTTCCAAACTTCATTTTCTCTGGCTCACCTGAGGACAGGGAAACACCTGTTACTTTATCATGCCAATAATTTTAATTCTTGTTGATCTCACTTCTTCCACCTCCTCTGTGCTCACTGGCTCTGCCTTTCATGGCCATGTGGCCCTAATAAGATGATTTTAGACACAAAGGATATTTTATTCTAATAAAATTCAGCTTTCCTCCAGGGCCAACACAAAACCACAGCCAACTCTTAAAATAACAATTGTTTTCCTCCTACCACAAATGAAAACAATGAATAATTGAATGAAAGAGCCACCCTCTCCCCTGTTGAAAGACCTCAGGGCCTTCTTTCCAATCAAATAAGCAGCCTCACCTTGCCACCTCCCACATCCCCTAGGAGCTGCCCTTCATTCTGCCACTCCAGGCTAATTGGACTTCCTCAAACTCTTGTCATGTCACTCGGGAAATTTGCGCTAGTGGTGGGGTTGGCAGAGAAGTTGAGGGGAGGTAGCAATAGAGCTTGTCCATTTCAGAGGAGAAACTAGCTGGATGTAGCAACATGAGCTGTAGTTAACTTTTCTGGGTTTTAGTTTTTGTCTGTAAAGCAAGGAGATAGAATTAGATTAGAGAAGGGACCTTGTAAACCGTACATGGGAGTGCTTTAAATCCCCTTGGTATTGAGAGACAGGAAAAGAACTAAACACTACTGAATCTGATTAAGAATAAACTAGACACAGGAAGGTTTTGCCACTTAAAATTTGCCACCCACAGTGGTTATCCTTAGATGGAGAGATTAATTGTTATTTTCATCTTTTACATTTTTATAGTTTTCAAGACTTAAATAATTGTCAAATGCTGATTTTCTAATCAGTTATATAATGTCAAGTAAAAAACTCAGGATGCAACCTCATAAACACAGTCTTATCTCATTTTTGCATAAATATTTTTATGTGTATACACAAAATGCCTTGCAACAGTGTTTTTATCTGAGTGGTGAGATTGCAGTGATTTTACTTTTCTCTATTTGTTTTGATACGTTGTAAATTTAATACAATAAGCACAATTTTTTTAACCAGAAAAACTGAGAATATTTCAATATAAATTTAAATGGCCCTGTTTTGCTACCAAAGTGGTAGCAAAATGGACTCCAGCCTTGCCCCCACCCTCTTCTCAGCAGTTAACTCAGATCCAGTGTCTTCTTTTGTAAGGTTTGATTTCGATGGTATTTTCCCCCTCACCCCGGGACCAATGGAGCTTGCCAGGCATATGTTTTGCTACGTGTTTATAGTGTCTTGGAGAAGTCCCATGAGTGCACGTACACACTTCTTACTGCCGTTTTTAAAGCTTACCCAGGTACACCACAGGGCAAGCTGATGCCTCAGGGAAAAGCTGCTCTGTGCTGCAGACTTGATGAGCCAAGATTCAGCCATTCTGGTCATAGGGCCAGCCCTGAGGCCATCACTAGTCATCCAAGTGTGGTTCTGCCTGGCAAGGCTCTACCTCTGCCAATTCTGTAGCAGCTGTAGCACCAAGGGAGGCAGACATTCTAACACTCACATAATGCTTCCCACTCAACAACACCTTCTGAGTGGGTGCTAAGTTACCTACAGGAACCCTACAAAACTGGAGAAGGAAGGTCTCAGATCTTGGTACAGTCCTTAATGTCATGAAATCCCTCATCTTTTTCTCCTTTGGCACTCTGGGCTGATGCTAAAGTCGATGCAACCTTATAGAAAGCTTGGGATGCCACGATGGGCCTCAACTGACTCTGGTTCACAGTTAGCCTGCAACATTACTTGTGCCTGGCTTGACTCTCATAAATAGTGACTATGCTTCCTACTTCACTCAGAAGAATAGAAGTAATCAGAAGAGAATTTCTATATACTACCCTTATTATATCTACTCCCTACAACTAACTGTACCTATATATTCTGTCTTATGCCTATTACTATAAACTAACTCCCTATGATTATACCTAAAGTCTATCTTTGTACTTCCACAGTAGATCAATTTCTCTCTCTTGTACACCATAAAATCTTCACTCTTAACCTCTTCTTTCCCACCAATATACAAACATGTGGTTATTTTTCCCAGATCAACAAAACATTCTCTTCACCCACTTCCCCTGCCAGGTACTGCCTCACTTCTATACCATCTATAGTGTATGTACTCATTGTCTACACCATCTAAATTTCCTCATCTCCAATTTTCTCTTGCATCTACTCCAATCAGTCCTTGATCCCTCCCCACCACAGCTCTCTCTCTCTCTCTCTCTTGCTCACTCTCTGTTTCTCTCTCTCTCTCCATTGGAACTGCCCTTGAAGAGGTCAGTAATGACCTTTATGTAACTATAACTATTAAGTCTCAGTATTTATCTTACATGGCCTATCAAAAAGCATTTAGCACTGTCAATCATAGCCTCCTTCTTGAAATACTTTTGTAACTTGGTTTCCAAGTTAACATGCAATCTTGGTTTTCCTACTACCACAGCGATGGCTCAGGCTCCTTTTTTTGTTGTTTGTTTTTTGTACTTTATGTTCTAGGGTACATGCGCGCAACATGCGGGTTTGTTACATATGTATACATGTGCCATGTTGGTGTGCTGCACCCATTAACACGTCATTTACATTAGGTATATCTCCTAATGCTATCCCTTCCCACTCCCTCCATCCCACAACAGGCCCCAGTGTGTGATGTTCCCCTTCCTGTGTCCAAGTGATCTCATTGTTCAATTCCCACCTATGAGTGAGAACATGCGGTGTTTGTTTTTCTGTTCTTGCGATAGTTTGCTGAGAATGATGGTTTCCAGCTGCATCCATGTCCCTACAAAGGAAATGAACTCATCCTTTTTTATGGATGCATAGTATTCCATGGTGTATATATGCCACATTTTCTTAATCCAGTCTGTCATTGATGGACATTTGGGTTGGTTCCAAGTCTTTGCTATTGTGAATAGTGCTGCAATAAACATATGTGTGCATGTGTCTTTATAGCAGCTACCAATGACTTTCTTCACAGAATTGGAAAAAACTACTTTAAAGTTCATATGGAACCAAAAAAGAACCTGCATTGCCAAGACAATCCTAAGTCAAAAGAACAAAGCATTTCAAAGTCCAAGTTGCCCAAGACAAAGACCTTAGCATTATGCTTGCTCTTTGGCTTTCAATATAATCTATCAAGAAATGCTATTGCAAATGACTTTAAAATATATCCAGAATCCAGTGATTTCTCAACATATATATTGCTACCATCCTGGACCAAACCATTATCATCCCTCCTTACTGTTCTCTCTGATGCCACTCTGTCCTCCTATAGTACATGATAGCAACCAGAATGATCTTCTGAAAAACTAAGTTGTAGCTTTCAGTTGTAATAGAGTAACTGGTACTAGACAGGCAGTTCAGTTACTAAGAACCATAAAACAGTACAAAATATATAGGACAATTGTTTTCAGGCACTAGAAAACAGGAAGCATATGACTCTGATTAAGAAAGCGCACAAGGTATGCCTCAGATTCACTTCCTTGAGTGAGGCCTACTCTAATGCTACCAAAATCAACTCTCAAACTAAACCTTGATGAGTTCTAGAGGTTAGAAAGTGTTTGAAGACTGAGTTCTAAGTGAGATGGGCATGTGAAACACCTTTGGCTTTCACAGATCCCCCTAAACACAGAATAAAGCCGAGCCAAATAAGTTCAAGGTGATCAAGCAGATCATACAAAACAAAAATTAACTCTCTTCAGAGAAACATAGCAGAATTTAGAGACTCAAAAATGTGTCATTCACAATGCTTATTATACAATCAAAATTTACTAGATATAAAAAGTAAATGGGAAAATATGACCTATAATCAAGAGAAAAGCAATCAATACAAAATTATCAGACAGTTCAGAAATTGGATTTAACAGATAGCATTAAAGCAGTAATAAAAAATCTATTCAAATAATTAAAGAAAATGAGGTCTTAAGCAGTGAACAAATAGAAAATATCAGCATAAAAATAAGAAAAAGGAAAAGAAATAAAAGAAAATTCTAGAACTGAAAAGTACAATGATTGAAATATATAATATATAGGTAAAGTATCTCTAATCAAAAAATCTGAAATCCAAAATGCTCCCAAATCCAAAACACTTTTAGCACCAACATGACGCTTAAAATTCAGATTTGGGATTTTCCTATTAGGGATGCTCAACTAATTAGAATAATGCAAATATTTCAACATTTTTTTAAAAAAATTCAAAATCCAAAACACTTCTAGTCCCAAGCATTTCAGATAAGAAATACAAAATCTGTGTTACGTATAATATATACATATAAGTATAAATTTACTTTATTTTTTTATTTATACAAACTTATGGGGCACGTGTGAAATATTATTACATGTATATAATGCGTAATGATAAATCAGGGTATTTAGGGTGTCCATTAGCCAAATACAATACATTTTTTTAAGCATAGTCACCCTACTTTGCTATCTAACATTGAATTTTTTCCTTCAGTCATTATCTTTCTACCCGTTAAACCCACTTCTCTTCATCCTTCCCCTACCCACCTTTCCCAGTCTCTGTTTTCTACCTTTCCATTCTCTACCTCCATGCCATTAAGCTTTTTTTTTTTTTTTTTTTTTTAATTATACTTTAAGTTCTAGGGTACATGTGCATAACGTGCAGGTTACATATGTATACATGTGCCATGTTGGTGTGCTGCACCCATCAACTCGTCAGCACCCATCAATTCATCATTTATATCAGGTATAACTCCCCAATGCAATCCCTCCCCCCTCCTAGTTACGCTTACCTTTTGTTTAAAAATCAACTTTATTAAGTAATAAATTACATACAATAAAATCCACTCTTTTTATATGTACAGTTTAATGAGTTTTGACAAATGTATATACCTCTTTATCCACTACCATAATCAAAGTATAGAACATTTGTATTACTCCAAAACGTTTCCTCATGTTTCTTGGCAATCTTTCCCTACCTCACGACCCAGGCCACTACTTATCTGCTATTACTATAGATTAGTTTTCCCTTGTCTAGAATTTCTTTATTATTGTTGCTTTTTCTTTTAATTTCATTTTTTGAGATAGGGTCTCACTCTGTCACTTAGGCTGGAGTACAGTGACCTGATCACGGCTCACTGCAGCCTCAACCTCCGAAGGCTCCAGTGATCCTCTTGCTTCAGCCCCTCTACGAGTAGCTGGGATTACAGATGCACCCCGCCACGCACGGCTAATTTTTGTATTTTTAGTAGAGATGGGGTTTCTCCATGTTGTCCAGGCTGGTCTCTAACTCCTGGGCTCAAAAGATCCACCTGCCTCAGTCTCCCAAAGTACTGGGATTACTGAGCCACTGCACCTGACCTTGCTAGAATTTCATACAAATGAAATCATACCGTTTATTCTACTTTGTATGTGACTTTTTTTTGCATCACAGTTATTATTCAGCAATATTGTTGCATATATCAGTACTTTGTTCCTTTGTATTGTCTGGTAATTTTTTAATTTTGCTTATTTTTGAGCTCAAGTAAGTGGAATCACACAGTATATATTATTTTGTGTGGGATTTCTTTCTTTAATTCAAACATATTTGTGGGAATCATTCATGTTGGTGATTTCACATTTGTTTCTCATTGCTGCATAGTATTTCAATGTATGAATAATTCACCATTTTAAAATCCATTTTATTAGTGATAAATATTTAGGATTTTTCTCCTTTGGGACTTTTATGAATAATTCTCCTATGAAAAGTCATGTACATATTCAACAGCAATTGCTGGGATATATTTTGATCACTTACTCAAATATGAATAATGCCCTGTTGTTTTCCCAAGAGGTCATAGCAATTTACATTCCCACCAGTGGTGTATATTGGGCATTCCTGTCATTTTACATCCTTATTAACAGTTGATTAAGACAGGTATTCAATTTTATCAGCTGTAGTGGGCATGTTGTAGTATTTCATAGTGGTTTAAATTTGCACTCCTGCGTTTAGCAAATAGGTTAATCACCATTTTATATGCTGGTTGGCTATTTGTATATCTTCTTTTGTGAAGTGTCTGAGTCTCTTGCACATTTTTACATCATTCTGTCATTTTATTATTGACTTGGAAAAGTTATTTATACACTGTAGATATATAAATAACTTGGTTTATTTTATGTTTGCGTATGTCTTCTACCAGTGTGGTTTGCCTTTTCATTGTTTTAATGCTTTTTAAATAATAACCAAAGCTCTTAATTTTAATGTAGTCCAATTTATCAGTCTTTTCATTTACTATTAGTGCTTTGTGGTTAGTTTTGTTTTGTCATTATCTACTCTAGAGCCACAAAAATATTCATGTATATTACCTTCTAGAAGTGTTATTGATTTTCTTTTCTCATTAAGACTTATGATCAATATTGAAATTGATTATTATGTAGCTTTTGAGGTATAATTATCTTTTTACGTAAATGTTTTCATTTGCCCCAGTAAGTTTTGTTGAATGAATCATCCATTCACTACTGCTCAGCAATACTACCTTTGTCTTAAAACCTTAAAGCATATATTCACATATATATGGGTCTGTTTCTGTGATCTCCATTGGGTTACATTGGTTTATTTCACTTGAAACAACACCACACTTTCTTAATTTGTAATTGTATGATAAATTTTGAGGTGACTTTGGCTTTGTCAATGAGTTGTTAGATTCAGTAGCAGCAGCAGGATCCATGAAAAAATTTGATGATACTGGACTTGATTAAAATTAAAATATTCTACTCTGTGAAATACACTTTAAGAGAATGAAAATACAAGCCACAGACCAGAAGAAAATATTTTAAAAACAAACACATAACAAAGAACTTGTATTCAAAATATTAAAAATAATATTTAAACCTTAGCTATAAGAAACCATACAACCTAATCAAAAACAGACAAAAGATTCAGACACTTCACCAAAGAAGACATACAGATGTTAAAGAAGCATATGAAAAGATGTTCAATGTCGTTTTTCACTAAAGTACTACAAATTACATAACAATGTGATACCTCTACAAACCTATTAAAATGGTTACAGTCCAGAAGTTAACAATACGAAATACTGAGAAAAATGCAGAATAACAAGAACTCATTCAGTGCTTATGAGAATGTAAAATGCCACAACCACTTTGGAAGACAATTTGACTATTTCTTAAAAAGTTAACATAGCCTTGCAAAGCTAACTACATATGAATCAGCAGTAATGTTCCTAAATATTTATCCAATGTATTTGAAAACTTATGTTCACACAACAAATACATATGAATGTATATAACAGCTTTATTCATAATAACCAGAAAACGGAAACAACCAAGATGCTTTTCAATAGATGAATAAATAAATAAACCATGGTATATCCATACATTGAAATCTATTTATCTTTATTGTAAATAGAAATTAGCTATTAAGCTATGAAAAGACCTAGATGTACCTTATATATGTATTGTTAAGTAAAAGAAGTATGAAAAGGTGAAAAAATGTATAATCTCAATTGCATGAAATTCTGGAAAAGGTACAACTATAGAGATAACAAAAATATCAGTGGTTGCCGGGGTTTGGAGGATGGAAGGAGATAGAGTAGCTGAAACACAGGGGAATTTTAGGGTGGTAAAAATATTCAGTATTATACTTTAATGGTAGATTCATGACATTATGCATTTTTTAAAGCCCACAGAACTTTACAGCACAAAATATAAACCTCAATTTACACAAATTTTTAAAGAGTCATTTAGGCTGTCAGGTGATTCCCAAGAAGGAATACATGCTATAACAATAAAATCCAACTGTATTCTAAGTGTATGAAATAATCTTAGTGAAGAGGCTGGGGGAAAAGGTACTGACCAAAATAACTCTGGAAATGAGAGCAGACTGTAAAATTAAAGGTAAAATGAACTGCACATAAGCACAGTACTCTAGTTGGTAAAGTTATTTCCCCTGGAGGTACAGATTAGCAATTCTGATGCTGCTATACATGTATGCTGGAATTGAACAGTTAAGTAAATGAATGGTAGATGGGACAGCCATATTTTTCACTGATTGAATGGGAGGTTATAGATAAGCAAGAGGAGAAGGTTACCATAATTCTTGTGGCAATGAATTAGAGTTGAATACATTAGTTTGAAATCATGCTTAGGTTAATATGGATACAGATTTTTCATGTATTAAATATTTATATTTAATACATGATAATTATATTTAATACATGAAATACATTAAAAAATATATATGTACATACACAAGTTAGTAAACACACATATCTCCTTGTTCTGTCAGCTGAAAGGGCCTAGAAACAACGAATTCCCAGGAGCAAAGAGCACTTCTAGCAGTCAGATTTAGGTTTCTAAAACCATTTTCCAGTAAATTAACCAAGTGTCTTTGGAGAAATGCTTCTAGGATTGAGGCAAGAAATACACAAAATGAGCCAAAGTATCTTTTAGTGCCAGAAAGTTATAAAGTAATTTAAAAACCCTACATTGATGGAGGTATGTCAAAGGGACCAAGGAGCCAACAGAAAGAACTCCCAATGGCCAAAGCTGAATCAATTTGAGCAACAAAATAAAGTAGTACTGGATTATAACCTCAAGTGTAAAATAAATTTCCATGAGTTCTTATTGATATAAATAAATGATTGAATAAATAAATGGGGTAAAGAGACAAATACCCCTTGTAGAATAATTATAAATAGTTTATATAAATACTTCCACCTCAAGGAAGGGAACATAAATTCCCATTTCTTAAGTGTGGAATAGAGGAATAGAAGTCACCATGCACAGCTATTTCCTTTCAAAGAGTGCAGTATAAAAGAGAGGGAACAAAGAGCTTCATGGTGGAGAAACCTGACAAACACTATCTCAGCCAAGTGATCAAAGTCAACATCAGTGATAAGTCATATTGATAGCATATGCTCCTGATATTATAAAGATTGAACTTTATTTTTGTGGTTTTCTACCAAAAGTGCAAAACCCAAATCTAACCATGAGAAAGACACCCAACAAATCTCAGTAGGTAGGCATTATACAAAGTACCTAACCAGTAGTCCTAAATATTGTCAAAGTCATAAAATACAAAGAAAGTCTGAGAAACTATCACGGCCAATAATATCCTACAGAGATATGACAGCAAATATAGTGTGGTATTCTGGATGGGATACCAAAACAACAACAACAAAAAGGACATTAGGGAAAGACTGAAGAAATCTGGATAGATTACAGACTTTAGTTAATAATAGTGTATCAATATTGTAACAAATGTACCATACCCATGTAAAATAATAATAAGGGAAATTGGATTAGGGAGTATTGGAGAACTCTCTTTACTATCTTCACAATATTTCTGTGAATCTAAAAGTGTTCCAAATCTAAAGTCTCTTTACACACACACACACACAAACAACAACAAAAAAATGAGCTGACCAAAGAAGTGAAAATCTCCTCCATGATTACAGTTATCTCAATGTTTCCCTTCCCCTCTCCTTCCAGGATGTAACCTTCAAGCCCTTGAGCCTCTTACTGTAGTCTTGGGAGAAAATTTTACACGGGTGGTTGTGTTTCTGAACATTTTGGAAGGTAACTAACTAACTGCCCTCCTGTTCCCGAATGTCTTTTCAAGGCTGTTTGTATAGTGAACAGCCTTGGAAGACAGAGAAGGTTTTTCTCCAGAGGAAAGGGAAGGTTTGCTTATTCTCCAGTCCAGTATAGTGTCTTCCTCTAGGACAGGGTCAGGGAGGTTTGCTTATAGTCCATTATAGAAGATTAAGGTTAGATAATTTTGGTGTTCCTCAGCTGTGACAATAACCCCATACATGCACAATATGCACCTGAATCATGCCATGTCACATGGGACAAGCAGGGGAGGGATGAGGTAAATTTACAGAACCTTTAAGTTCATGCTTCTTGTTGTATCCTCAGTAATAACTCCCCTTTTCTGTGACACAGACTCATCTGTGAGACTGTGGCAGAAAAACTTGTTAACTAGTGAGTAGGGTAAAATTCCAGACACTACACAGTTCCTGACAGTATGGTCTTGATGGTCAATGCCCTGCCTTGCCTCCAGCTAAACATTCTGAGTCTGAGAGAAGACTGCTCAGAGTCCACTTCTATCCCTGGTTGTTCTGTGCCGTACTTGTTGGTCTCCTCCTGTGTCTCTCCATCTAGTTTATGAACCTATGAAAAAGGACTTATCTTCCTTCACAGGGCCTCCAATAGTCCCTAGCATGTAGTAAGCACACACAAAATATTTGCCGAACAGGTGAAAGACTAGTGAAACTTTTTCGCATAACTTATCTCATAGCTTGACGCTATGAGTCACGCATGTGATGGGTGATACTTACCAAACAACTAGCAAACCTGCAAGCTCAGTAACTGCCCCAATTCCTACTCAGGCCCCCTAAATTCTGGGAGTTTCAGGTTCTTACTTCCTTTGACTTTAGCCCCTTAATGTTCTGATAATATAATTCCTGTGATTCCTCTTGCTTCAGAAGATAGCTGCTCATGTCACATATGGTAAATTTTATTGTATGTCTTGAGTATCATAGGGGAGGTATATATTCCATGATGGACAATTGTCTACCTTTTCTTTTTCTCTCTCTTCTTTAACAGAAACAAATAAACCCCACTTCACCACTCCAACAAATTTTTAAATATATTCTATTTACCTGTGCATTTTAAAATTTGTCATTTTATTAATGTTTATTTATTGTCCGCAATTTTCCCTTTTTGCCAGTCTGTTGGGAAACCTTCATATATGTGAGAACTTTGTATCTGATGGGATGGCTCTCATTCAACCTCATCCCTCAAAGCACTCTTCTTAGCCTGGTGGCTGGTATTCATGGAATGAATTCACAGCTTCCCCTCTTTCTGTCTCAACTTCATTTAATCTGTCAAATCTAAATTTCTATTGTCTTTTTACCACTTTCCTTTATTGAAGTATAACCCACTTACAAAAATTGCATACCTGTTGCTCAATAAATTATTACAGAGTTAATACACCAATGTAACAACCCCTTAGATTAAGAAACAATATTTCCACAAACCCAGAATTCCCTCAGGCTCCTTTACAATTAGTACTTCCTCTTTCCATCTGCAAAGAAAATGCTATTATGTCCTATAATACTACTGATTGCTTTTTTCCTGTTTTGTGATTATACACACACACACACACACACACACACACACACACACACACATATAATATATGTCAAACTATACAGGATGTCTTGTTTACATTTGACTTTTCTTACTAAAGTTTATGTTTTGAGATTCATCTATGTTTTTACATATAGCTGTAGATCATTCATTTAATTGATGCACGGTATTCCATCTTACTAATACGCCCCAGCTTAACTTATGCAATCTATTCTTGATGGACATGGGGGATGTTTTCAGTCTTTGACTTTAATGAATAGTGCTGCTATGAACATTTGTGTACAAGTCTTTTAGTGCACATGTGCATGGATGGATGTTAAATATAAACCTCAGAATGACGTTGCTATTCCTAGGATATGCATATTTTTAACTGGAGAAATTACTGCCAAACAATTTTTCTAAAGTGCTTGAATCAACTTATAATCTCACCAGCAGTTTCTAAGAGTCCTCTTAGCTGTACATATATTTGTTGTCTGTATTTTTATTTTTAACCACTCTGGTGGGTGTGACGTGGTATCTCATTATGTTTTAATTTGCATTTCCCTGATGACTAATAAGGTTGAGCACCTTTTCATTTGCGTGTTGGCCATTTTGATATCCTCCTTTGGATAGTGCTTGTTTGCATTCTCTTGTTCATTTTTCTCTTGTGGTTTCTGGCTTTTTTCGTTAATAATTTTTGCATTATTTATATATTCTGGATAAGAAGAATAGTCAGCTATTAATCGCTGTGTAACAAATCACCTCAAATGTAAAAGCAGGAACCAAAAGCCAATTGATTATGGTCACTGATTTTGTGGGTCAGAAATTTAGATACGACATAGTGGGGATGACTATCTCCAACACCCAATATCTAGTTCCTCCGCTGGGAACACTTCAGTGGCTGGAATCATCTGAGGCTTCTTCACTCACATGTCTGTCATGAGGTATGGGATGTCTAAAGGTTTGGCTCCACTTAATCTGTTATCCAGAGCATTTACACATGGCCCTTTTATGTGGTTTGGACATTCTCACAACAGAGAGACTTTAGGATTGTTGGATTTCTTATCTGCTGTCCTTGGACATCAAAACTGAGTATTGCAGTAGCACAAGGCAGAAGCTTGCATTTTCTCCTATGACCTAGTCTTAGAAGTAACATAGCATCACCTCCAATTTCTACTAATCAAAGCAATACCAAGCCTGCTCAGATTCATGGGGAGGAGAGTTAGCTCCTACTGATGGGAAGAGTGTCAAAGGATTTGCTACTGCATTTCAAAACCACCATAATTCACCCTCTGGCCACACATTATTTATATTCCTCCCATAAGCAAAACACACTCTACCTCTCCCAAGAACCCTCACCCTCACCCCACCCAAAGTCCCTCTGCACTATGGCATCAGGTCCAGTATCTTGTTGTCTAAACTAGGTCTAGATGTGAATAAGACTCTCCGTGTTCAATTTCCTGAGTATGATTCTTCTTCATCTGAAGGCCTGTGAACTAAAGTGACAAGTTATCTATCCCACATGATACAATGGTAGGACAGGCATAGGATATCTACAACAGACACTCCTGTTCAGGAAGGGGGGAAAATGGGAGGCATATAAGTTTTACTGCTCCATAGCAATTCTGAAGCCTGTTGGGCATGCGTTGGCACCTCTTTTGTTATGGACAAGTCCTCCTCCCTACTTGTGATTTTCCCTGTCTCTTAGCTCTGCCATCCTTATTTTTTATTCTGTATTCAGAATATTTATTTTCCATAAAAAGTAGCCTGTGTTTGCAGCTCAGTAGTTTTTTCAGGCTGCTTCCTGACTGTAGAATTTGGGGTGGGTCCAAAGATCTCCTTTTATTTTACATTCTGTCTACCCCTTTCAGTGCATGCTGGTATAATTACTTTAAAAACGTTGTAGAGTTTTACGGGTCAGTGTATAATCAGCTCCTTTAGACAAATGTCAAACCCTCAGGTCTCTTCAAGAGATAAGTCCCTCCTTAACTTGGGCTTCTTGTGTGGCAGTCATGGCATGATTATGTCCCCCAAATTCTGAAAAATCCTACTGTTCAAGAAACATTCATATTGTATAAATGCTTTAAGATTCTAAGAAAGCATTTTTTTTTTTTCTGAGAGATTTATGAATCTCTACCTTAAATTTTCTGATGTCTTTAGAAAGGGTTTTATAGTCACACATGTGAGGGTTTTCTTGTTTTTTTTTTTTTTTTTAGGTTCAATTTTTATTTCAAATTTAAGGGGTTCATGTGCATGTTTGCTACATGAGTATATTACATGAAGCTGAGGTTTGGGGTACGATTGAACCTGTCACACAGGTAAAGAGCATAGTACCTAATAGGTAGTTTTCTAACCTTTAACCTGCCCCCCCTTCCCCCTTTTGTAGTCCCCAGTGTCTATTGTTTCTATCTTTATGTCCCTGTGTACCTTATGTTTAGCTCCCACTTATAAGTGAGAATGTGTGGTGTTTGGTTTTCTGTTTCTGTGTTAATTTTTTTTAAGATAATGGTCTCCAAATATATCCTTGTTGCTGCAAAGGACATAATTTCATTCTTTTTATGGCTGTGTAGTATTCCATGGTGTATATGTACCACATTTTCTTTAACCAGTCCACTGTTGATGGGCACCTAGGTTGATTCCATGATTTTGCTATTGTGAATAGTGCTGTGAATATCTGAGTGCATGTGTCTTTTTGGTAGAATGATTTGTTTTCCTTTGGGTATATACCCAGAAATCGGATTGCTGGGTTGAATGGTAGTTCTTTTTTAAGTTCTTTGAGACATCTCCAAACTGCTTTCTACAGTGGCAGGACAAATTTAAGATGCATAGTTTGCAAATATCTTCTCCCATTCCATAAGATGTCTGTTTACTCTGTTAACAGTTTCTTTTGCTGTGCAGTAGTTTTTCAGTTAAACTAGGTCCCACTTGTGAGTTTTTGCTTTTATTGTAATTGCTTTTGAGAATTTTGTCATAAATTCTTTGCCAAGGCCAATGTCCAGAAGGGTATTTCCTATATTTTGTTTTAGGATTCTTATAGTTTGAGTTCTTACATAAAGGTAAAATAAGTCTCTGATCCATCTTGAGTTAATTTTTGTGTATGGTAATAGGTAGGGGTCCAGTTTCGTTCTTCATCCTTCATTAGACAGTTATACTAGCACCATTTTATGAATAGGGAGTTCCTTCCCCATTGCTTATTTTTGTTAACTTTGCTGAAGATAAGTTTGGTTTAGGTGTGTGCCTGTATTTCTGGGTTCTCTATTCGATTCCACTCATCTATATACCTGTTTTGGTACTGGTGCCATGTGTTTTGATTACTATAGCCTTATAATATGGTTTGAAGTCAGGAAATGTGATGCTTTCAGCTTTTTTTGTTGTTGCACTGGCAATTTTGGCCCCTTTCTGGTTCCATAAGAATTTTAGAATAATTTTCTAATTCTGTGAAAAATGACCTCGGTAGTTTGATAAGAAAAGCACTGAATCTGTAGATTTGGCTTCATCTTTATCCTGAGACTGTTTTCCTGACAAGACTCTGGATTACTATGATAACCCATTGTTACCTAGAAAGATTTTCCTTGACCTTGTTATATTTCCTCCAAATTCATCTTTCAAAATGCACAGTTATTATTACCTCCTTAACCCAGGCACAAACTGAAATGCTAACTTGTTGTAAATTACTGGCCATGTTTATGGACTTAGCACAAAATATGCCCCCTTACAATATCTTTGCTGCTTGGTAAGTTGAGATGAAATGAACACCAACAGTGTATGGATCTGCTACAAAACAGTGGGACAGGGGCACACAAGGGAACAGAAATTTAGCTAACCCAGCCCATAAAAATCTCATGACATAAACATCGTACCTTTCCCCAATCCCTTTCCCAAATTGCATCTCATACCTTAGATCTTGACCCTTCAAATATGGGAGGTGTGAGCTGGCACTGTGCTTTAAAGACAGAGAACATTTGTTTGTCATCCTCTGAGGGTCCCCACATCCAGCACAGGCTTA
Source organism: Piliocolobus tephrosceles (assembly GCF_002776525.5). NCBI lineage: Eukaryota > Metazoa > Chordata > Mammalia > Primates > Cercopithecidae > Piliocolobus > Piliocolobus tephrosceles. The sequence goes on along the minus strand of NC_045445.1, from coordinate 5,015,796 downwards.
AAAAAGTCTAAAGGCTGGACTCTTTCACCAACTGTCCCCCTTTTAGGGAATCTATAATAAAGAGCATGAAGGTGACTCAACAATGTCTGGTGGGAAATTCTGAATAGCTTCACTATGGCAGCAACCTGTGGATTGCATTTACATTCTCTTAATGGTTTCTTTGATGAACACAAGCCCGGTTATTAATGTAGTTCAGTTTACAAATCTTTTACATTTTGCCTATAAAATCTTCTACTCCAAAGCCAAAAAGATATCTCCTATGCATTCTTCTAGTAGGTTTATTGTTTTACTATTCTCGTTTAGATTTATAATATACCTGGGATCTTGTTTTAGTTAGGAATCAAATTTTATTTTTTTCCACATAGATATTTGATATAGCCATATTCATACTGAAAAAAATTCTATATGCCAGCACAGTCAGAAATAAATTCTCCAAATATGTACGGGTCTGCTTTCAGACTTTCTATTTCTGTTACATTTGTCTATTTTTCTGTCCTTGTGCCTTGTGTCTGATTTACTATAGCTCATATAACTTGTTTTAATAAATCAGTTTACTGATGTATGAGTTATATCCAATAGGGTTTACCTATTTTAAGTATATAATTTGATGAGTTCTGACAAACATATATAGTTTTCTCAATCCCTATGATTAAGATACATCACCAAACCCATGTTCTCCTGGTCTCCTATGACATCTTCTAGAAGTTTTATCATTTTGTAGTTTACATTTAGGTCTATGATCCATTTGGAGTTAGCTTTTGTGAAACATATAAGATCTGTGTCTAGATTCATGGTGGGTTTTTTTTTTTTTTTTTTTTTTTTTGCACATGGATCACCAGTTGTTCCAGCATCATTTGTTGAAAAGGTCATTATTTCTTCCATTGAATTGCCTTTCCTCCTTTGTCAAAGATCAATTCACTACAAATGTGCGGGTCTATTTCTGAGTTATTTTGTTCTATTAATCTATTTATTTATTCTTTTACTAATACCACACTGCTGTGACTAATGTAGCTTTATAGTAATACCTGAAGTCAGATAGTATCAGTCCTCTGAATTTGTTCTTCTTCAATGTTGTGTTGATGATCCTGGTTATTTTGCTTGTCCATTTACACTTTAGAATCAGTTTGTCCCTATATAGAAATAACTTGCTGAGATTTGAACTGAGATTGCATTGACTCTATATCAAGTTAGAGAGAGCTGACATTTATAACTATATTGAGTCTTTCTATCAATAAACCAGAAATTTTCTCAATATATTTAGATCCTCTTTGATTTCTTTTTCAGAATTTTATAGTTTTCTTTCTATAGATATTTTGTGTATTTTGTTAGATTTGTTCCTCAGTATTTAATATTTTGGTTGAAATGTAAATAGTGTTGTGTTTTGAATTTCAAATTCTAATTGTTCACTGCTAGTATATAGAAAATAAATTGACTTTGGTACATATTCTGCAACCTTGCAATAATCACCTATTACTTTCAAAAGCTTTTTTGTTGATTCTTTGAGATTTTCTACATGCACCATTCTGTCATTCATGAACAGTTTTATTTATTCCTTCCCAATCATTATATCCCTTTTTTTCCTTTTCTTGCTCTACTGAATTACCTAGGGCTTCCAGTCTGATGTTGAATAAGAGTGGCAGGAGGGGGCATTCTTGCCTTTTTCCTAATTGTTGACAGAAAGCTTCTTATTTCTCTCTATTAAGTATGATGTCTATTGCTAAAAAATAATAGATTTTTTAACAGTATACATGGAATATTTATCAATATAGATAACATTCTGGATAATACCACATGTATCAATTAATTTAATGGAATCTATATCATACAAAGTATGGTCTCTGACCAAAATTGAATTAAACTAGAAATAATAACAAATATATTTGAAAAATTGCCAAGAATTTAGAAACTAAAAGCACACTGTTAAGTAACTAATGAGTCATAGAAGAAATGAAAAGGGAAATTAGAAACTTTTTAACGAAATGAAAGCATGATACATCAAAATTTATGGGATGCAGTTAAAGCAGCGCTAGGAAAGAAAGTTATAACAGTGAATGCCTATAGTAAAAAAATAGTCTCAAATTAATGCCTTAAGGTTTCACCTTAAAAAATAGAGAAACACAAATAGTAATAATTATAAGATGGAGAAATAATAAAATAAAAGGACAAATCAATAAAATAGAAGTAGATAAACAGCAGAGAAATTCTATGAAGACAAAGCTGGTTCTTTGAGATTAATAAAATCCATAAACCTCTTCCCATGCCTATCAGAAACAAAAGAGAGATGACAAAAATTATTAACGCCAGAATGGGAAAGGAAATTGACTACAGATTCTATATACATTAGAATGTAAAAGAAAAGAAACAAAATCAAATATTATGAAACACTTTATGACAATAAAATTGATAGCTTACATGAAATGGACAAATTCTTTAAAGGACATAAACTATCAAAATTCATTCGAGAAAAAATAAATAACTTGAAAAACTCTATACCTGTTAAAGTCATCATATTTATAGTGAAAAACCTTCACACAAAGAAAATTTCAGGCACAGATGGTGTTATTTGTGAATGTTGTCAAACATTTGTTGAAGAAATAATATCAATTCCACACAAAGTCTTAACAAAAAAGTGAAGAGGAAAGAATACTTCACATCTCATTTTATGAGGCTATCCTTCCTCAAAGTTGTTAAAAAGACATTACAAGAAAAGAAAGTTACAGACATATATCCCTTAACATAGATGCAAAAATTTTGAACAATGTTTTAACAAATTAACTGCAATGACATATAAAAATGATAATATGTCTTGACCAAAATGATTTTATATTGAGAATGCAAGTTTGATTTAACATTTGAAAAATCAGTCGTTAGAATTCTCTATATTAACAAACTAAAAGATAAAATTATGATCTTCTCAATAGACGAAAATAAAGCAATTGAGAAATCCAAAACTATTTCCCTACAAAAACATTCTGCAAATTATTATTAGTAATAGAAGGGGACGCCCTCAGCCTCATAAAGAATATCTATGAGAAATCCATGGCTAATAGTTTATGTAATGATGAAAGACGAGTGTTTTTTTTTTTTTCTGAAATTAGAAAGGCAAGGATGTCCACTCTCACCATTTCTATTTGACAGTGTACTGGAGGTTCTAAACAGGCCAATTAGGCAAGAAAGAGAAATAAAAGTCATCTATTTTTAAAGATAATTTTTGTTTCTATATACTAGCAATAAACCATCTGGAATTGAAAGGCATAAAACAATACCAATTCCAATAGTATCAAATGATGAAATGCTTAGGGATAAATCAAATGCAATGTGAACAAGACATATTAACTGAAAATTCTAAAGCACTGTTAAGATAAATGAAAGAAAGATCTAAATAATAGAAACACATTATTTCTTTTGTCTAAACACAAGCATTTTCTTTGCAGACTTCACAAGTTAATTATAAAGTACATATGGAAATACAAATTACCTGGAATCACCAAAATAAACTTGGTAAGAAAGAACAAGTTTGGAAGACTTACATTTTCTAATCCCAAGACTTATTATAAAGCTACAATAATCAAGATTGAGTTATATCAGCATCAAGAAAGACAAATAGGTCAATGGAACAGAATAAAATCCAGAAATAGATCCTTACATACATGAACAACTGATTTGCAATAAAGCTACAAAGGCATAGGAGTGGAGGAAATATAGCCTTTTCAACAAATTTTGCTTTTAAAATTGGCTATCTATATACCAATCATATCCATATGAGGTATGAACTTTGGTCTATACCTCATACCAAGTATAAAGATTGTCTTTAAATAGATAAGAGGCCAAAATGTAAAACCCCAAACTATAATATTTCTAATAGAAAACAGAAGAAAATGTTTACAACCTATAGATTTCTTATACATGACAATAAAACCATGATAAAAAAGAAAAAAGTAGGTTTTATGAAAATTAAAATATCTGCTCTTCAAAATACACTGTTAAGAATGAAATACAGGGCATACACCAGAAGAAAATAATTGCAAATCATTAAGCACTTTATATGGATCATATAAATAACTCATAAAACTCCACAATGAGAAGGCAAACATTCAATTAAAAATAGGCAAAATATTTGAAGAGACACTTCACCAAAGAAGATATGCAAATCATAAACAAATATAAAATGAATATCATTACTCATTATGAAGACGCCAAATAAACCACAATAATATATAATTACACATGTATTAGCATGGATATAAGTCCCACATCCTGGGAAATTCCTCAGTCCTAGGAAAACCTGAATTGTTGGTCACTCTAAATTACAATTAAACAGAATTTTATAAAATGCAAACTAATCTGTTAATGACACATTATGTTAAGTATTACCTAGGGATGGAAAGTGAGGAGGGACCTAGGGAGTGAGGAATTACGCAGGGGCACAAGGAAACTTTAGAGTGTGGTAGAAGTGTTAATTCTCTTGATTGTAATGATGGTTTCAAGGATATATACAAACGTCAAAAAGCGTAATACTGTATGCTTTAATCATGCGTAGTTTATTGTGTGTTAATTTACCTCACAATGCTGTTAAAAATAAATGTACTGACTTGGCTGTGTCATGAAGGTCTCATATGTGTTTCTGTCATTAAGCTCTGGTAATTTTATATTTCCATTGTGATTTCTGATTTAAATAATAAGTTATTTAGAAGTGTGTGTTTAATTTTTAAAAATATGGTCATTTCTGTTTATCACTTTTATTATTAGCTTCTTACCTAGTTTTGTGGTAATAAGAGATCAATCTGTATGATATCTAAGTTTTTGAAGTTTAGTAACACTTTCATTACAGCCTAGATCATGATCATTGTTTTTTGGTACATTTTTCATGGATGAGAAAAATCTGTATCCTATAATTGTTGGCTAAAACTTTACATATGTTCATTGATCAAGCCAATATGCCTTTCTCTGTCATTCATGAAACCAGTCCTTCTCAATCTAGTTAGACTTGATAACTCTCTTTGCTTTGTGCTAATTAGCATATGTTTTCTATTACTATTGTGACATTTATTCACAATAATACAATATGACTTGTTTGCTGAGCTTTTACACTGTATTTTAATGAGGAAAGAGAATTCTTCCTTAGTATCAGAAATTCCTATTATGAAAAACTCCTATCTGTACCCTATTGACAGGAGTAGTGCTCATGGCTATGTTTATAACCCTGTGGAGGTAGCTAACAAAACACCGGATGTCTCCATCTAATTAAAGAAGAAAGACAGGGTCTCACAGGAGGCACTAAGGCTGGGTAAGCTGGAAGTCAGGACTGCTGTGAAGCGGGATTTAATAGGAGCTAGTGATACAGCCTTTTAACAAGAAAAACCTAGTGTTGCTTCTCTCCTCTCTCCACCCAAATCCTGGCATCCTCAAGAAACCATGACGCATGTGGATACTACACACTTCAGGGATGAGGTGAAGTGCACAGGGTGATGAGAAGAGAGTCCTGGCTGATGGGAACCAGGGTTCACAGCCCCATGGAGACATCTCTTTTCCTGAAAAGAAGTATGCTATTTACAAAGTCCAGTAATACATGATTGAGTCTTGTGCTTAGCTCCTGAGGCCAATGATCAGCAAGAGGATAGAGTTGGCAGCTTGGCATCTAGCAACAGCCCAGATATGCTGAGCCCAAAGAATTGTTTCTGAAGGCCACTCAGCTACATTCATCAGTCTTTTGACTGACCTCTGCACAGTTTCCAGTGACTGACATTAACTGCAAAGCACCCTCTGGGTAGACTTGACAAGCCAAATCCCCAGTTGCACTATCTCTGCGTGTTTAAAGTGCCTTAGGTAATATTTCCTCCTGACATTCTAGATCTCACAAAGCTTTGTAGAGGAAACTTCTCCTTCAGCATTACAAGCTTCTATGAGCTCAATTATAATCATGTATTTGTCATGAGAAGTTCTAATGATAATTTTCAGAGTTATTATTGTAATACTTAATCCTAATAGCAATTGTTAACAAGGTTGATAACCGCAGGGACCTCACAATCGCATTTATGATGATGAATCAATCTTGAAAGAAGTTGAAAAGGAGAGGAGTTCTAAAGAATGTATGGAAGCAGCTGGATGGTTGAGAAACATATTTACTACACAGACTTCTTACTCTTGGGGACCGTAACGAATGCGTAGAAGTACAAGACTCAGTGCCCACCATTGACATACCAGTTTAGTGGAGGAGGCAAACATATTCACCAGTGGTGATTTGTTGCTTGACAACTCTAGAGAATAGATCCCTGGGTCATGACTTACCTCCTTAGGATGCTGAAAGGAAACCTCTTCACCAGCAGAGTGCTTTGTTCACAGTGGATATTCACTGGTAGTGAGCACTCTGCCCTTCTCTGTTACTCTTCTCTTTGCTTCCTGCCCATCCATCTCTGGCTGCCAGACCTACTAGAACTTCATCTATCTTCCCATTTTCTCCCAGTCATTATTCAACCATGAAAAGTTTAGCTTAACTCTCTCACCTGATCTCCACACACCTCAGAGTTAGTCTCAGGAAACAAAGTTACTACAGGTAAGGGGAAGCACTAGAGAAGAGCTGAATAACCTGACAATCATGTTGGGCAATGCTAGTACCCAACCCACTGCCAGGCTCTGGCAAAAGAGGGGAGTAAAATAGGAAGAATATATTCTCTAAATGCAGATGGCTGCAGAAAAAAGCAGGAAGCAAACAAAAGGGGATATGAAATGAGTAGAGGGGTTCAGTAATTTCTTGAGTTAGTTTCAAGAACCCATGAAATGTACCACCTTAGATGCATTCATTTGATATTATGCATGTGGTTGGTTTCTGCTTTTCCATGATGAGAACTGGTCTTTCTAAAGAGTTCTAGTCATTGAAGTCAGTACAAAAGGCAGATTGATATAATGATTAAGATTTTTCTCTCCAGAGTCAGACTGCCTGGGATCAAGTTTTAGTTCTGCTACTTGCTAAGTGTTATCTTGGATAACTTCACTAAGCAAACTTCATCTCAGCTTCTTTGTTTGTGAGGCAGGACAATGATAATAGTAACACCTATATCCTAGGCCTATGAAAATGAGGAATACATGAGTGAATGTGTGTAAAGTGCTCAGGAAAGGGTCTGGCTCATGGTAAGCACTCAATAACTGTTATCAGTGCCTGTTGCAGAGGACTAGGATGTCAGGGAAAGCAAGCTGGAGGGAGAGAACACATGCATGGGATAACGCCTGTGAATGAAACTGATAACTAGAAATTGGGCAATTTAAAAGTATTTGTTGGAATGATTTCTCCTGAGCCCTTCTCTCTTCTGTGGTATGTGACATTTTCAAGAATATGATTTGCTTTTATTTTGGCCTAAGGCCACCTCAAGTGGTAAAATCCCTTCATGTCCTACCCAAGCTTCTTTCCAATTCCACTCTGCTCTTAGGTCCACCAACTCCAATATCATATCATACCAGCTAGCTGCTACTGCCTTCTTTGTCCTCATTGCTCCTTTTCTTCTCTTCTCTTGTTCAAACTGTCACTCTTCAAAAGTGTCTCCTCTCCCACTCAGCTCATTTGCCCTGGACAATTCTACTGGCAAGGACTTTCTAGGAGAGGAGAGAAAACTCCTGCTGCATTTGGCAGGGTCTGCTATGCAGTGACTCACTGGAGTGTTTAAGGGATGTCCAGAAGCTGGTTCTCAGCTACTTTTCCAATTCAGACAATGTTATGGTCCTAGAGATAACTCATTCCATTGTTTACTTGCTTACTTCATGCAACAGGCTCTTGTTCTGCCAGGCCCTGTGCGGGCTACAGGTGTGGTTGTGTGCCTATGTGTGTGAAAACATATGTGGATATGTGTATTCATGTGTACGTGCACATGCACAAATGTGCATGTAGGAGGCACAATGCAAATTTATCCCGCTCAGAGATTAGGCTCTGGGAGACAGGCTACTTTGGCAGGTGCTAGATGCCTACTCCTCCCTTCCCATTGAGAAGCATGGTAGCCTAAAAGTCGTACACATATCTTCCTGTTCTGGTAAGACCACTTGGGACCAGACATCAGCCCTGGGAGGGTAGCTACTTTGCCAACCCAAGTTTTCCCTTTGTAAGATTCTTTTCCAGCCTCCAACAATGTTGACTATAACTAACCTTTCTCTACCAGATGATATAAATTTTGCTACCGTTCCAGTCTTTCTTCTTTTTTTTCTTCATACAAGATGGACACTTTTCTTTTATCAGTCATCAAGATTACTTGCTAAGATTCAAGTAACAGCAGACTCCTTGGAGGGCATATGCTCACCAATCATCTCAGCAACATGGCACAAAGATGTAAGTTCCTCAAGCAAATAAGGCCTTTAGGGAATTTTAATGTCTAAATTAGTATTTTCTGACCCTATTCTTAGATTCAGATTTTCTCCAGTCAAATCCTTATAACCAAGTCAGCAAAGCCAGTAAGAAGCAGGGGTGAGAAGGGGTGCTTAGAGATCATCTAGTTTAATCCTATCAGTGGACAAATGGGAAACAGAAGGTTTAGAGTAAGTAAGTGACCCATTAAAAGTCATAGATGAACTGAGTGACAGTTCCGGATGAGGACTGGATCTCCTTCCCCACACCCCACCCCCACCTCCTGGACTAAGGCTCTTCATACCTCTCTATGCCGCCCTACTCTGGAGATTATTTGGAGCTGCAGTCTTTACTTCCGGGTTTCTCCAGTGAGTCCATGAGCTTTAAGACTCACCCAGGGCATATGATAGGATTATGAAACTCAGCCCATCTTTAAGGAGCCTCTGATGGGATTTAAATGAAGAAGAGGACCCTGGGTTTTAAGGCTTGGAAGCCATTCAGATGGATTGGCTGCACAAGTGTGGCACTGGGGAAAGAGAAACCCATATCCCAAGGTAGAAATGGGATGGCAGACTGAAATAAAAAGGCAAGTTAGCCCTTCTGTTAGCTTTCTGAACCCGTAGAATTTCACTGTGACCTGTTGAGTAATGAGCAGAGTTAGAGAATAGACTAGCAGATAACAGAAGTGTATTGCTAAGGCCGAGCATGGTGGCTTACACCTGTAATCCCAGCACTTTTGGAGGCTGAAGTGGGCAGATCACTTGAGGCCAGGACTTCGAGACCAGCCTGGCCAACATGACAAAATCCTGTCTCTACTAAAAATACAAAAGTTAGCCAGGTGTGGTGGCACACCAGCTACTTGGGAGGATGAGGCACAAGAATTGCTTGAACCCGGGAGGCAGAGGTTGCATACGTACCCTTCTATATTTCTATACCATACTTCTACACTTTCATGAAACAACACAACCATTGTGTGTGTCTGCCTGATAAGAACAGAGTATCCCCTGTACAAAAGTAGACATTCTCATCCTTTCTTCAAAGTGTGGAGATGGAGAGACCCTAAAATTTTTGCATCTACTTCTGGGAAACAATCACATAATCTAGCTCTGAGATATATTAATTTATTCACAAATTCAGTCACAATGCTGAACATTCTTTTATAAAAAGATAAGATCGTAAAGTTAATCACCAAATAAACTTGTATTAAATAGTATGAGGAAATATAAAAGAAAGAAAAATTATGAATAGCTATTATAATCCATGTTTCTGTACCTTGTCATGAGTCCATAGCAGAATTTTTAACTTCTCATTCCACATTTTCTTTGCCTTCACTGGTGACCTCATCTGGTTGGAGTTCTTTATCTGGTAGCATGATTGAAAACTTCATCCCTGAAAAATCTGAAGCTTTAATGGTCCTGCCTTTTTTTTGTTGTTGCTGTAACTATAATTTCCCTTTAACTTTTATTTTGGTGGAAGTACAGTCATACATTGCTTAATGACAGGGATACATTCTGAGAAATGCGTCATTAGGCGATTTTATCATTGTGCAAGCATCATAGAGTGTACTTAGACAAACCTAGATGGTAAAGCCCACCACATACCTAGGCTACATAGTACAGCTTATTGCTCCTAGGCTACACACCTGTACAGCATGCTACTGTATTGAATACAATGCAGGCAGTTGTAACAAAATGGTAAGTATTTGTGTATCTAAACACATCTAACCATAGAAAAGGGGTAGTAAAGACATGATATTATAACCTTATGGAACCACTGTCATATGCATGATCTATCATTGACCGAAATGTTGTTGTGTGGTGCATAACTGTATATAAAAAAAGGCACAGGAAAATCTCCACTGTTCCAGGCATAGTACTCTCTGCCTCCATTATGTAGCAGCAACCCAATTCCACTTGGTTGTCAGGATCAATCATCCCAGCCAATATAATAATCCTTCTTTGCCTCTTGGTTCAGTAGAATGAAGATCACAAAATGATCAGGTCATCGTCTCAACTTACAATTCAATGGAATGAGACTCCTTGATTCACACGCTGGGTGTTATGGACTAAATTATGTTTATCTTTAAAATTATCTTTAAAATTTATATGTTGAAGCCCTAACTCCCCATCTGATTGTATTGGAGATAGGGCCTTTAAGGAGGTGATTAAGGTTAAACATGGTCAGAAGAATGAAACCCTGAACCAATAGAACAGGTATTATCATAAAAGAGGAAGAGAGACCAGAGATCACTCTTTGTTCATGTGAAGACACAGTGAGAAGGTGGCCTTTGGGAAACTAAGTAGTAGACCCTCACCAGAACTCTACTGGAACATCAACTTTGGACTTACAGCTTCCAGAATTATGAGAAAATAAATTTCTGTTGTTTAAGCCACCCAATCTATGGAATTTTGTTATGGCATCCTGTGCAAATGAAGACAACTGGTTTCTGGTTCAAAGCATATAGCACATCCTGTAAAATAGAACTGCAACATTTCTATTTTAACCCCATAATACACTATTATATTATTGTATTATGCCAGATACTTCTGAGTAATGAGATATGAGGTAAAACAGTGAATTACTTGAGCATGAGTATATTTTCAGTTATTTTGCAGTGAAATGATTTCTTTCTTTTCTATTTTATTTTATTTTATTTTTATTTTTGTTTTTTATTATACTTTAAGTTCTAGGGTACATGTGCATAACGTGCAGGTTTGTTACATATGTATACTTGTGCCATGTTGTTGTGCTGCACCCATCAACTCGTCAGCACCCATCAATTCATCATTTATATCAGGTATAACTCCCCAGTGCAATCCCTCCCTCCTCCCCCCTCCCCATGATAGGCCCCAGTGTGTGATGTTCCCCTTCCCGAGTCCAAGTGAACTCATTGTTCAGTTCCCACCTATGAGTGAGAACATGCGGTGTTTGGTTTTCTGTTCTTGTGATAGTTTGCTAAGAATGATGGTTTCCAGTTGCATCCATGTCCCTACAAAGGACGCAAATTCATCCTTTTTTATGGCTGCATAGTATTCCATGGTGTATATGTGCCATATTTTCTTAATCCAGTCTGTCACAGATGGACATTTGGGTTGATTCCAAGTCTTTGCTATTGTGAATAGAGCCGCAATAAACATACGTGTGCATGTGTCTTTATAGCAGCATGATTTATAATCCTTTGGGTATATACCCAGTAGTGGGATGGCTGGGTCATATGGTACATCTAGTTCTAGATCCTTGAGGAATTGCCATACTGTTTTCCATAATGGTTGAACTAGTTTACAATCCCACCAACAGTGTAAAAGTGTTCCGATTTCTCCACATCCTCTCCAACACCTGCTGTTTCCTGACTTTTTAATGATTGCCATTCTAACTGGTGTGAGATGGTATCTCATTGTGGTTTTGATTTGCATTTCTCTGATGGCGAGTGATGATGAGCATTTTTTCATGTGTCTGCTGGCTGTATGAATGTCTTCTTTTGAGAAATGTCTGTTCATATCCTTTGCCCACTTTTTGATGGGGTTGTTTGTTTTTTTCTTGTAGATTTGTTTGAGTTATTTGTAGATTCTGGATATTAGCCCTTTGTCAGATGAGTAGATTGCAAAAATGGGGAAAGGATTCCCTATTTAATAAATGGTGCTGGCAAAATTGGCTAGCCATAAGTAGAAAGCTGAAACTGGATCCTTTCCTTACTCCTTATACGAAGATTAATTCAAGATGGATTAGAGACTTAAATGTTAGACCTAATACCATAAAAACCCTAGAAGAAAATCTAGGTATTACCATTCAGGACATAGGCATGGGCAAGGACTTCATGTCTAAAACACCAAAAGCAACGGCAGCAAAAGCCAAAATTGACAAATGGGATCTAATTAAACTAAAGAGCTTCTGCACAGCAAAAGAAACTACCATCAGAGTGAACAGGCAACCTACAGAATGGGAGAAAATTTTTGAAATGATTTCTTTCATCAAAAGCAATACTATTTTCAATTACTATTATGGTTGATTAGGCAACCAATACGTTCATGAACTGTGATGCTCACAGAAGTATTTCAGACAGAGAAGCCAGACCCATATTCATAACATGTCATTTCCAGTGGGGATGAACCACTTCTTTCTCATTGATGGAATAAAGGCCATTATAATCAAGCTGCCACCACATGGCTAGCCGGTCTCCCCCAAGGAAATGTTGCCATGTCTAGGGCTCAGTACTGTTCTCTGATGTTGACAGGTAATGTAATCAACAGTCATAGTAAACAGATAAGCTGCTGAGCCTATTTGTTAACTTCTATCCCTGCCACTACAGCCACTCTGTTTATGGAATCTATTGAGTAAGGATTTGGGTGGCTAAAAAAAGGGCTAATAGAAATTCACAGAATGTGTTTTTTTGCACACATAATTATTGCACCTTCTCTGCAGTATATGCCCTTTAGTGAGCATTCATGTGACATACAAATACCTTCACACTCTGTGACCATTCTGAGTGATCTTTCATTGTCACCAGTCTTCCAATTGCATTCTTTCAAAGTCCCTGGCCATATAGCCAAATCATTGAGAAGTGATAACAAATTAGTAAAGATTTGTACCTCTGGACATCTTTTATTCCAGACTAAGTAAACAGTAAAGCATACAGCATGAAGCTTTGCCAACTGGAAAAATTCCCTTCACCCCTATCTTTCGGGGTAACATCTGAGTGGGGCTTTAATGCTACAGCTGTCCACTTCCAGAATATCATGCAGAAATTTCTATAAAATAGATCTGATATTTCCTTCTCAGTCAACTGGTCTATATTAAGCCATAGATGTAAATAGAGTGAGAAGATTCAATATAGCAGGTATCAGTCTGAGTCACCTACTTATGCAACTTACCTGCATTTTCCAGGCCTACTTCAGCCTTACCTGTTATATATCATTTTCATCTGATGATAAATTTCTGCTGTGCCGTATGTCATCCTGATGGAATCGTGGAACAGAAAAGGAAAATTAGGTAAATACTAAGGTAATCTGAATTAAGCATGGATTTTAGTTAATAATAATATATCAATATCTGTTCATAATTATATCATAATTAATATATTAATGTAAGATATTAAAACAAGGAAACTGCTATGGAATATGTGAGAATTTTCAATGCTGTGTTCACAATTTTACTGTAAATAGAAAATTATTACAAAAAATGTTTACTAAACAAAAAAGGAAAAAGGAATAGAACATAACAAGCATCCCAGAAATTCCCTTCTGACTTTTCTAACTTCCTTATCCAATCAACCCAGAGATAATTACTCTTCTGATTTTGATCTCATTGTTTTGCCTGTTTTGAATTTTATAATAGTGGAATCACACAGCATCACACAGCGTGTATTCTTTATCTGACCTATTTTGTTCAAATTATGTTTGCAAGATTCCCTTGCTACATTTTTTATCTTGAATTTTTGTGTGAGATTCATTTATGTTGTTGCTTTTTTATTTTCATTGACATATTGCACTTCATTGTATAAATATAAGACGATTTATTTTGCCATTATACTATTTTAAGAGATTTATGTTTTTTCCAGATTTAAGCTAATGCTACTGATTAAATGCTACTATGAACATTGTTGTATGTGAATTTTGGTACACATTCTTATTAGTTGTATATGTAGAAGTGGAACTGGTGGTTCATAGACTATGCATATGCCTAGATTTGGCAGATGCCTCCAGTCTTTTCAAAAGTGCTAATACAAAATTCCATTTCTGCCTAGGTTATAGAAGCTGGGAAAAGCATTGCTCCCACCTTAACACCAAGAGTAATAAGATAAAGTCCAAAATTCTAATATTTCTTGATACAATCAGTAACCTGAGGTCACAAAGAGAGACAGGATATGTGTACCAGCTCATCTGCATCAGAGCATAGGCGAAAGAAGCACTAGTGGCCATACAAACAGGTAAGATAATCATTTAACTTTTAACAAATTCCAAAGGCCGAGCATGCCTGGGGGGCATCCCAGGATGCCTGGGAGCCCTAGACACCAGAGAACTTTGGACTCACTCATGAACTCTTTTCCTTGAACCTCTACTAGGTTTTTTGTCAGAAAGTTTGATTCCATTGTGGGAGAACAAAGAGTCCACCTTGGTGGTACAGACATGTAAGAAGGTATTGGATGTCATTGCACAAAAACCAAGATGACCAAATACTCACTTCAAAATCTTACTTCACATGAAGCAAAATACTTAAGTCACTAGGAACAAGATAAGCTAATTTTGTTACCTACAGAGATAGGTAAACGCAAATTATGCTTGGAAATTGATAGAAGTCCCTCCCAACTTCCCCCTACCCCCTCAAAAAAAAAGCAAAACAGAAACTCCATGGGAGAGTGGCAGAAACAGTTCTGAGCTAAAGAGGTCTAGCAATACAATTATAACTCTACTGTGACTAAGGAAGCGGCAGAAAACTGTCTCTGCCACCAAAACAAGAGAAATTGGCTCCCACGGAGAGGAGAAGCAGGAAACGAACAGAGGAAACATCATCTTTGAGACCTAGCCACACAGATTCTGTCTAAAACTGAGGTTGGGCCGTGATATCCACAAACTTTCCTCAATCATTAGACCAATAAACGCGAAGCTTCCACCTTAAGAAAATAAACGAACAACTGAATGCACAGTAAGCAGTAGAAAAATAATAATCAAGATAGGAAATCAATGGTATTGAAAGAGAAAAGCAGTACAGAAAGATCAATACAATTTTTTTAAATTATTGATAAAATTGATATGATAAACCTTTTGTATGTGTGAAAGTGAGAGAAGACACAATTTAGCAATACGAGGAATAAAAAGGCACTCAATACAGATCATATAGAATTTTAGAAGAGAAAAGAAGAATACTGCTGAGCTACATAACTTCAAAAATGTTCTGGTAAGTCCAAAAGAGAACACATATTGGATGGATTTATTTATGTGAAATATCCAGAAAAGGCAAATCTATTGAAACAGAAATTAGTATTTCCCTGGGTCTGGGGATGGGAATGGGGATTGACTGCAAATGGGCATGAGGGATGTTTTTGGGATTATGGAAATGTTCTAAAATTGAACTTAGATGATTGTATGATTCTATAAATTTACTAAAAATCATTGAATTACACACTTGAAACAGGTGAAATTTGAGGTAGGTAAATTCTTTATCAATAAAGCTCTTAAAAGCATAATAAGGGCCTCATATAGTTGAATTTATCCCAAAAAACTTGGTAACTGATGAAAAAATAGACAAATTCTTTGAAAGATATGAACTACCAATGCTCATTCAGGAAAGAATAGATAATCTAAATAGTTATAAATTTACTAATTAAGGATAAAGAAGAAAAATAATATAATATCAATAGATGCAGGAAAAGCAGTTGACAAAATTCAGCACCAATTCATGATAAAATTCCTAGCAAATTAAGAACTAAAAGAACTTTGTTTACTCAGAAAAGTTTATATATCAAAAATCTACAGTTCACATTATATATAATACTGAAATGCACTATGCTTTCCTTTTAAGATTAGGACAAGACAAGAATATGCACTCTCTCTACTTATATTTAACATTGTTTTAGGGATACTAACCAGTGCAGTAAGGAAATTTAAAAAGCACACATATTAGAAAAAAAATTAAACTGGGTATATTTACAGTTGACTGAATATTCTACTTAGAAAATTCCAAAGAATTCATATAAAAGCCATTGGAACTACTAAGTGAATTTAAGAAAGTTGCAGCACACAAGATCAATTAAAAAAATCAATAATATTTCCATATACTGGTAATGAATCACCAAAAATGGAAAATTTTTAAAAGTACCATTTACAACAGAACCAAAATATGTGAAATATATAGTGATACATTTAATAAACTATAAGTAAAATTTGTATGCTAAAAATTGATAAAACAGTGATTTGAGAAATCAAAAAAGACCAAAATAATTGTAAAGCTATACCAAGCCCATGCATTTGAAGTTTCAGTGTTATTAAGATGTCAGTTCTCCCAAATTTGTCTATAGATTTGACATAATCCCAGTCAAAATACCAGCAGGGCTTTGGATTTTTAAATAGAAAACTACAAGCTGATTTTGGAAAAGCAAAACAAAGCAAATAAGCAATAAGTAGAAAAGCCAAAGAAATTTTAGAAATAAAGAACATAGTTGGAGGATTCAACTACTTGATTTCAACATTCACTATAAAGCTGAATTAATCAAGACTTTGTGGAATTGGCAGTAATACAGACAAAGAGATCAATGGGACAAAATAGAGTTAGTAGAAGAAGATGCACACATATACAGTAAATTTATTTTCAACAGAGATGTAAAGGAAATTCAGTGAAGAAAGCATAGTGCTTTTAGTAAATGATGCTGGAATAATTGAACATTCATAAGAAAAATAAAAGAACCTTGACCTTTATTTCATGCCATATACAAAATGAATTTGCATTGTATCATAGACTTTATTAATATATAAATGAGAGCTATAAACTCTCTACATGAAAATAGGAGAAAATACTTGAAACCTTAGGTTAGACAAATAGTTTTTTAGATAGGACACAAAAAGCAAGAGCCATAAGAGAAAAACCGATGAATTAGAGTTTATCAAAATTTAGAATTTCTATTATTCGAAGGACATTAAGAGGATGAAAAGACAAGTCACAACCTTGGAAAAATTGTTTGCATGTCTCATATTTCATAAAGAATGTATATCTAGAAGATATTAGGAAACCCCACACTCAATAATAAGAAAATAAACTATTGAATAAATTAATTGACAAAATATTTGATATATGCTTCATCAAAGACATAGATGGCAAATAAGCACATACAAAGATATTCAACATAATTATGAGGAAATGCGTATTTAAATCAATATGAAATACCCCTACATACCTATTAAAATTTTTTTTAAAAAACAACAATAAATACCAAGTGCTAGACAGGATGCAGTTATTAGAATTCTCACACATTGCTTGTGGAATTGCAAAATGATACAACCGCTTTGTAAAACAGTATAGCAGTTACTTATAAGTTTAAGCTTATACTACAATATGACACATCAATTTCATTCATAGGTATATATTCAAAAGAAATGAAAAAATCAATATTAATGTAAAATATTGTTAATGAATATTTTAGCAGTTTTATTCATAATCAACAAAAATTTGAAAAACCCATATGTTCACTAACTGGTGAATATATAAACATACTATGATACATCCCTAAAATGGCATACTATTCAGCAATAAAAAGAAATGAATTACTGATACATATAACATTTATGAATCTCAAAGGATTCAGAATCAAGTCTAATTACTGTATCTGTATTATTTCATTTATATGACATTCTATTTTTAGTATTCTTTCATTTTTATAAAAATATTTTGCAAAATATCCAGTACCTAGTAGAGCTTGCATTTTGCCCAGTTTATCTGACTTAGAATTTATCTCAAAGGGACATACAGACCAGTGTACAGAGACAACCGTAGTAGAATGCTCACAGCAGTTTTCATAATTAAGAAGAATGATGAAAACAAGGTAAGAAGGCAACAACACAAAATTGATCAGCTGATGCTGACATTTTATGTGCACATATACTTAGAAATGGTAACTACGTACACATTGAAAGTGATAGAGCAACTGGGCGCGGTGGCCGACGCCTGTAATCCCAGCATTTTGGGAGGCCAAGACGGGTGGATCACGAGGTCAGGAGTTCAAGACCAGCCATGATCAACATGGTGAAATCCCGTCTCTACTAAAAATACAAAAATTAGCCGGGCATAGTGGCACTTGCCTGTAGTCCCAGCTACTCAGGAGGCTGAGGCAGGAGAACTGCTTGAACCTGGGAGGCAGAGGTTGCAGTGAGCTGAGGTCGTGCCACTACACTCCAGTCTGGGCGGCAGAGAGAGACTGTGTCTCAAAAAAAAAAAAGAGTGATGGAGCAGAATATTTTGTGTGAATGAAATTAATATTTTAAATATATGACATTTTTATTTATTTATTTATTTATTTTATTATACTTTAAGTTCTAGGGTACATGTGCATAACGTGCAGGTTTGTTACATATGTATACTTGTGCCATGTTGGTGTGCTGCACGCATCAACTCGTCAGCACCCATCACTTCGTCATTTATATCAGGTATAACTCCCAATGCAATCCCTCCCACCTCTCCCCTCCCCACGATAGGCCCCGATGTGTGATGTTCCCCTTCCCGAGTCCAAGTGATCTCATTGTTCAGTTCCCACCTATGAGTGAGAACATGCGGTGTTTGGTTTTCTGTTCTTGTGATAGTTTGCTAAGAATGATGGTTTCCAGCTGCATCCATGTCCCTACAAAGGACACAAACTCATCCTTTTTTATGGCTGCATAATATTCCATGGTGTATATGTGCCACATTTTCTAAATCCAGTCTGTCACAGATGGACATTTGGGTTGATTAATCATGCTGCTATAAAGACACATGCACACGTATGTTTATTGCGGCACTATTCACAATAATATATGACATTTTTGATAAGGCAAAGCTATATAGACAGAAAACAGATCAAAGTTTACCAGGTGCTAAATGGGGAGAGGAGATTTACTACAAAAAGAAACAAGGAATCTTTTTAGGGTAATGGAAATGTTCTATATCTTGTAGTGGTAGTTATATAACTTTATCTGTTTGTAAAAATTCATAGCACTGTATATCTACAAAGATGATTTTATTTTATATATATTTTATATCCATAATTCAGAACAGAAAAAAAATGTACCAATTACAGTCTCACCAGTAGTCAATGAGAGATCCAGTTTCTCTATATATTTTCAGCACTTGGTAATTTCTGTCTCTTTTTTTAGCTGTTCTAATTTGTGTAGGCAATGGAATTTCATCACTGTTTTAATTTGAATTTCCCTGATGATTAATTATTTTCAGTATCTTTTCATATATTAGTTATTTGTTTATTCTTCTTGCTGAAGTCCCTGTTAAGTATTTTGACCATTTTGGTGAGGGGAGGATTTCTGTCTGTTTCTTAATAATTTTCTGGAGTATTTGTGTATAAAAGCACACAAATACATACTGGATGCATTGTCTAATATGTATTGCCAGTATATTACTCTACTATACGGTTTGCAATTTTTTATCTTTTAATGGTATCTTTTGATGATCAGTGTTCATAATTTCAATGAGGTCTAAATTACCAATATTTTTATTACGTCTTTTTTTCTAGTTTAAGAAAGTATTGCTTACTCCAAAGTCATGAAGATATTCTATATTATCCTTTAAAAGCTTAATTGTTTTAATTTTTGCATTTGTGTTTACTATCCATATGGAATTGATCTTTGTGGATGGTGTGATATACTTGTTAGGATTTGTTTGTTTGTTTGTTTTTCCCAATGCATGGGTAACTTATGCATTCAGACCATTTGTTTTAAGAATCATCTATTCCCCACTGGATTAAAGAGGCATCTTTGTCATAGATCAGAAGATCTTATAAGATCTATATATGGATGATTATGGACTCTATTTTGTTTCATCTATTTGTGTCTCTGTGTCAATGCCACACTGTTTTAATTACTATACTTTTTTTTTAACATGTCTTGCTATTTATCATTATAAGCCTTCCTATTTTGTTCTTTCCATTCAAGATACACTTTGCTATTTTTGGCACTTTGATTTCCACATATATTTTAGAATCAGGTTACTAAGCTCTCCAACAACAAAAAGTAATGCTAAGATTTTGATTCTAAATGTACTAACTATGGCTTAATTTTGAGACAGTTGACATTTTTCCAGTATTGGTTACCAAGTCATAAATACCATAAATCCATATCTATTATTTAACTTTTGCTAAATACTAACTTTAAAAATTCCTATGTAATTAAACAACAATGATATATTTCTCATTCAGGGTCTGTAGGTTGGCTGTGGATCAAGACCAGGTTAATGGTTAGATTCATGTCTTTTCATTTCAAACTACAAGGTTTCTTCATGTCTTTTCTCATTTATTTTCAAATACCAAACTAATATTGCATTCTTAAAATAAAGTCCACTAGGTATTCTCCCTTTTATATGTCTGTAGGTTCAATCTGAAAAAGTTTTATTTGGGACTTTCGCATCTGTGAGGAAGATAGGCCTATATTTTTTATTTCTTGTGGTACCCGTTTTAGGTTTTGGTATCAATATTTTTCAGGTCTCATAAAATATGTTTCAAAATATTATGTTTGTTTACTATTCTTGTAAGGAGTAGTAAATTTTTCTAAGATTTTTTCTAAGAATTTTTCTAAGATTTTTCTAAGTGAGAATATGCGGTGTTTGGTTTTCTGTTCTTGTGTTAGTTTGCTGAGAATGATGGTTTCCAGCATCTTCCATGAGCCTGCAAAGGACATGAACTTATCATTTTTAATGGCTACATAGTATTCCATGGTGTATATGTGCCACATTTTCTTTATCCAGTCTATCATTGATGGGCATTTGGGTTGGTTCCAAGTTTTTGCTATTGTGGACAGTGCTGCAATAAACATATATGTGCATGTGTCTTTATAATAGATTGACTTATAATCCTTTGGGTATATACCCAGTAATGGGATTGCTGGTCAAATGGTATTTCTGCTTCTTGATCTTTGAGGAATCACCACACTGTCCTCCACAATGGTTGAACTAATTTGCATTCCCACCAACAGTGTAAAAGTGTTCCTCTTTCTCTGCAACCTCAACAGCATCTGTTGTTACTTGACTTTTTAATAACAGCCATTCCAGGCCAGGCACGGTGGTTCATGCCTGTAATCCTAGCATTAAGGGAGGTCAAGGTGAGTAAATCAGTTGAGATCAGGTGTTTGAGACCAGCCTGGCCAACATGGTGAAACTCCATCTATACTAAAAATACAAAAATTAGCCGGGCATGGTGGCACATACCTGTAATCCCAGCTATTCAGGAGGCTGAGGCATGAGAATTGCTTGAACCTGGGAGGTGGAGGCTGCAGTGAGCAGAGATCATGCCACTGCACTCCAGTCTGGGCAACAGAGCAAGACTCCATCTGAAATACATACATACATACATACACACATAAATAATATTCTGACTGGTGTGAGATGGTATCTCATTGTGATTTTGATTTGCAGTTCTCTAATGATCAGTGATGTTGAGCCTTTTTATCATGTTTGTTGGCCTCATGAATGTCTTCTGTTGGGAAAAAACACTTTTCAAAACAAGACATACATGCAGCCAACAGCCACATTACAAAAAAGTTTCAACATCAGTGATCATTGAGAAATGCAAATCAAAACCACAATGAGATACCATCACACACCACCGAAAATGGATATTATTAAAAAGTAAAAAAAAAAAAATAACAGATACTGGTAAGGTTGCAGAGAAAAGGGAACGCTTACACACTGTTGGTGGGAGTGTGAATTAGTTCAACCATTGTGGAGAATAGTGTGATGATTCCTCAAAGATCTAAAAACAGCAATACCATTGAACACAACAATCACTTTACTGGGTATATGCCCAAATGAATGTAAGTTGTTCTATTGTAAACACACATACACACATATTTTTATTGCAGCACTGTTCCCAATAGCAAAAGACATGGACTCAACCTAAATACCCATAAATGGTAGACTGGATTAAGAAAATGTGGCAGATATACAACATGGAATACTATGCAGCCACAAAAAAAGAATGAGATCATGTTATTTTCAGGATTGTGGATGGAGCTGGAGGGTATTGTCCTTAGCAAACTAATGTAGGAACAGAAAATCAAATACTGCATGTTCTCACTTATAAGTGGAAGCTAAATGATGAGAACGCATGGACACACAAAGGAGAACAACACACACTAGGGCATACCAGACGGTGGAGGCTGGGAGGAGGGAGAGGATCAGGAAACATAACTAATGGGTACTGGGCCTAATACCCGGGTGATGAAATAATCTGTAACAAATCCCTGTGACACAAATTTACCTATATAACAAGCCTGCACTTGTACCCCTGAACTTAAAATAAAAGTTAAAAAAATTCTGAGGCACTTTATAAAAATGTTGAAAGTCCCTTTAGTGTATAAATTCTTAGACATTCTGTCATTCTGTTTTATACTGTTCTGGAAAATATTAAGATTGCCAAAGAACAAAATCTTAACCTTCATTTTAGATGGAGGTTTAGTAGTCTTATTTTGTAAAGCCATGTTCTCTGGTATGATGTAAAATTTCTATTGCTTAGCTTAAAAAGGGAAAATGAATAATTGGGAAAGTCCAGGTTAAATTGGATTCAATTTCCAGTAGTTAATTTACGTTTCTTCTGCCTAAGTCTTTGCTTGATTCTACTTAAGTGTTTTAAACCATAACTCATTTTTTTCAAATTGTGTCAAAACATAATAGGAGCAAGTGCAGAAAGATCATGAAACTCTACATACATTTAAAAAACAAAAACTTCTTTAGGCACTGCCAAACAGATTTCCAAAGGTGCTGCAACACTTTGCATTCCCACTAGCAAAATATAAGGGTTTGAATTTCTCCGTATCTTCACCAGCACTTATTATCTTCCATTTTTATTTATTTAATGTCAGCCATCTTAGTGAATGTAAACTAACATATTATTGTGGTTTTTATTTGCATTTTCCTAATGACAAATGTTGAACTTTTTTTTTTTAATGTGCCTGTTGTCTATTTGTATACCTTCTTTGGAGAAATGTCTCTTCAAATCCTTTGCTCATTTTAATTGGGTTGCTTGTCATTTTGTTGTTGGTTTTAACTTTTCTTTATATATTCTGGGTATTAGACACTTATCACATATATGATCTTGAAGTATTTTTACCACTCAGTAGTTTGCCTTCAGTTTCTTGATAGTGCCTTCCCATTCACAATTTTCAAAATTTTGATGAATTCCAATTTATTCATTTTGTTTTGTTGCTTTGTCATATTTAAAAATAATTGTTGCCAATTTCAAGGTAATGAATACGTACCCCTATGTTCTCATCTAAGAATTTCACAGTTTCACATCTTGCATTTATATATATGATCCATTTTGAGTTAATCTTTGTATATTGTGTAAGGTAAGAATTCTACTTCATTCTTTTGTATGTGGTTATCCAATTGTCCTAGCATCATTTGTTGAAGAGATTATTATTTCCTCCATTGAAAGGTCTTGGAATCCTTGTCACAAATCAGTTGACCATACATGTATCAATTTTTGTTTGGATTCTCAATTATATTCTGTTGATTTATATGTTTATCCTTATACCCATACTTGACCATTTTGATTACTGTAGCTTTGTAATATGTTTTGGAATCAGGAAGTGTGAGCCATCCAAATTCATTCTTCTTTTCCAGTATTGTTTTGGCAGTTCAAGGCCCCTTGTAATTCCATATGATTTTCAGGATCAACTTTTCCATTTCTGTAAAATAGGCCATTGAGATTTTTATGGGATTTATAATTAATCTACAGATCACTTTAGAAAGTATAGACATCTTAGCAATGTTAAGTCTTACAATCCATGAACACGAAATGACTTTCTTTCTTTTTAGGCAATTCACACTTAATTTTTTTCAACATTTTAAAATTTTCATTGTAAGAGTCCCACACCTTTGTGGTTAAATTTACTACTCTTTTATGTTTTCATGCTATAATAAATAAAATTACGCTCTTAAATTTTTTTTTCAGATTTTTCAGTCCTAATGTATGAAAATAAAACTAATTTTTGCAAGTTGATCTGCACCTGGAAACTTTGCAGATTTCAGTTATTATTATCTTGAATAACATAACATTTGTATATATTCTTTAGTATATTCTGTACATGTAGGATTATGTCATCTGTGAATAAAGATAGTTTTAACTATTTCTTTACAATTTGAATGTCTTTTATTTATTTTTCTGTCCTGATTTATCTGGCTATAACTTTCACTACAATGTTGAATTACAGTGGTGAAGGTGGGCATCTTTATCTATTAATCACTCATCTAATTCACTTACCCTGTCTTCTGTTACATCTAATCTCCTGTTTAACCCCTATATTAAGTTCTTCATTTGAGTTGTTACATTTTAACTCTACAATTATCTATTTATTACTTTATAGGTTCTAGTTGTATGGTGAACTTTTATATGTTATAATTTATGTTCTTAAACATACTAATCACAATTATAGTATGTGCTAATAACTCCATTTTATGTATTATTTGTGGGTCTATTATTATTCTTGTTTTGTTTTCTCGATATTTTGATCATTTGGTTTTCTCTTCTGACAAGACTTGTATTTTTTAAAAATTCGATGCCAGATATTATATTTGTGTGTGTATATGTATACAAAATAATGTGGAGTCACTAGATTAGATCATCTACTCACAGAGAGGATTTATGTTCCTTATTGCATGTGCAAGGGCAAGTCACCTGTGCCCAACCAAGGATTAAGATTATTTGAGAGTGAGCTAGCAGAAGAAAATAAATAACTAAGATTAAAGAATAACTTAATGAAATTGTGATGGAAAAATTTATACAAAAGATTAATGAAACAAAGAGTTGGTTCTCAAAAATAAATAAGATTAATAGACCTCTAGCTAGATTAACAAAGAAAAAGAAAGAGAAGATCAAAATAAGCACAGCCAGAAACAACAAAGGTGACATTACAACTGATCCCACAGAAGTACAAAAGATACTCAGAAACGACTATGAAAAACTCTATGTACACAAATTAGAAAATCTACAAGAAATGAATAAATTTTTGGAAGCACAAGATCTCCCAAAATTGAGTCAGGAAGAGATTGCAACCCTGACTAGATCAACATCAACTTCTGAAATTGAATCAGTAATAAAGAAACTACCATACAAAAAAAGTCCTGTGGCAGATGGATTCATAGCCAAATTCTACCAGACATACAAATAACTGACACCAATACTACCAAAACTATTCTAAAAAATCGAGAAGGAGAAGCCTCTCCTTAACTCTTCCTATGAAGCCAGCATCAGCCTGATATCAAAATCTGGCAGAGACACAGTAAAAAATAAAAACTTCAGACCAATATCCTGCATGAACACAGATGCAAAATTCCTCAACAAAATACTAGGAAATTGAATCCAGCAGTACATCAAAAAGTTCATACACCACAATCAAGTAGGCTTTATTTCTAGGATACAAGGCTTGCTGAGCATATGAAAATTAATAACTGTGATTCACCACATGAACAGAATCAAAAGCAAAAACCATAAGATCATCTCAATACATGCAGAAAATGCTTTCAATAAAATTCAACATCCCTTCATGATAAAAACCTTCAACAGACTAGGCATTGAAGGAACATAGCTCAACATAATAAGAACCATCTATCACAAACCCACAGCCAACATTATACTTAAAGAGGAAAGCTCTAATCATTCCACTTGGAAATTGGAACAAGACAAGAATGTTGACTCTCACCCCTCTTATTCAACATAGTAATGGAAATCCTAGCCACAGCAGTTAGGCAAGTCAAAGAAATAAAAGGCATCCAAATAGGAAAAGAAGACAATATGATTCTATACCTAGAAAATCCTAAAGACTCTGCCAAAAGGATCCTAGAACTGATAAACAACTTTAGGAGTTTCAGGATACAAAATTAATGTACAAAAATCAGTTCCACTTTTATACACCAATAACATCCAAGCTGAGAGTCAAATCAAGAAGACAATTTCATTTACATTAGGCACAAAGAAAATACCTGGGAATAAAGCTTACCAAGGAGGTGAAAGATCTCTACAAGGAGAACTACTAAACTGTTAAAAGAAATCAGAGAGGACACAAATAAATGGAAAAATATTCCATGCTCATGGATTGGAAGAACCAAAATCATAAAAAGCAATTTACAGATTCAGTGCTATTCTTATCAAACTACCAAAGCTGTTCTGTGAAGAATAGGAAAACTACTACTTGACAACTTATATGGGACCAAAAAAGGGGCCTGAATAGCCAAGGCAATCCTGAGTAAAAAGAACAAAGCTGGAGGTATCACACTACTCAGCTCCCAACTATACTATAAAGCCACAGTAACCACCACAACTTGGTACTGGTACAAAAACAGACACATAGACCAATGGAACAGAATAGAAAACTCAGTAATAAAGCTACAAACCTACAACCACTTGATCTTCAACAAGGCCAAGGAAACAAAGAAATGGAGGAAGGACTCCCTATTCAATGAGTGATGCTGGGATAACTGACTAGCCATATGCAGAAGGTTGAAGCTGGGCCCCTACCTTTTTATCATATATAGAAATTAACTTCAAATGGATTAAAGATTTAAATGTAAGACCTCAAACTATAAAATTCCTGCAAGACAACCTAGGAAATACTCTTCTCAATATCAACCTTGGCAAAGAATTTTTGGCTAAATCCCCACAAGCAATTGTAACAAAAACAAAAATTGACAAGTGGGACCTAATTAAACTAAACAGCTTCTGCACAGCAAAAGAAACTATTAACAGATTAAACAGTCTACAGACTACAAGATATTCACAAACTATGTATCCAACCAAGGCCTAATATCCAGAATCAATAGGGAACTTAAACAAATGAACAAACAAAAACCAAGTAACTCAATTTGCAAATGGGCAATGGACACGAACAGATATGTCTCAAAAGAAGACTAACAAGTGGCCAACAAACATATGAAAAACTTAGCATCACTAATCATCAGAGAAATGCAAATCAAAACCACAATGAGATGCCATCTCACACCAGTCATAATAGCTATTATTAAAAAGTAAAGACATGGAATCAACTTAAGTGTCCATCAGTGGAGGATTGGATAAAGAAAATGTGGTACATATACACAATGGAATACTAAGCAGCCATTAAAAAGAATAAAATCACGTCCTTTGCAGCAATATGAATGCAGCTGGAGGCCATAATCCTAAGTAAATTAATGCAGGAACAGAAAAATAAATACTGCATATTCCTACCTATAAATAGGAGGTAAACATTGAGCACAAGTGGTCATAAATGTGGGAACAATATACACTGTGGGTTACTAGAGGGGAGAGGTAGGTGGATGAAAAAACTACCTATCGGGTATTTTGCTCACTACCTGGGTGACAAGATCCATACTCCAAACCTCAGCATCATGCAATATTCCCATATAACAAATCTGCACATGTACCCTTGTATCTAAAATAAAAGTTGAAAACAAACAAATAAAAAACAATAGTCATTCTAATATTAAATGTGAAATATGAGGTGATAATGAATCTTTCAGATTTAATGTGTTAACCTTTAAAGTAAGGGAATTGTAGCAGATGATATTTAATATCCTTTCTGGTTGTTTAATTATACTCAACCATAAGAGTATGAAACTACAAGAATATGTGGGTTGAATCTGTGAATAAATGGTTGAAATTCAATTTTAAAAAAGATTATTTGAGTGTTGATTTATGTTTTTGAAATGACTGATCTATTTCAGGTTTTCCAATATTTCTAGGATGCTGACCTTCACAGATATTAATTTTAATATTGGAGTGTTTAAAGAAGCTCCATCCATTTTACTAATCTTTAGTTCCAATTCTTATCTTCCCAGAACTGTGAGAATGCTGAAATTTCTGCTTAGCTTTTGAGCCTCTTAGCTGCTGCTTTCTATTTGTCTTTTTGGTCCCTTGTCACATCTTGAAGATGGTTGCTGGAGAAAACTGACAGAGAATATCAAGATCACATATGCACAATTGTCTTTCCTCAAAGATCTTGGCCCCTTGAATCCTAGTCTTGAACTCTAAATTTTTGGTTTTTAAACCCCATGATACTGCCCTGCCAAAAGTTGTTAGCCACCACTTTCTACTGTGCTTCTCAGCTCCATCCTACTTATAAATTGCCAAATGCCTGAAAAAGACAACAGAGAAAGGTGAACTCATCTCATATTCTTCTTTCTGAAATCTCAGTAATTCAAAATTTTCCTCCCTTAAGTGTGTCTATGTGTGGCTGGCAGAATAATGGCCCCCCAAACAATGTCTACATTCTAGAAACTGTTCCTATTATCTTATATGACAATAGGGACTTTGCGGATTTTATTAGATCAAAGATCTTGAGATGAGGGAATTATCTTAAATTATCTGGGTGGGTCATATGTAATTACAAAATTAACTGTAAGAGCGAGGCTAGCAGTTAGAGTGAATAACAGTATATGTGATGTGGAAGTAAGACACTGGAAGTATATGGACATGAGGCAAGGAATGCCAGTAGTCCCTAAAATATGCAAAAAGCAAATAATGTATCTTCCCCTGAAGTCTCCAGAAGGAACCAGTTCTGCCAACACCTTGATTTTATTACTTTGAGATTCCTTTCTGACTACTGACTATCAGAACTGAAAGACAATAAGTTTGTGTTATTTTAAATCATTAAGTTTGTGGTAACCTGCTGCAACAGCAGTAGGAAACTCATGCACTGGCTTTTATGTTTCTTTTTCACTTGCTTGGAGATTTTTCATAGAAGCTACTTTGATATATTGAAAGCATGTTTTTCTTCTTATGTCTCGTACATTCTTTTCTGTAAATTCTACCCTTTTATCTCTTTTAGTCTAGTTATTTTCTTTCTACCTATCTTCCAGATTATTCTTCCTTCCACTATGTTGACTATGCTGTAATATTATATATTTTAACTTGAAAAAGATCACCATAAAAGTTGATGATTCTTAAAACCAGTGTATAGTACTCACTTAAACCCCTTGAGCTTTCCATTTCCATAGCTTGCCTTTTCTGCCTTTGTAAATCTTCTCTCAAACCAAACCTCCTTCTCTTTTATCTATCTATCTAGATAATATGTTTTATATGTATAATATGATATTATTTCAGGAAGGTTGTGTGGCCTATAATATGTTTTATATATAGTATGCAAACATATATAATATATAATGTATATATTATATATAGCATATTATATATAATATATAAATATATAATATACAATATCATATTAATATATATTATATATTGTATACATATATATATAGAGAGAGAGAGAGAGTCTCGCATTGTCGCCCAGGCTGGAGTGCAGTGGTGCAATCTCGGCTCATTGCAGCCTCCGCCTTCTGGGTTCAAGTGATTCTCCTGACTCAGCCTCCTGAGTAGCTGGGACTACAGGCAGGCAGTCACCATGCCCAGCTACTTTTTTTATTTTTAGCAGCGACTGGGTTTCACCATGTTGGCCAGAACGGTCTCGATATCCTGACATCATGATCCGCCCACCTCAGCCTCCCAAAGTGCTGGGATTACAGGCGTGAGCCACTGCTCCTGGCCTTTAATAAATGATTTTTAATATTATTCAAACTCTAGTTTAAATAAGGCCACCTTAATAAAAGGCCACACAACCTTCCTGAAATAATTTTTTTTTGTCTTTCTGATAAGTCCTTTTGAATATAAAGACAAGTGTCTTTTAGACTAAATACTCTAATTTCTACAAAATTTACATTCTGTCTGTTAAACATGTATTTTCTAATAAATTTACTTTCAGTTTAGTCTCCACACCTAGTTTAATTTTTTTTTAATTTGCACATCTGGGTTAAAGTTTTCATAAACGCTCTTATCTTAGTTTCTTTTGATTTAGTTTAACTCTTCTCTCTTGTTTCTGAAAATATCCCCAAAACAAAAACAGACATTCTAAATAATAAACACAAAATAGCTAATTAAAAACCACTAAGACAGTCACTGCCATCTAAAATGGCAGCCCAAACCCCTAGTATTCTCTAACAAAATTAGCAAAATTTCCTTTATTCGAAAAAACAAAATAAAATAAAAAACAAAATTCTCAGACATTAAGACATTCCAAATTTCTCAGACATTAAGACATGTAGAGACTCCAGCCAACTACATATTGTACACATTTTTAAACTAATAAAATAACATCAAAAATTGAAAATGCAAGTAGCCGTTATTCAAATTCTCTAAAAAGTCTCTACAATTCAATATTAACATATAAAACCCTCTAAGTTCTCCCTCTCTGTATTTTTCTCTACCTACTTTACATTTTTATTAATGCATAATATTTGTACACATTTATGGGTTAAATGTAGTATTTTGATACATACATAGAATGTGTAATGATCAAGTCACTTTGAAAATTTATCATATCCATCACTTTCAACATTTATCATTTCCTTGCGTTGGGAACATTTCAAAGCTTCTCTTCTAGCTATTTTGAAAGATATAATATATTGTTGATAACTATACTTACCCTACAGTTATATTGAATATCAAAACTTATTCCTTCTGTCTAACTATACATTTGTACTCATTAACCTCCTACTTTAAATCTACTAACTTTTCTACTAGTGTTGAGATAAAACTTACACTTATGACTTTCTAGCCAAAAAAAGGCTTAAAGACTTCCAAGCCAAAAAAAAAAAAAAAAAAAAGGCTTAAGGACTTCCAAATTAGTGACTTTACAAGTTACAGCAAGTCCATAATAACCAATAACCTAAATATCTTTTATTATACTTTAAGTTCTGGGGTACATGTGCAGAACGTGCAGGTTTGTTACATAAGTATACACGTGCCATGGTGGTTTGCTGCACCCATCAACCTGTCATCTACATTATGTATTTCTCCAAATGCTATCCCTCCCCTAGTCCCACCCCCCGACAGGCCCTGGTGTGTGATGCTCCCTTCCCTGTGTTCATGTGTTCTCATTGTTCAACTCCCACATATGAGTGTCCTCAACATCTTTTAGAAATATAAGTCTAAATTTGCCTAACAATCACTTATGGTAATAAAACGCTTAATTACAAATTAATAACCAATTAAAAACCTAAATAAATGTTTATAAGTTTGACTCTCAAATCTAACAAGTCAGAACCATAAGGTCAAAACAATAATATATCTCTTTCCAACATAAAAATTTTGTTTTCTCTGCCACACAAAAACAGCAAAAAAGCCAAAAAACCTACTAAAATTCCTCCCGACTCACATTTATTAATCAAGCAAACCAGCTCACAAACAAAAATTCAATTTATTACAAGTTCAAAATTATTTGTTTTTCTTATACAATTCAGCCAGTCCTAAACAAATATAAACAGTTAAAAATGTAACCCTAAACTCATTTTAAAAGTAAGATAATTAAGTTTTCTAAAATCAAATTTCTATAAAAACTACTTGACTCACAACTTTAGTCCACAGCTTTCATTAAATTACCTATCAAGACAAATAAAGTTTAGTCATGTAAACAGGTCCCAATTTTGTTAAAAATATTATTTAGATACAGCTGTCTTCTATAAACCAATAATTTTATCTTACTATTTCATAACTAAAATTCTAAAACGAGTTCTTTGTAGATTCTGGATATTAGCCCTTTGTCAGGTGAGTAGATTGCAAAATTTTTATCCCATTCTGTAGGTGGCCTGTTCACTCTGATGGTAGTTTCTTTTGCTGTGCAGAAGCTCTTTAGTTTAATTAGATCCCATTTGTCAATTTTGGCTTTTGTTGTCATCGCTTTTGGTGTTTTAGACATGAAGTTCTTGCCCATGCCTATGCCCTGAATGGTATTACCTAGGTTTTATTCTAGGGTTTTTATGGTTTTAGGTCTAACATTTAATTCTCTAATCCATCTTGAATTAATTTTCGTATAAGGAGTAAGGAAAGGATCCAGTTTCAGCTTTCTACTTATGGCTAGTCAATTTTCCAAACAAATTTACAAGAAAAAAACAAACAACCCCATCAAAAAGTGGGCAAAGGATATGAACAGACACTTCTCAAAAGTAGACATTCATACAGCCAACAGACACATGAAAAAATGCTCATCATCACTCACCATCAGAGAAATGCAAATCAAAACCACAATGAGATACCATCTCACTCCAGTTAGAATGGTAATCATTAAAAAGTCAGGAAACAACAGGTGTTGGAGAGGATGTGGAGAAATAGAAACACTTTTACACTGTTGGTGGGATTGTAAACTAGTTCAACCATTGCGGAACACAGTGTGATGATTCCTCAAGGATCTAGAACTCGAAATACCATTTGACCCAGCCATCCCATTACTGGGGATATACCCAAAGGATTAGAAATCATGTTGCTATAAAGACACATGCACATGTATGTTTATTATAGCACTATTCACAATAGCAAAGACTTGGAATCAACCCAAATGTCCATCAGTGACAGACTGGATTGAGAAAATGTGGCAGATAATACACCATGGAATACTATGCAGCCATAAAAAAGGATGAGTTCATGTCCTTTGCAGGGACATGGATGCAGCTGGAAACCATCATTCTCAGCAAACTATCACAAGAACAGAAAACCAAACACCGCATGTTCTCACTCATAGGTGGGAATTGAACAATGAGATCACTTGGACACAGGAAGGGGAACATCACACACGAGGGCCTATTGTGGGGAGGGGAGAGGGGAGAGGGATAGCATTAGGAGATATACCTAATGTAAATGATGAGTTAATGGGTGCAGCACACCAACATGGCACATGTATACATATGTAACAAACCTGCACATTGTGCACATGTACCCTAGAACTTAAAGTATAATCAAAAAATTCTAAAATGAAAACAAAATCTTTATTTGTATACATATATGTGTTCAAGTGTGTTTGCACATATTTGCATATATTATGTTATATACAGTGTCTACATAACAAAGTCTCATATTATCAAGTCAAAAAACCCTTAAAAGTTCTATTCGGCTTTTTCCACACTACCTAGAGAGGGGTCCATAGGGCATTGTTCTGGATTCCTGGCATCGCTTAAAGAGAAACTTTCACAATGTCTGGAATCCTTGATATCCTACCAATGAAGGAGGATGATATCCTCAACTTGCTTGCAGCAGGAACCCACTTCAGTAGCCCCAACCTTGACTTCCAAATGGGACAGCACAAGTATAAAAAGAAAAGTGATGGCATCTGCATCATAAATGTGAAGAGGACCTGGAAGAAGCTTCTGCTGGCAGCTCGTGCCATTGTTGCCACTGAAAACCTTGCTGATTTCCCTGTCTTATCCTCCAGGAATTCTGACTGCTGGGTTGTGCTGAAGCTCACTACTGCCACTGGAGCCACTCCTATTGCTGGCCACTTCACTCCTGGAACCTTCACTAACCAAATCCAGACGGCCTTCTGGGAGCTCCAGTTTCTGGTGGTTACTATTCCCGGGGCTGACCACTACCTCTCACAGAGTTATCTTATATTAACCTGACTCCCATTGCTCTGTGGAAAACAGATTCTCCTCTGCATTGTGTGGACATTGCCATCCCATGCAACAAAGGAGTTCCCTCAGTGAGTCTGATGGTGAATGCCAGCCTGGAAGTTGTACACATGCATGGTACTATCTCCCATGAGCATCCATGGAAGGTACTGCCTGATCTCTACTTCTATAGAAATCCTGAAAAGACTGAAAAGGAAGAGCAGACATTGCTGAAAAGGCCATAACCAAGGAGGAGTTTCGGGGTGTATGGACTGCTGCTGTAGCTCCTGAGTTCACTGCTACTCAGCCTTAGGTTGCAGATTGGTCTGAAAGTGTGTAGGTATCCTCGGTGCTTATCAAGCAGTTCTCTACTTAAGACTAGAGTGCTTAGCCTTCCAGGGAAGATTGATTTGCAGCTCCCACTGCTTAGACCACTGAATGGGTAGGAACAACCTCTGAGTGATCTTAAACTGTTCTTCCATAGGCTTTTATGCAAGTTAGAAATAAGATTGATGACAAATAAATGTCAGTTTCCAAAAAATAAATTTTATTAAAATTAACTTAAATAAATACACATTCATATAAAATATATAATTAACACAAATTCCTTTAGTTCTCATGACTTAAATACATCTTTAACAAATACACCAGTTTTAAAATAATAAAATAAAAATATAAATTTCTTTAAAGTGGACAACATATATTTTTACCCAAGTTTACTGGTCAGTTTTATATTTGTCTCTACTAAATATTTTAATATGTCAAGATTTGTCACAAATGATATAAAACTACAAACCCAGCCTTAAAAAATAAATCTTTGTTTATGTAACTGTTTGGACAAATGGAGGCAAGATGGTGC
This sequence comes from Piliocolobus tephrosceles, assembly GCF_002776525.5. NCBI lineage: Eukaryota > Metazoa > Chordata > Mammalia > Primates > Cercopithecidae > Piliocolobus > Piliocolobus tephrosceles. Next base: position 4,981,504 of record NC_045445.1, on the reverse strand, counting down.
ACTTCCGGGTTCTTCATCACCAACTTTTCTGCAGGCACAAAAATGCAGCCGGTGCCCGGGACGGTGCAGACCAACAAGGCATGCGTCAGGTGACGTCAATCCAAAGAGACCAAGATTTACCTGGCCGCACCTGAGGAATGCCCCGGACACGCCGGTGCCCCGCCTATTGCCCTCCCACTCCTAGAAAAGCCGCTCCCAGCAGGCGCGCCCTTGCAGACTTCCCAGCCCCCCCCACTCCTGTCGGGACTGCATTAGGAACTCTGCCCGAGAGCTCCACTGGGCGACTCTCTTGGTCTCCTTTGCCAGAGGTGGACAGACCTCTCCCTACCCACCTTCTTCCCTGAAGCTAGGTGACCAAAAATAAATTTGCAGTTTTGCTCCTACCCTTGCCTACTCGCTGGTTCTTTTGTGCCTGCTCTGGTGGTCTTAGAAAAACAAATCAGTAACTTTTTAATAAATGAAATGAATTTATCTTCTAAGTTATCAACAAAGTACTCATTAATTTAACTTTAAGGTTCTTAAACACCTAATATTTACAAACTATAAAAATAATTAACCAAAAACCTTAGAATGATAACATTGACTAATATCTCAGTTTTCATAAACTAAATAAACTATTCAAAATTAAGTTAATATAAATATAACAAACATCACAAACTTTCCATATAATTTTACATCTTAAAGTTATGTTTTGTTAAATTTGAAAAAATACAACTCTAAGCTGTTTACAAGAGATGCATTCTTCAAAATCCACAAACTTGCTCAAAGTTCATGGCAAGCTTACACATCAATATCCTTCTACAAGGACATCTGCTCAGCAACTGCTTGTCCCAACTGGGACTGGCATCACCTTTGTTATGGATCTTTGTAGCCAAGGATAATCATTTCAAAACAATTAAGTAATCCTTCTCATTAAAAAGCAAACAAACAAACAATAAGAACCTTTGTCTTCCTTTACTTCCCTGAATACACACATAGTTTACTATGACATGCATATTCCCATTGCCATGCTGTATCCCAAATACATATAGTTTTGGTTTGGAGAGCTTCTCTCTGATGGTTATTTAGGTTAAGAGCTGTTAAATTCATCTTTAAGTTATTAGTTTTAGTTTTTTTTTAAGTTTTCAATTCTAGAATGTTTAGTTTATTAGTTTTCATAAGGCTCCATTTTTATTAATATTAAGCATAGTAGATTCATAATAAATCTATTAAAATCTATGTCTCCAAACACCATTATTTGGATTATCTGTGTGTTTATTTCAATTTGTCTTATTTGTTTTGGGTTTTGTTCATATTGTTTTGTCACCTCCTATGCCTAGGTATTTAAGATTGTGTTCTGCATGTATGTTTGTTGTGGCACTGTTCACAATAGCAAAAACTTGAAACCAACCCCAATGCTCATCAATGATAGACTGGATAAAGAAAATGTGGCACACATACACCATGGAATACTCTGCAGCCATAAAAAAAGGATAAGTTCATGTCCTTTGCAGGGACATGGATGACGCTGGAAACCATCATTCTCAGCAAACTAACACAAGAACAGAAAACTAAACACTGCATGTTCTCACTTATAAGTCGGGGTTGATCAATGAGAACACATGGACACAGGGTGGGAACATCACACACTGGGGCCTGTCAGGGTGTGGGGGGCTAGAGGAGGGATAGCATTAGGAGAAATACCTAATGTAGATGACGGGTTGATAGATGCAACAAACTTCATGGCACATGTATACCTATGTAACAAGCCTGCACGTTCCGCACATGTACCCTAGAATTTAAAGTATAATTTTAAAAAATATGACAATAAAAATAATACAAAAAAAGACTGTGTGGTGGATATCATAGGTGAAAAATTATAGAGATAATTTGAGGCCTAGAAAGATGCTACCTTCCTACACAGAGGATTTGTTTGCTTCTGGGTTAGAGCTAAAGGAGCATTATCAATCCCAGAAGAAGCTTAATCCATTCAGGTATGAAGATGATTCTATGATGATCTTAAAGCACTATAAGTGCTAGTCTAGGCATGGTTCACTCTTACTCCTTGAGAACTAATTTTTGGGATTTTAGCCCAAAGCCTGAAGATTTTACCAGCCTGTCTTTCTCCTTGGCAGGTCTTGGACTCTCGTTTTTGTCTTCCTAAGCATAAGGACCTGTTAAAATTTCTGCTCAGTTTGTAGCCTTTCAGTAGTCTCTTCTGGAATTGAAAAATTTCCCTAAGGAAAAAGCAACCACCAAATCTCAAATTACCTCTCTGGGTTTTCTTCTTCTTCCTCTGTATTTTTGCTAGTACATTTCTTGTTTTGTTAGCTCTATGATGTCTTCCATCATATTTTAAAAAACATATTTAGATTATTTGGTTGTTCTCAGTATAAGGGATGATTTTCATGATACAGTCTGTAATTACTGGAATTATTATTTATTCTCTTTGCTTTATACTTTCAGCCAGAGACTCAGGTGGGAAGTGTAATTAGCCGGTGGCTAGACTACTCAGAATTTTATTCCTGAGGTGCATGATGTTCTAGGGGGCCGTGATGTATCTCAACTGATTTTTATCATTGGAAATTGAAGTATAGGAAGATTTCCCAAAAAGTCTCCTGAGATTCAAACAAAAGTCTCCCTGTCACCATTGAATATCAACAATCTTATTTCCTGTTAAAAACTGATATTAATTATTTTAGACAACATAGTAACCCATATATTGATTGTCCATCAAGTGTCAAAAAATACCTGAAATGACCATGTTGCAGTCTCAGTTTTCAATACAGTGAAACCTTTATTGAGTGCTATGGCATAAGTCTTCCTTTGTGGGGCTCTAAGACCATTATACAATCATAGCCCAAAGATTTGAAGAGGGGAAGCAAACATTTTTCAAGTGTGATGAGTTGTAGTCCTGAGAGGCTGTTCTCCATCCTCTACCTCTTGGTTTCTACATTAATGTGTTCTAGCCATGGGACAAATATTACCAAATTTTAAATATTACATCTGTCCATAAAGTAAAGTTTGTTTAGCATATTGATCAAATCTCTTATAATCCTTTCTGGGTTTCTGAGTTATGATAAAATCTCCAACTATGCTTATTGACTTGTTTATTTCTCTTTGTATCTGTCGACTTTATATCTGTTGTTACTATGTTACTAGGTGCATAATTTTTAAATGCGATATTTTGGGGCAACGTTAACTTTTTTTCATTATAAAGTGATCTTCCTCTCTAAGATTGCATTTTGCCTTAAAAATGTCTGAAATTAATACAGCTATAAAAATTGTATTTTATTAGTGTTTGCATAATCTAACTTCTTATATTCTTGCAGTTTACATATTCTTATATTTTGAATGCATCTTTTGTGAACTGCTTAAGGTTGGATTTTTTTCATTTTGGCAATTGTCTTATTTTGATTAAAACATTTAGTTAATTATAATTTATATAATCATTTCATTTAGCGCTTATTTCTTTATGTATCTCACATTTATATGAGACAAATTATCTGAGATATCATGTGAGATAATAATTTGCCTTCAAAATAAACTGTATCCATTATACACTCATAGATAATAGCTAGTTGGCTAGTTTAATAGATAGTTATTAGACTTTTTAGTGTTTGATTGTTGGTGGCAATTTATAATTTTTTATCTAAAAACTGTCATTATCTTGCCTCCATTCTTGAATGATATGTTCACTGGGTATATCATTCTACGTTGACAGTTATTTTCCCTCAGTATATGGATGAAATCATTTCACTATTTTCTGGCTTCCATTGCTGCTATAAGCCAGCTATTAATCTACTCTTTTAAAAGTTATATGTCTTTTTATCAGGCTACTTTTAAGATTTTCTTTCTCAGGTTTCTGCAATTTCACTATAATGTATCTAGCTGTTGTTTACTTATTCTCTTTTATCGTTGGGATTTTAGAGAGAGGAGGGTCTTTCTAAAACTCTAAAACTGTGGTTTGGTGTCTTTCATCAGTTGTGGAAATTTCTCCACTATTATCCCCTAAAATATTTCCTCTACCTGATGTGCTTTATCTTCTCTTGCTGGGATTTCAACTAGATATAGGTAAGGGCTATTTATTGTATCCTTTACATCTCTTATTTTCATCTGTATTTCCAGCTTTTCATATCTACTTGCTGCATTCTGAATAATTTCTTCTTATGTGTCTTACACTAATTATTTATTCAGCTATGTATGATCTATTGCAAAAGCATACATTGAGTTTTTAATTTAGAAAAGCATACATATAGAGACATGGATGCAGCTGGAAACCATCATTCTTAGCAAATTATCACAAGAAGAGAAAACCAAACACCGCATGTTCTCACTCATAGGTGGGAACTGAACAATGAGCTCACTTGGACTCGGGAAGGGGAACATCACACACTGGGGCCTATCATGGGGAGGGGGGAGGGGGGAGGGATTGCACTGGGGAGTTATACCTGATGTAAATGATGAATTGATGGGTGCTGACGAGTTGATGGGTGCGGCACACCAACATGGCACATGTATACATATGTAACCTGCACGTTATGCACATGTACCCTAGAACTTAAAGTATAATAAAAAAAAAACAAACAAACAAACAAACAAAAAAAAAAAAAAAAAAAAAAAAAAAAGAAAAGCATACATAGATAGGTATCTTTAATTTGCAGATATTTTCAAGTTTTTTATCTTTTATTACTGTATATATAAGTACAATTATTTAATAATCTGTATCTGACAATTGAGTTTTCTAAGGTTTGTGTCTTTTTCTGGTATTTGCTGTGTTTTGTTTTTGTTTTTTGTTGTTGTTGTTATTGATGGTGTCTGGTTTACTTTTAAGCCCAATTATCTTTATTGTACTGGTAATGAAACCTAGGATCAATGTGATTCTCTTTACAAAATATTAGCTATTGTATGGGACAACCAGGGGACTCTTCTAATATGGAACCACTTTCATTCAAGTTAAAGACTGGAGATTTATTAGACTACCCTCACTTTACTATTACTTGAGCTTTGTGAAAGGAAAATATCTTGGGCCCCCACAATCACTAAGCTAAAGGGGAAAACTTCTTAGGGCAAACCTGCCTCACATTCTGTTCAAAGTCACCCCTCTGCTCACCGAGATAAATGCATATCTGATTGCCTCCTTTGGAGAGGCTAATCAGAAACTCGGAAGAATACAACAATTTGTCTCTTATCTACCTATGAGCTGGAAGCCCCCTCCCCACTTCTAGTTGTCCCGTCTTTCCAGACTGAACTAATGTTGTTCTTACATATGTTAGCTGATGTCTCATGTCTCCAAAAAATGTATAAAACCAAACTGTGCTCTGACCACCTTGGGCAGATATAGTCAGGACCTCCTGAGGCTGTGTCATAGGCACCAGTCCTCAAACTTGGAAAAATGAACTTTCTAAATTAGCTGAGACCTGTCTCAGATTTTCAGGTTCACATTTTGATAACCACAAAGGGAGTCTCATAGGAGGTGCTCCTCACCTTTGAAAAATCTTCTATCTGTGCTTGGTATTAGATTGAGTTATGCTTATGTCTCTAAACCAATAGGACAATTTGCTGAGACCTGGAAGCACCCCCTCCAGAGAATCCCTGATCTGCCAAAATTTGGTCGAGATCTAAAATTTATTTTGTTATACAACTCCTGTTTTTTGGACTTGTACACACTTCCAACACAAGGAAGACAAGTTTTCCCTGCTTCCATGATGATGGAAGGCAGGAAATTCCTTTATGGAGTTTGAGCTCACTTCCCACAGGGAAGAAGAAGGGTATTTTTCCTGCATCTAGGATGGTAGAGAACAGTCTTCAGCCTGAGCCTATCCTTAGGCAAGTAACTAAATTGAAGTATGTCTTGGCTAAAGTTAAGATTAACAACAAGCTGATCTTAATTTCTCCTTACCATTAGAGTGCTCAATAACCATATAAGTTGTGCAATTGTTTGTTTTGCTTAACTGTTTTTTGTTGTTGTCATTGCTTGTTTCTGTTTTTGTTGTTGTTTCAGTCTTTTTCCCATTGGGTTTGATCAGCTCTATCTGACTTGATCAAATCCTGAGGAAGTTCCAAATTATGGGGAACAAGACCTCTGAAGGGGTTAAATTCGCACACATACACACACACACACACACACAAACACACGCAGTGGTATGGTGCAAGGAGAAAGACAACCAGCAAAGAGACAGAAAAAAAAAAGAGGAAAGATTTTTTATTTTTATTTTTTATTACAAAGGGACTTTATTTACATAACAAGGTCACCTTTTTACTAGCCAGGCCAAACTGAAAAAGCAATGGCTATATATCTGAAATAGCACCAATTTGTCCTAGCTGAAATATGGTAATGAGATTTAAGAGGGTGTTTTTAAAAGGAGCTCAATGCATTACCTGTTTATAGTTATTGCAACAGAGATTACTCTTAGGTCTTTAAGAAAGAGTGTGGTTTAGACACTTAGAAATGTCTTTGTTAAAAAAAAATTAAGTGTACTGTAAATGCATCATGTGGTCTAACTTCATAACAATTATCCCTTTGTGGAGACCCAGAATTCAATGTAGGCTCTGTCCAAAGCTTAGAGATCCAGGTAAAAGATAGGTAGTCCCTATCTAAATAAAATTGGTCTCCTTATACAATCCTATGATAGATTTCTATAATTCATGTTTGATTTGGCATCCATATTTAATCTCCCTCTAGCACCAACAGACTTTTTCTCTCTCATTTAACCTTATGATGTAAATTTTGCTATTTGATTTTCACCCGAGTTGTTTGCTTTAATATGCAAATTTAAGGTTATTTAGCTGACAACTTCCTAGGGTTGTGAAAGAGGTTATCAATAATCTGAAAGTTTAAAATTGGAAAATGAAAAGGTTTTTATAAAACTATAAGTTGTGCTTCTACCCAGTATGCGTAACATGTCTATGTATTTATGTGTTGTATACACAATGTTTCACTACTGAAAAGATATGAAAGACTGCTAATTAATTGGCTTAAGAAAATAAAAGCATTTGAATCAAATATTTTATCAGGAAAAAATAAAAGACTAGTCAAATGCTTTTTCAAGTTTACATAACTTAAGTAAAATCTTTAATAAATAAGCTAGCTTTAAAATTATTGGTAAAGCAATATTAGAAATGTCTTAAGAATCACAAGCATACATTTATTTGCATGTATTAATCAAGCAATTTCATATTTATTCCTGCCAAATATTATAAGGTGTCAAAATTTGGCATAGGGGTTACAAATCTATAAACCCAGCACAAGACAGAATGACCTTTGCTTGTGTAATCTTTAATAAATCAGGCATTGATACTGGTTTAATAAAAATAGTTACATCTTGAATTTAGTAAGATTACCATAACTTCTATACTTGTGGCTCTAGGCAGTCTAGTCCACAGGCATTAAAGTTTGTTTTGGTAAGGACTGTCATCATCTTTGTTTCAAAGCTAAACTATAAAATAAGTTCCTCCCAAAGTTAAGTTGTTCTATGCCCAGGAATGAACAAGGACAGCTTGGAAGTTAAAAGCAAGATGGAGTCAGGTCAAATATTTTTCACTGTCTGTTATAATTAGGCAGTAGTGGTTCCCTAACCTTAAATAATGACAATCATGGGTTTTATAAATAATCTAGGTACATGATTAGAATAAAATAATTAGATATATATTATAGGATAAATACTTATAGACAAACTCATCATTATTTAGAATCTAAAGTTGTGTTAAATTAAATAATAGATATATTATTTGGGTATTTTCCAATAAAAATAGATTTGTGAGAAAACATTCTTTCTAAAATAAAAGGGTATTCCTTTTCAAAAGTGAACAATTTTTACCTAATTCAAAAGTTTATTTAAGGGTCATTTATAAAACAAGGTAAAAGAAACCAGGAAATAAAAGAGGTGTTAAGAAAGTTATATAAATAAAGAGGGATTTTTTTTTGGTAAAAAAGCTAAAGAGAAGTAATTTCATATGAGAAAGAATCTTGTAGGATAAATTTAGTTCTAGAATAAAATGGCTGGTTGTTAAGAAAGAGGGATGTTCAGAAAAAAGCAAATTCCAAGGATGTCATAAATGGTCTGTATAAGTCATAAGAAAAGGATTTATTTTTAAAAATCAACAAAAATTTATATATGATCATGTTGTCTATGATTAAAGGGGAATTATACTGATCTTTCTAGAGATTAGGTTTGATGTAAAAAGTGCATAAAGAATTGGTTAGAACAATGAAATTTTCTTAAGGGTTTGATTTACTCTTAATAAATTCTAAGAAATTTTAATTTTTTAAATTTCAACCCAAAGTTCAACTTTTATTGCATCTCACTGGTTTAAGTTTTTTCTCCCCTTTTAAAAGGCATGAAAAAGTAACATTCCCCTTGAACTCATTTTCAGCTCAAATATATGTTTTTTTTTCCTCCTTGGGTTCTGTTTTCTGTGGGCTGATGCTAACAATGGTTTCTTGAAGATCTAAAGGAAATGTTTTATTCCAAAATAATATTCTGTGCACTGTACAGTATCTTTTCTTTTGCCTTTTGGTAACTGGTCTAACAGATTTTACATTTTACCAAAATAATTCCTATGGTGTTATTATTAAGTTTGGTTTGCTTAGGAAAAACTGATATTAAAAAATATTTTTTTTAAATTAAGGTTATTACATTCTTGTATTTTCTTATATGTGCTTTGAAAGTTCTTGTGATATTGAGTTAAAGGGCTTTGTCTCCTGGGTCTGAAAAGAACATCAAGACCTGCTAAATCTTAAATACAAGCAGCAATTAAAGCCTCATTTTCAGTCCCAGTAGAAGATGCCAATCAAAATAAACTGCCTCCCTGAGACACAGGGTAAGAAATTAAAGCTAGTTAACTCCTCAAGGACCAGGGACGATCACGGAAGACATGAGCATGTATGATTGTAAGTGCTGATTTTGAGAGATAAAATAAGTTCAGTTTCTCTATAAATTAATCATGAATGTCAAAGGCACATTGATGCAAGACCAGCATATGGGCCCCTGGGTCAGATTAACAGGGTTTTCTTGAAACATGAACTGACTCCTTAATAAAGGTTATAAAGGCTTATAGAAGCTATATCTTATGATCAAGATGAAAATGTTATAGATTATAAAATTTTGGAAAACAAATTTAATTGGCTTCATGCTGGTTTTTTTAGGGCTTATTGTTTGAAAAATTATGTCTCCTCTCTCAAAGAATGAAGGTTTTTGCCTTTTTTTTTGGAAATCTTTATCACTTTGGTTAAATGAACAACTTATTTTACAATGATCTGTGATCCTGTTTCATAATATCAAGTGTTTTAAACCTTTCATATTTGACACACTTTCCAAATCAAATTGTAAATTATGTCTTTTTCTGACCTAATTAATCCTTTAAGATATTATTAATAAGTTCCCTAAAGACCAAAAATGACATATTTGGCTTATATGGTATAAGAATTATACAGGAAGCATTGTCAAATATAAAACTGTGTCTGGTTTCCTTTGGGCTGTATTTGTATAAATGTGTTATTGGTATGTGCTCCAAAATTATGGGAAACCCCTATATTTATTTTTTTTTGTTTTGTTTTGTTTTGTTTTCTAAGCCTTTATTCTTGGTGAGCTCTAAAAATGAAGTACAAAATATATTATTAACATGACACATTCTGTCTCATCATCCAAAAATGTATTCCAACAGAAAGAAGCAAGGTTCAGTTTCCCTGCTGTGAAGTCTCATGAGAATGT
>NC_045445.1:4863982-4971712 GCF_002776525.5 Piliocolobus tephrosceles | reverse complement strand
ATCAACCTGCATGTCAAAACTAAAATAAAAAATTCTTGAAGAATACGTAGGAGAAAAATCTTTGTTACCTTTGATTACTGTGATTAGTTTAAGGATTTGAGAGTTGATCAGGAAAGGGGCAGGACCATGAGATGCAGTAACATTCAGCCAGTTTTATTGGGAAGCACTTGGACAGGGTTGCATGAGGGGAGAGAATCATCTTGGGAAGATGAATAAGGCAAGCAACCTTCCAGGAAAGAAGAAATTGGTGAGCTGGTTTACATGTCTAGGAAATGTTACTCGATAGCAAGATTGGAATCTCTGGGTAAGAGGAGAGTTACAAAGGACAACAGCAGCTTGGAGGTCTTTTACAGCTGCAGATTTTCTATGGTTCGCAGATATTGGTGCATTTTTGTGGGGTATGCAAAATAGATAGGTTCCAAATTGTTAAAATATGTTTATCTGGACTATATTGAAAGCAATTGGATGCATAAGAATTTGAGTTTAGCACTAGTGGGCTTTGGGCTAATGACCTTAACTTGCTGTGAAGAACTAAACGCCATGGGGGTTATTTTAGGGCAAAACGCAGGGGCCACCTTTGGCTCATTTATGTAGTAGCCAACAATTACTTAGATACAATGAAAATGCACAATCTAGTAATAGAAAATGAATAACTGGAATAATCTTGATAAGGTAGGTGTTTTCCTGGGAAGTACAGGAATCCTCCGTTCTTGTCTAACTTGGGGAAAATAATTTGGCCAAGAGATTAGTATTGTAAGCAAATTAGTAATTAGTAATGTAAGCAAAAGGTTTATTTAGGATATAAGAGAATACTTCTAGAGAGGAGCAGGCTTACTCTGTGGAAAATAGTTCCAGGCTGGTTTGGCTGGAAAAAGAGCAATAGCAGTGTTTGTTTAAAGAGACAGTACACTCTGGAAGACAAATCAGAGTGGGCTGTTGAAAGACAGAATGAGCCAGCAACAGCTAGTGCTGTGGGACTCTCTTTATGAGAATCTTACATGATTATTCATGAAGGGGCATGAGGGAATGTCACTTGCAATCATGTTTTAGGTGATCCCCTTGACCACACATGCTCTGTGGTTGTGCATAGTAGTACACACGTGGCATGTCTCATTAGCGTTTAAAGTCTCCACCCCAGGGTGTGTTTTTCACTATTACAATAAGCAAAAGGTTATTCCAGGGTGATTCATGGGAGGAGTGTGCATGCTCCTCAGTAGGAAAAGTCTCTACTATTGTTGTCTCTGGTTAGGGCCTGGTAAGACCCCTTCTGGGCTGGAAGAGCCTTACCGCAAGGCCAGGTGTAGCCAATATAGCCATTGGTTTTTATTTTTGCTTTTATTTTTTTCTGACTGTCAGTGGGCACTGTCTCCCAGGACTCCTTTCCCCAGGGACTCCCTTGCCTGCTCATTTCTGGCTATCTGCCTACTCTAACAGGTATACATAAAAATAAATTGATAAATAAAAATTAATACAGGGCTTCTAACTTCAGCCCTGACTGTAAAGGAGTTGAACATTGACACTGTCATTTTTACAACAAAAATATGCTTGGCAAACTGAAAATCAATTATTTGTCTCACACATACTAAGGAATTGATGTTGCAGGGCAAATTACCACCCCAAATCTGGAGAGTCAGGTTCAAAGAGACAAAGCTAAGTTACGCTTATCAGGAGTAGATGATTCTGGGTCTGTAACCTAGTAAAAAACCTTTAAATGGCAATTTAATGAAATTTTAGATACTGAATGTGGAGTACCAAGAGAGTGATAAACTACTTGGCAGCCACAGTCTTGGGAAGCAAACTGTTGAGTGCTTTACCTCCAGGAGCATCAGCCAATTCTCACCTTGAAGATCTGAGCAAGCTTCTCTCATTCATCTGGGAAGGAGTAGGAGAAAAATAGCCATTGTGAAAAACACTCAGAGTCTTATCCATAATAAAGGTGTTCTCCAGCAATGAAAGCCTTTGCCATAGCGTCATCCCAGCTTGGGGAATGGCATTCCTCCCACTGCAAACTTCTAGCTTTCTTGTCTTACCTAAAGGGTATAACTGAGTTTGATCTAAATCTTCCCCTCTACATATTTGAAGGTTGGCCTAAAGATTCCTCTATACATAGTGTAGTGTAACCTAACTTGAAGTATAAACAGATTGTAATATACCTTGTAACAAGCAACTGAGTCTCAGTCAATCACAAGCAGCCAACTGTTCAAAGCAGGTTCAAACAAGGCAAATGCCCAGCTGTGGCCTATCCAGTTCTTACTCTATGTCACTTCTGTTTTCTGTATATTACTATCCTTTATTGGTACACAAATATTATCTCATCACATGGCAACCCCGGAGTTGCTCTGAACCTATTCTGGTTCTGGAGCTGCCTGATTTGACAATCTTTCTTTGCATAGGAACACAGGAGCTAGCAAAAGGAGTTGGGGGAAATGGGGCAAATAAACTATACTGCTGGTGAAACAGTCATGAAGATCACAACTCAGAGACACATATTCAATAATTCCTGCAATTCAATCATAAGATTATGGAATGATCCTATTATAGGACCAACAGGTTCATGTGCTAACTGAGCAGTAACACTTGAATACACTACGAGAGCAAAGTTTGCAGAAGGAAAGTTTAATTATCACAGGGCCCTGAGTAAGGAGATGGGAGGAGACCCCCAAATCCATCTCCCCAAGGAGTTCTGGGATGTGATTTTTGTCAGGCCTTTGAGCCCAAGTCTGCATGTATACATCCAGATGGCCTGAAGCAAGTGAAGAACCACAAAAGAAGTGAAAACGGCAGGTTCCTGCCTTAACTGATGACGTTCCACCATTGTGATTTGTTCCTGCCCCACCTGAACTGAGCGATTAACCTGTGAAATTCCTTCTCCTGGCTCAGAAGCTTCCCCACTGAGCACCTTGTGACTCCCACCCTTGCCTGCAAGAGAAAAACCCCGTTTGACTGTAATTTTCCACTATCCACCCAAATCCTATAAAACGGCCCCACCCCTATCTCCCTTTGCTGACTCTTTTTGGACTCAGCTCGCCTGCACCCAGGTGATTAAAAAGCTTTATTGCTCACACAAAGCCTCTTTGGTGGTCTTTTCACACGGACGTGCGTGACAATTTTTAAGAGGATCATGGCGGGCAAGAGGCTTAAAGTTGGAGTGGTTGATTGGTTGCGGTAAGACAGATGAAGTCATCAGGATGTGGAAACTGCATTCTTCCGTGAGTCAGCTCCTCCTGGGGTCCTTCAGACCAGCTAGAATCAGTAGGTTTCACTGGTATGAAGGATTGGAAAGAATATCTCAAAAGGAAAACTTAACATTTCAGAATGTTTAAGTTGCTATCTATAGAGCAATTATGGGGACCTATAATCAGATAACAAGGTCTGTGTGATTTTGAGGAAAAGAGACAAATGACTATGAGGAGTGGGTCAGAGAGCAAGCTAATCTAATGATTAATGCTGACTGTGCTGAAAGCTTGGTTTGTTTTCATTTCTCCTCCTCTCTTCTTCCCCAATTAATTTTGTAACATTTACAAAAATGGTTTCAATTCTTTCCCTAACACCTTACAACCTTATCGATGGTGGATTACAATGGATGAAGAGCTAGAAGACACAGGCTTAATTTAATTGGTAGTTATTAAGAAAACCAAAGACAACAGGAGGAGATGAAAAAGAATACTGTGGGGCATTGAAGGCTTTGGCACCTACAGCTACAGCAAACATTAAGCCCTGTCGAAGACCTAGTCAGATTAACAGAAAGTATCACACTAAACGCTTTTCATCTTGGTTTACTATTACCAAATACATCATATTCAGTTTTTCACAAAAAAATTCCACAGCATGACGCAAGGCAAGGGAAAAGAGCCTGAAGTGACAAAGCAAGTTACAAAACCAGACTGAGTATGACACAGATTTTATACTTATAAAATATGAATATAAAATATCAGTGATTCATATGTTTAAGATCTAATGGAAAAAAGTAGACAACACACAAGAATAGATGGGAAACGACAGCAAAGAGGTGAAAACTGGATGAAATAATCTAAAGTGAGTACTATAATTCAAAGGTAATGTAACAGAAATGAAGCATGCCTTTGATGTAGTCTTATTTACAACTGAGTACTGAGCACATAAACTAACTTTCCTAGGTGGTCAAAACCATAACCTCTCTCACAAGTGGCACATGAAGAAAGACCAGCAGTAAACATCTTCTGACATGAAATTCCCATTTATCTTTACTTCAAGAAAGGTTTGGCCAGTGATATGGTTTGGCTGTGTCCCCACCAAAATGTCATCTTGAATTGTAGTTCCCATAATCCCCACGTGTCATGGGAGGTACCCATGGGAGGTGATTGAATCACAGGGGTGTTTACCCAGATGCTACTGTTCTTGTGATAGTGAGTGAGTTCTCATGAGATCTGATGGTTGTATAAGGAGCTTCTCCCCCTTTGACTGGGCACTTCTCCTTGCTGCTGCTATGTGAAGAAGGACATATTTGCTTCCCCTTCCACCATGATTGGAAGTTTCCTGAGGCCTCCCCAGCCCTGTGAAACTGTGAGTCAATTAAACCTCTATTCTTTATAAATTAACCAGTCTTGGGCAGTTCTTTATAGTAGCATGAGAATGGACTAATACAGTAAATTGGTACCGGGTAGTGGCGAGCTGTTGTGAAGATACCAAAAATTGTGGAAGTGACTCTGGAACTGAGTAACAGGCAGAGGTTGAAAGAGTTTGGAGGGCTCAGAAGTCAGGAAAATGTGGAAATGTTTGAAACTTCCTAGAGACTTGGAGAGCTCAGGAGACAGGAAGATGTAGGAAAGTTTGGAACTTTCCGGAGACTTGTTGAATGGCTTTGACCAAAATGCTTATAGTGATATGGACAATGAAGTCCAGGCTGAGGTGGTCTTAGATAGAGATGAGAAACTTGTAGGGAACTGGAATAAAGGTGACTCTTGCTATGCTAGCAAAGAGACTGGTGGCATTTTGCCCCTGCCCCAGAGATCTGTGGAACTTTGAACTTCAGAGCAATGATTTAGCATATCTGGCAGAAGAAATTTCTAAGCAGCAAAGCATTCAAAAGGTGAAAGAGCATATAAATTGGAACATTTGTAGCCTGACAAGGCAGTGGAAAAGAATATCCCGTTTTTCTGGGGAGAAATTCAAGCCAACTGCAGATATTTGCATAAGTAACATGGAGCCAAATGTAATCACCAAGACAATGGGGAAAATGTCTCCAGAGCATGCCAGAGACCTTCACGGAAGTCCTTCCCATCATAGGTCCAGAGGCTGAGGAGGAAAAAATGGTTTCCTGGGCCAGGGCCACCATACTATGTACAGCCCAGGGACTGGGTGCCCTGTGTTCCAGCCCCTCCAGCCATGTCTAAAAGGAGCCAAGGTACAGCTCAGGCCATGGCTTCAGAGGATACAAACACCAAGTCTTGGCAGCTTCCCTGTGGTGTTGAGCCTGTGGGTCCAGGGAAGTCAAGAATTGAGGTTTGGCAACCTCTGCCTACTTCAGAGGGTATATGGAAACTCTTGGATGTTCAGGGAGAAGATTCTTGCAGGAGTAGGGCCACCATGGAGAACCTCTGCTAAAGCAGTGATGAAAGGATATGTAGGGTTGGAGCCTCCACACAGTGTCCCCACTTTGGTATTCCTTAGTGGAGCTGTGAGAAGAGTACTACAGTCTGCCACACCCCAGAATGGTAGATCCACTGACAGCTTGCACTGTGCACGTGGAAAAGTCACAGACACTCAGCGCCAGCCCTTGAGGGAAGTTGAGTAGGGGGTTGTACCCTACAGTGCCACAGGGGTAGAGCTGCTCAAGGTCATGGGAGACCACCTTTTGCATCAGTATGACCTAGACGTGAGACATGAAACCAGAGGAGATCATTTTGGAAATTTAAAGTTTAATGACTGATCTATTGGATTTTGGACTTGCATGGGGCCTGTAGCCCCTTTGTTTTG
Source organism: Piliocolobus tephrosceles (assembly GCF_002776525.5). NCBI lineage: Eukaryota > Metazoa > Chordata > Mammalia > Primates > Cercopithecidae > Piliocolobus > Piliocolobus tephrosceles. The sequence continues at coordinate 4,965,757 of NC_045445.1, read as the reverse complement.
GCCAATTTATCCCAGGTGGGATGGATATCTTTACCCCACTGTATCTAAGAAGTGACTAACTTGCTTTTGATTTTACAGGCTCATCGGCCGAAGGGACTTGCCTTGTCTCAAATGAGATTTTGAAGTTGTACTTTTCGGTTAATTCTGGAATGAGTTAAGACTTTGGGAGACTGTCAGGAAGGCATGATTGTGTTTTGAAATGTGAGGACATGAGATTTGGGAGGGGCTGGGGGCAGAATGATATGGTTTGCCTGGGTCCCACCAAAATCTCATCTTGAATTGTAGTTCCCATAATCCCCATGTGTCCCGGGAGGAACATGGTGAGAGTTAATTTAATCACGGGGATGGTTACTCTCATGCTGTTCTTGTGATAGTGAGTGAGTTGTCTGATGGTTTGATATGGGGCTTTTCCCCCTTTTGCTCAGCACTTCTCCTTCCTGCCACCATGTGAAGAAGGACATATTTGTTTCCCCTCCTGCGTGATTGTAAATTTCCTGAGGCCTCTCTAGCTTTGTGAAACTTCGTGTCAATTAAACCTCTTTCCTTTATAAATTACCCAGTCTCTGCCAGTTCTTTATAGTAGCACGAGAATGGACTAATGCAGTCAGACTGACCAGGTGGCAGAGAAGGAGAGAAGACAGGACACCCTCAGCTCTTGAGGGGCATTAGGAGGATCCAAGAAAGGGCACCTGCCAGAGTCCATGAGAGAGACCACGCACACAACCAAGTCCACAGAGCCCCAGGCAGGCTGGCACTCAGAGCTCTCAATCCAGCGTTCAGCCCAGTGGGGTCAGGGACCTGAGGGAGATAAAGGGAAAGGGAGGAGGGAGGACAGGACAATGAGCAGGAATAGGCTTGGGAAATCTGGGCACCATCATCTCCAGTTGGACATGGTCATGTGATGTGAGTGAGCAGGCCTGATAGCTGAATGCACCAGTGGCATGCTGGACAACGTAGCCGTGTAGGAAAAAATATCCCTGTTTTCATCTGCTTTCATACCACAACAGTCAAAAAGACTTCTGTGACTGAATGTATGGGGATTTCTCCTCACCAAAAAGCATGAAATCAATTCTACACAGACACCAGCTAGGTGCCTTTTAATTCAATTCCATTCTGATGCCATCTATCTGGAGATAGCATCAGATCCACAGGTTGAGGACTCAGCCCCACAACAGTGCCCTCACTTCAGATGCTAGTCAAAAGTCCAGGCCCCTGGAACTTCTAACTGATTGGCTTCAACTTCAGGTTGTCATGACCCCTTCTTTAGGCTTGATTTGCTAGATAAGCTAACAAAATTCAGGGAAACATTTTTGTTTACTGGTTTATAACAAAGGATATTTTAAAGGACACAATGAAACAGCCATATGAAGAGGTACATGGGGCGAGTTCTGGAGGGTCTGCCGTACAAGGGCTTCTGTTCCCATGAAGTTGGGGTGCAGCACTCTCCTGGCACATGGATGAGTTCTTATGCACCTTTCTGCAAGCCTCCATGAATTCAGCTATTCAGAAGCTCTCAATATCCTGTCCTCCTGGGCCTTTTACTAAGACTTCATTGGATAGGCATGATTAAAGCATGGACAGATGTGTAGAAATATGATTGGACAGAAAGATATAACCTAATACTGAGAGACTGAGTCGGGAAACCAGCAAGGCCTGTCTGTTCAGATTCTTCCTGTTCTCCCTGAGCAGCATTGTGTCCTCCAGGGTATGGGTCAGGACCTCTTCTGAAATGGCAGTTTAAGACCTACAATCAGACAAGGTAGGTCAGAGAATTTACTTATGACCAGCTCTAAGACAGGTGAGGGGAGATGAGTATATTTTTCGTTTCTACAGCTTGTCTTAGGGAGAAAAAGAAGAAGGTGAAAGGGGGGCAAAAGAAAGTTAGAGAGCAAGATGGTGTTTTCTGAGGTCTGCTTCTGAGGCCTAAAGCACTCTGACAGTATAACAAAAGACTGTCTTCCACCTTTACTATTCCGAAGCTGTTCTGAAACTGCTTCAGGAACCAAAGACAAAAGGACAAATATTTTAATGAAAGATATTCTTATTGTTTTACTCACTTAGGAAATAACAAGATCTATGAGAGTGTCAGGAACCATGGAGTGAATATATATATGTACATATACATATACACCTACATATACATATACAATCAGCCTACATTAAAATTTCCCTGTCTCCTGTCAGGAAGGGTATAGCTGGCTGCCTAAGTCATTCTCTTGACCACTCTGGTAATCCTGTGCACTCTCACCAGGGCAGGGAGCTGTCTTGATCCCCAATGGAGGCTGACACATTTTTTCCTGTGTACAGTGGACCCCCTTCATAGAGGTGGGTGCTATGCGAGTGGAGTTGATGACTGATGGCTGACCATTGATACAGGCTAGGAATACCAATGAGCAACATTAGGGAATGTGCATCTGCAAGGAGCGGTAAGCTGGAGTGGGAATGCCCAGGACCAGTTAATTCAGTAACTGTAGATAAAGGTCTATGAAAAATGATCCAGATGATGTTCCCAGCTCAGAATGCCTCCCATGGTTTCCGCGTTCTTGTCACAACAGAGAACCTGTGTCCTGTGACTACAAAAGTGGGTCTACATGTCAGCAGATAATGTCTGGAATAGAGGATTGGTTTAAAGTGCAGATATTTGAAGGGTAGATGGAAAATCCATGAAGATGATACACACTTCCTTGTTAAACTTCCTCTAATCTAGTGTGTTGTAGGCAGCTGGCAACTTTGCAGTAACTAAAGTTAGTGAAGCAAAGGGCTGAAGGCAATATTAGGCACAAGTAGAGGATGCCAGGACACCACGATGCATCCCATATCTCACAAGTAGACTATGGTTGCCAAATTTTAGACATAGAATCCCTTATTTTAACTGAAGCCTTCCATAGAACCCCAATTTATGAACATTAGAAGGCAGAGCAGTCTGGTTGAAGTGAGCACTCTAGTCCCAGAGTCCGTTCACCCAGCATCCTTTCTCCCTCTTTGAGGCAGTGGGCCCTGATGCCTCACCTGCTACAGAACACTAGGGATGTCCCTGCACTACTGGGAAAGCTCTGTGCTAGAAGACCTTCCTCAAAGGTGGGCTTCATCATGCCCCTGCACAGGCACATATCTATGTGGATGCCATTCTGCCCAATGCACTGAATCCCAATTTTGCCTCCTGGCTCTCCAGCCCTGCCAACAACTGATAGCCCGCAATCTCTGTATCATCAGTATACCTCACCGTGTCACTTCTTGTTTACCCATTTCTTCATTGTCCTACCCCTGACCTAAACACACGTAGGCATACACTGTTCTTCTATGTATTTATCTATTCTCTATTCTCAAAATGGGACTGTTTACCCTCCCTCCCTCCCTTCAATCCACTATCCCTCTTAGAATTTTGCAAGGATCTTCCTTAGTATTGGCCCCAATCTCTGTCTCTAACCTCATTCCTAGCCCTGCTTCAGCCTCTCCTCTGGAAAAGAGGCCCCTGCTACAGCCTATCATCACCAAACAGCATTATGGGCATTTTCACTGTGTTTCCTTCTTTTGAGAGTATTCTTAGACCATGTACAAGCATTCTCAACAAGAACGAGGATCTTGACTCATTTTACTTTTACCTGTTGCCTCTGCTTCCGCACATGGTGCACAATCCCCTTGACTGATGTTCAGATGGCTTCATATCAACCAAAATTTATTAGAGATATGTCTCTTAATTTCCTTTAAGAAAACAAGGTAAAGTTCTTTCTGTAAGAGTTTCTCATTTAAGGAATATTAAAGAGTAATTGTCTGGAGTTCACAGCACTCTCTCTGTTCACATAATAAATGATGAGTGCTTTTTAAAAATGTCTGTTATGTGCAGGCTCACCTTATTAATATGCCTCATGTGCAATGAGGAAAACAGTCATCTCTATTCAACTCTACCCATTGGCACTTACAATAGTCAGATACATAAAAACCAACGGTATACTTCCATTTCCCCCTTCTCATCCTATGGTCTATTCTAAGCATACATTTTGCATTTACATATGTTGTAAGCCACATCATACATTGCTATTTTTTAACTTAATACCTTTAAGTGCTTTAAGTACTGTTACTTTAAACAGTCACTTTGCTGTGAAGGCATTGCATAATAAGGAAAATATGTTTTATACTTTGCAGGCAGTTGCACCTTCTAGGGCTCTTGATTCCTTTGTGTAGATCCAGATTTTTCTCTGGCATCACTTTCCATCTGCCTGGAGGACTTGCTTTAACATTTCTTCTAGTGCACATATGTTGGTGATAAATTCATTATAATTTTGCATTCCTGAAACAAAAGGGTTTCATCTTTATTCCTGGAATATATTTTCATCAATATAGAAATTTATGTCTTTAGTATTTGTTTCCTTCAATATGTAAAGATAGTACTCTCCTCTGGCTTTCATTATCTTTCACAAGAAATCTGCTGTCATCCTTATCTTTGTTCCTTTGTAGGTAATGTACATAATTTGTATCTCTGGTTACTTTTAAAAGTTTCTTGTGATTTCTTCTTAAAATCTCAGTGATTTTAAACAATTTGATTATCAAGTGCCTTGGTATACCTTTATACACGTTTATTGTTCTTGCTTTTTTTTTTTTTAAATTTATTAGGTTTTGGGGTTTATGGTTTTTATCAAACCTAGAAACTTTTCATTAAGTATTTTTTTATCCCTCATTTTCCCCTCTGCTTTGTGGTTCTCATATACATTCAGAATTTTTTTTTTTTTTTTTTGAGATGGAGTCTTGCTTTGTCGCCCAGGCTGGAGTGCAGTGGCCGGATCTCAGCTCACTGCAAGCTCCGCCTCCCGGGTTTACGCCATTCTCCTGCCTCAGCCTCCCGAGTAGCTGGGACTACAGGCGCCCGCCACCTCGCCCGGCTAATTTTTTGTATTTTTTTTTTTTAGTAGAGATGGGGTTTCACCGTGTTGCCAGGATGGTCTCAATCTCCTGACCTCGTGATCCGCCCATCTCGGCCTCCCAAAGTGCTGGGATTACAGGCTTGAGCCAGAATTTTTTAATTGTCTTTGCCTACAATCTCTATTATCGGTGTCATGTGTGTGTTTTGTCCTCATTATTGATCATAATTTCTGCTTTTTTACAAAATTGATCATTGTGATTGGATGGAAGACATTGTGAGTTTTACTTTGTTGAGTGCTGGATATTTTTATATTTCTGTAAAATATTATTGGAATTTATTCTTCAGCATAGATAAGTTTCTTGAAAATAGTAGCATTTTTTTCAAGTCTTGCTCTTAACTTTTTAGGTGAGATCAGAGCAGTTTTTAGTCTATAGCTTATAATGCCTCATAACCTGGATAAAACCCTCTTAAGATTTTTAGCTGATGTCCCATGCTTTATAAGGTTTTTCACTCTGAATAGAGGAAACAAGAACTATCCTCATACCCATGTAAGCTCTGGAGATTTCTCTCTATATGATTTTCTCCTCTTCATTATTTTGTTCTGCAATTTTTAGTCTCTCTGTCCTCCCAATTCTACCTCCTCAACTCAAAAAATATCAAGGCTTTCCTGCTGTGTACTCTGTCCTCCAGGCAGTAAGGTAAGGAAATTTTAGGGCTCACTTTATTTTCCATCTCTCATCACTCAGAGATCAGTTATTTGTTTCAATGTGTACAGTAAACTGAAAATAGTTGTGTTACAAGATAAACTCAGAAAAATTAAATTGTAAAGAGTTTATTTCAGCAAACAACAATTCATGAATTGGGCAACATAAAACCACAGGTGATCCAGGGCTTCACCAAAAGGGCATGAGGGCAGAACTTTTATGATGTGCATGCAGAAGCAAGGCAAAGAAAATATTTTTTTGGTTTAGATGGAGCAGTAGGGCCAGGCACAGTGGCTCATGCCTGTAATCCTAGCACGTTACGAGGTTGAGGTGGACACATCACTTGAGGTCAGGAGTTCAAGACCAGCCTGGCCAACATGGCAAAACCTCATTTCTACTAAGAATAAAAAAATCACCTGGGTGTGGTGACACACACCTGTAATCCTGGCTTTTCAGGTGGCGAAGGCATGAGAATCACATGAACCTGACAGGCATAGGTTGCAGTGAGCTATGATCACAACACTGCACAACAGCTTGGGCACCAGAGTGAGACCCTGTCTCAAAAAAAAAAAAAAAAAAAAAAAAAGTGGAGCAGTAGTCTTAAAGCCCCTATTTAGTGGTTATTTGGTGGTTTCCAATTGGCAAATCCCCTATTAGAGGTTAGTTGGCCAACTTTGGTAAAATTTATTTCATTTTTCCATTTGCATTGAGTAAAGTTTCAGTTTGTTTACATAGGAACTCAGGGTGCTAGAGCTGCTTCAGTCTTATGGCGTCCCAATCAATTATTTTAACAAGTGTGTGCAGTGATTCATGATTTTCTTGATACCTGTCTTCATACATATTGTTCAGTTTTTCCACTATATTCTTTAACATGTTGATATGGTTTGGCTGTGTCCCCACCCAAATCTCATCTTGAATTCCCACGTGTTGTGGGAGGGACCCGGTGGGAGGTAATCGAATCATGAGGGCAGATGTTTCTCCTGCTGTTCTCGTGATAGTGAATAAGTCTCATGAGATCTAATGGTTCTATGAAGGCGAGTTTCCCTGCACAAGCTCTCTCTTTTTGCTTGCTGCCATCCATGTAAGATGTGACTTCCTCCTCCTTGCCTTCCACCATGATTGTGAGGCTTCCCCAGTCATGTGGAACTGTAAGTCCCTTAAACCTCTTTGTAATCTTCCCACTCTCGAGTATGTCTTTATCGGCAGTGTGAAAATGGACTCATACACATATTAATCACAATTCTTTCCAAGTAACTTTGTAATATAGTCAGCAGTTAGGTCATTTCTGAGTCCAGGTCTGTTTATTGCTTTTCTTCATGAAAATGAGTTACTAGTTATTAATTTTTTTGTATTTTATAATTTTTATTGAATGCCAGTCCTCATGTGTAAAAGAACAGTAGAGGCTGAGGTAAATAATATTAATGCATGTAAATCGGAATGTGTCTTCTTCAGCTAGGTTGTAAGTTTGTGTGCGAGGGAAGTGTGTGGTCAATTTCTTCGGTAGTTTAGCTGGGTTTAGGCTTTGTTTTTGCTATCACCTTCAAAGTCTCCCGGTGGTGATCTGTCTCTACCTGTGTGTAGAGTGAGGTCCATCATGTGGGAGTGTTATATCAGAGTTCCTGCTCCCTCCTCGCTTTTATGAGCTCAGTAGGGCTGCACCCCAAAGAGGCTCTCTACTGATGCTCTTTCCTATTCTCCACCACAATTCTGTGGGTTGTCAGTTTGCTTTCTTTTTTAAAAAAATACACATACCATAAATTTACCACTTCAAAAGTATGATTCAGTAATTGTCACTATTTTTAACTATTAATAAGTTGTGCCATACCAAATTCCAGAACATTTTCATTATCCCCAAGAGAAAACACCTCCTCATTAACCATCACTTCCCATTCCCTCTTCTTCTAGCTCTTGACAGGAATTAATCTACTTTTTGTCCACAGATTTTCCTATTCTTGGAACTTCATAATAATGTAATCAAACAACATTTAGCTTTTTGTGTGTGTTTGTCTTCTTTCACTTACCATACTATTTTTAAACTTCATTCATGTGATAGTGTGTATCAGCACTTCATTTTCTCAAGGATGAACAAATGTATATACATTTTGTTTATCCATTCATCTCTTGATGGACATTTGGGTTATTTCCACCTTTTGGTATTATGAATAATGCGTCTATGTGCATTAATGTACAAGTGTTTGATTATTTGCTTTCAATTATTTTGGGTGTGGGTCTAGGAATGGAATGACTGGGTCATAAGGTAACACTCCATTCTTAACTTTCTCAGGAACTGCCAAAATGTTTTTCATAGCAGCTGCATCATTTTATATTTCTAGCAGTAATGTATGAGGATTCTAATTTCTGTATATCCTTAGAGATATTATTATTGTCTGCCGTTTTTATTTTTGCCATTCTAGTGTATGTAAAGTGGTATCTCATTGTGATTTTGATTTGTGTTCCCCTGATGACTAATGATGTTGAGCATCTTTTCATGTGCTTATTGGGCATTTATGTATCTTCTTTGAAGAACTGTCTATTCAAATCCTTTGCCCATTTTAAATTGAGTTATATGTGTTTTAATTGTTAAAATGTGACTGTTCTCTTAATATTCTGGATATTAGATCCTTATTCCATATGATTAACCTATGTTTTCTCCCATTCTGTGAGTTGCCTTTTCAATTTTTTATGATGTCCTTTGAAGTATTTGAGACAACTTGCTTAATTCCTCTAGTGAATTCACTTTCTCACTCTGCAAAAAATCTATTTCAAATCTTCTCAAATCTCCAAAACACTCTAGCCTTCAACAGTATCTGATGATTTTCCTTCCTTCCTTCTTTCCTTCCTTCCTTCCTTCCTTCCTTCCTTCCTTCCTTCCTTCCTTCTTTCTTTCTTTCTTTCTTTCTTTCTTTCTTTCTTTCTTTCTTTCTTTCTTTCTTTCTTTCTTTCTTTCTTTCTTCTTTCCTTTCTTTCTTTTCTTTTTTTTAATTTTATTTTGACAAAGTGTCACTCCTGTTGCCCAGGCTGGAGTGCAATGGCGTGATCTTGGCTCATTGGAACCTTCGCCTCCTGGGTTCAAGTGATTCTCCTGCCTCAGCCTCCCGAGTAGGTGGGATTACAGGTGCCCACCATCACACCCGACTACCTTTTGTATTTTAGTAGGGATGGGGTTTCGCCATGTTAGTCAGGCTGGTCTCGAACTCCTGACCTCAGGTGATCTGCCCACCTTGGACTCCCAAATGTTAAGATTACAGGCGTGAGCCACCACACCTGGCCAATTTTCCACCTTTCTTATAAGGCAAATGAAAACTATTTGATGGCAGTTCACTCTTTATCCCACCTCTGATGCCACCAATATACCTGCATTCTCTGTCATTTCTTTTCTGACAAAAGACAAAGCTTTCCAGCACTATGTAAGAGCCTAGAACAGACTCTTTCTCAAGCATTTCTCTCTTGAAATTGTCTCATTTTTTCTCTTTTATTAGCTAATCCTTGCTCTTTACTGGATCATTCACACTAAAAATAATGTGACAATTTCAACTGTCAAAAAATTTCTTCCTTGAGCTCATACTGCCACTCAGTTGCATTTTTCCCTCCAATTTATAGCATAGTTTTCCCCCACAAAATCACAAATGGATAAACTAGATTTCCCTAAAATAAAAAAACAAAAAGCAAACAAACAAAAAAGCATTTTGTGCTCTAAAAGGCTCCTCTAGACAGAGAGACAACCCACAGACTGAGAGAAAATATTTGCAAGCTGTGTATCAGATAAGAAAGTTGTATCCAGAATATGTAAGGAGCATTTACAATACCATAATATAAAGATAAACCATCAAAAATGAGCAAAGAATATGAATAGAAATTTCCCTAAAGAATACCTACCTACAAATGGCCAAAATAACATGAAAGGATGCTCAACTTCATTAGTCACCAGGGAAATGTGAGTCAAAACCTAAATGAGATACTGTTTCATACTAACTATAATGGCTACAACAAAAATGACAGATAATAATGTGTTGACAAGGTTGTAGAGAAATTAGAGCCCTCATACACTGTTGCTGGGAATGTTAAATTGCAAAAAAGTGCATCCACTTCAGAAAGTGGAAAGCAGCTCTTGCTATGTGGTATGGTTTCACTGGCGGAAGATTCTGAAAAGGATCCAGTCAGGACATCCTGCCTGATTCCACCTGACTAATGAACAGAGGACCTTGAATTCAGTGAGTCACAGATTCCCTGAGGCAGAGGCACAAAGAAGAAACACCACATCTGGATTAGCACATGGGGACATGCACAAGAGTCTCCTGTGGATCTTGTTGATATGTGGATTCTCACTCCTTAGGGCTGAGTGGGGCCTGAGATGCTGGTTCTTAACTAGTCCCTAGGTGATGCGGTTGGAGGAGCATTGCCTGGAGTCCACAAGTACTGTTGTAGGACAGAGTGGAAGAAATAAGTCAGCCTGATGACAAGTGACCCTCAGCATAAGCAAATTTATTTCCTTGAAGAGGAGAGAAAGGTGAAGTAGAGAAAAAGCAGTCAGGGCAGGGCTTGGGCTTCCTCCAGGCAGATTCTGGGTGTGCCCTGGTGGTCATTCAGAAGGTGCTGGATTTGATTAAGTGGGCCTGACCTGAGGCCCTGTCACATTAGGCTCCTTAAAGATTCACTTAAAGGATGGTGACAAGCAGCTTTGAATTGGTCTTTGTGTGTAGGAAAGTATCTGTGTGTAAAGTCACGCATAGGATGATAGTTGGTTGGGGGTACTGGGTCAGCTTATGCCCTCCACTGTGATGTACTTTCCTGAGATGGCAGGAGAAGAATGGGATGGCCTCCTAGGGGTGACCTGGGCAAATCCGAGGGAGGAGGGGCACTGCTTCAGATATGGTCTTCTTCCAGACCCAGGATCCAAGCTGGTGGTGCCCTGCTGACTCCTGGTAGTTCTCAGTCCTAACCCACCTCACTTCCTGTCTGACCAATGCCAAGGCCACCTGACTGATCCCCACAGAAGGAGTCATGGGGTCTGGGTTGCTGGCACCTTCTGCCTCTGCTGGCCCTGACACGCGTGCATTTGGAAGCTTTTACATGGCTTCTGACCCCAGCGTTTCCTTCAAGTACTGTTCGTCTGCTCTGGCAGGTCGAAGTTGACACCACTCCTACTGCTGTACCTTCCATCAAACACCGCAGCACTCCCCGGCGAGAGCATGGAAGAAACAGTATTTTCTGTGGCCACTGGCATCTTCACTGCTCTGTCCACATTCACTATCTTTTTGTCCTCTACGTGTTTCTCTGGTTAATCTTAAGGAGTGTGGACCAAGATTGCAGATAGAACAGAGCCTCCACTTCAATGGGCTCTACTCCTGGGACCTCATTGTGTGTCCCCACACCTGAAATCCTAAGACCCTTTCCTGACCCCACATCCTCTGCAGACCCCATGCACCACACCCCTTGACCCCGTGCCCTCTCCCTATTCAACACCCTCCTGAGGACCCCACGTCTCCTTCCTGACCTCACTGCCTCTCTCCTCAAATTTCACAACTGTCCCTTCGTTACATTCCTCTCACTTGGCACCCTCCGTCATTACCTATTTGCCCTCTCAGGGCCCCTCACAGAAAGGAGTTGTCATGGTCTTGAGTCTCCTTCCAGTCTTTTCCTGCTACGTGCAAGGCCCCACAGTTTTTGCTCTTCCCAGGCCAGCGGCAGCCCCATTGTAATTCCCCTGGGCCTATGAGTCTGAGAAGCTAGCAACTGAAAGGCAGTGGAGAGGTCTTTTGGAGGCTGATGGGAGTCCTGCAGTCCTGTACCCATATGGAAGGTCCATGATGCCCTTGAGTCTTTTTGACATCAGATGCTTTCCTCCCTACCAGGGGCAGGGGGTTCCTAGAATTGGGAAGGCTAGGAATTCAGGACTTCTGGTTGGCTTGAGGCCTAAGGAAAAAAAAAAAAAATGGTTTCGTGTGCCAGGCCTAGGGCCTTGCTGTTTTGTGCAGTCCCAAAACTTGGTGCCCTGCATCCCAGCCATGGCTAAAAGGGGCCAATGTACAGCTCAGGCCATTGCTTCAGAGAGTGCAAGCCCCAAGCCTTGGTGATTTCCAGGTGGTATTGGGCCTGCAGTTGCATGCTGTTCTCATGATACTGACTGAGTTTTCACAAGATCTGACTGTTTTATAAGGGGCTCTTCCCCCTTCACACTGCACTTCTCTTCCCTGCCACCTTGTGAAGACGGACATGCTTGCTTCCGCTTCTGCCATGATTGTAAGTTTTCTGAGGCCTCCCCAGCCATATGGAACTACTAATCAATTAAACCTCTTTCCTGTCTAAATTACCCAGTCTTGGGTATTTTTTTTATAACAGTGTGAAAAGGGACAAATACGATCAGTGTCATCTGCAGATAGAGATGGTTTCATTTTTTTCTTTTCCTATTGGAATGTCTTTAATATCTTGTTCTTGCTTTATTACATTGGTCTGGACTTTCACAGAGATATTGGTAGGATTGGTCAGAATTGACATCCCAGCTTTTTATCCAGTCCTTCATCATTAAGTATGATGCTAACTGTAGAGGTTTCCTCTTTTTTCTTTTTTTCATGTCCTATATCAAGTTGAATTATTTCTTTTTTAATTCGACTTGTCTAGACTTTTTATCATAAAAACTTTTTAATCATTTGAATATGATCGAATGCATTTTCCTTTAGTCTGTTGATGCAGTTAATTACAGAGATTGATTTGAGAATATTTAATTTCTGAGATAAATCTCAATAATGATACATTCTCCTTTTAATATTGTTGGTAAAGGCAGTCATGTCCTGTCACATGTTGACCAACCTGCTCAGTTGCATAAGGTGGGCCTTGTACCTGGAACATTTTCTTCTTGGGAGATAAAGAGCCCTCACAGCCTGTGCTGGGCTTATTGTCTTGTGAGACAATATATTTCTTTGTTCCAGGCTTGATGCGTACCTCTTTGTTCTGATGAAATGCATGTGTTGATGGCCCTCAGGCTCCCACCCAGCTTTCTGGGTATTAAACCCAGCATGCATTAGCTATTTTTCCTATTGCTGTCTTTCCCTTGCCCCACTGTGTCAGTTGTATGTTGTTCCCCTCCCTGTGTTTTCGCTGTTCAGCTCCCGCTTATGAGTGACAACATGTGATGTTTGGTTTCCTGTTCCTGCATTAGTTTGCTGAGGATAATGGCTTGCAGCTCCATTCATATCACTGCAAAGGACATTATCTCATTCCTTCTTATGGCTGAATAGTGTTCCATGGTGCATATGTACCACGTTTTATTTGTATAGTCTATCATTGATGGGCATTTGGGTTGATTCCATGTCTTTGCTATTGTGAATAGGCACTCATTTTTCTATTATTCCATTTTATCTTCATTGCTGCCTAATTATGTGTATCTCTTTTAGTGAACTTTTTGTGGTTGCCCTAAAGTTTACAATGTAATCTCTACTTAATCACAGTCTACCTTCAAATAGTATATTATTTCGCATGTCATGTAAGAACTTAACAATTATACATATCCGATTTCTCCCTCTTGTCTTTTGGTCAGATCTCACAAAGTCTTTGCTAGTCCAATTTGGAGCTCTGAAGCAAAGATTGCTTGGAGGAGGGGTCCCTTTTATGGGACTTTCTAAGCCATTTTACCCTCGACTTGCTCAGTCATTCGCTGGTGGCCTTTCTGAGAAGTATATGGTCTTGACTACAACTGCATTGCCTAATCATTGATTGGTGACCACCCCTAGAAGACTGTGACTTCAGCTGTAAAGTTAGTCCCTGAAAGAGATATTAGGCTGTCAGATAAGCACACTTATTGAAGCTGTGCAGCTAATTATTTATTGAGGGGCATCTTATAGTCTCTGATTGGGTTTCCCGTGCTGACTTGTAATCTATGGTATGGCACTGGTAAGCACGTATGTACAGGATTGTGTTCCCAACTTGAGAAGGTAGCCCATCTAAATCCTCCCATATGGCAGAGGTAGCCATTGTTCATCTTTTGGAGTAGATTTTTTATTATTATTTTTGATGAAGCCTGTTTAGGCACAGCTGTAGTCCTGTATTAGTCCATTCTCACACCACTATAAAGAATACTACCTGAGACCGAGTAATTATAAAGGAAAGAAGTTTAATTGACTCACAGTTTTGCAGGCCTAACAGGAAGCATGGCTAGAAAGCCTCAGGAAACTTTCAATCGTGGTGGAAGACAAAGGGGAAGCAGGCACCTTCTTCACAAGGCTGCAGGATGGAGGGTTTGCGCAAATGGGGAAGTGCTACAATTTAAAACCATCTGCTCTCATTAGAACTCGCTATCTTGAGAACAGCATGGGGGGACCCTCCCCCGTGATCCGATGACATCCCACATGGTCCCTCCCCTGACATGTAGGGATTACAATTCGAGATAAGATTTGGGTGGGGATGCAGATCCGAACCATATCAAGTCATTGGAATTTAGTGTTTATTATAGTTTAGATACATTTAGTTATAAGCTCAGAAGAGATTCTTATTTTCATGCTTTATAAATCAGTGTTTTCTGGTTAATTGCACAGTACATCTGGTCTCTGGAAGTGGCAAAATAGGGTCATCACCACGTCTCTCTAAAACTGTGCAATCAACAATGCAAGCTAGTGCACCTGAACCATGTGATAAGCTGGTGTTCACTTGCACATGACCATGTGTGTACATATATCTTCGTTATCATTTATCTCAAAATATTTTCTAATTTCCTTTGTGATTTTTTTCTTTTGCCTATTGGTTGTTTAGGAGTATGTAGTTTAATTTTTGCAAATTTGTGAATATCTGAAATTTACCGATGTTATTAATTTCATATTTTATTCCATTGCAGACAGATAAAATACTTTGTACAATCTCGATCCCCTTATATTTATTGAGACTTGTTTTGTGGGCTTACATATGGTTTTTCCTGAAAGGTGATCCATGTATACTTGAGAAAAATATTCTGCTGTTTTGGGTGTTGTGTTCTATAATTGGGGCTTAGGTCTGGCTGGTTTACGTTGTTGTTGAAATATTCTATACTCATGGTGACCTTCCAGCTTGTTATATCTTTATTGAAATCAGGGTTTAAAGTCTCCAATAATTGTTGTTGAATTATTTATTTCTCTTTTTAATTCTTTCGTCCTATATTTTTGGGGTCTGTGTTATTAGGTATATATATACTTATAATGTTTCATATTTTTGATAGATTAAAACTTTTATCATCATTATAAAATATCTTCCTTTTCCTCTAGTAACAACTTTTATTTTAAAGTCTATTTGTCTGATATTAGCATAGCCACTCCAGCCCTCTTTTGGTTACTGCTTGTATGATATATCTTTTCCCATATACTTACTTTCATCCTATTTATGTCGTTGGATGTAATGGGATTCTCTTTTTTTGTTTGTTTGTTTTCTTTTTTTTTTTTAAATTATACTTTAAGTTCTAGGGTACATGTGCACAATGTGCAGGTTTGTTACATATGTATACTTGTGCCATGTTGGTGTGCTGCACCCACCAACTCGTCAGCACCCATCAACTCGTCATTTACATCAGGTATAACTCCCAATGCCATCCCTCCCCCCTCCCCTCTCCCCATAATAGGCCCCAGTGTGTGATGTTCCCCTTCCAGAGTCCAAGTGATGTCATTGTTCAATTCCCACCTATGAGGGAGAACATGCGGTGTTTCGTTTTCTGTTCTTGCGATAGTTTGCTGAGAATGATGGCTTCCAGCTGCATCCGTATCCCTACAAAGGACACAAACTCATCCTTTTTTATGGCTGCATAGTATTCCATGGTGTATATGTGCCACATTTTCTTAATCCAGTCTGTCACTGATGGACATTTGGGTTGATTCCAAGCCTTTGCTATTGTGAATAGTGCTGCAATAAACATACGTGTGCATGTGTCTTTATACCAGCATGATTTATAATCCTTTGGGTATATACTGTACAGTAATGGGATGGCTGAGTCATATGGTATTTCTAGTTCTAGATCTTTGAGGAATCGCCATACTGTTTTCCACAATGGTTTAACCAGTTTACAATCCCACCAACAGTGTAAAAGTGTTCCTGTTTCTCCACATCCTCTCCAGCACCTGTTGTTTCCTGACTTTTTAATGATTGCCATTCTAACTGGCGTGAGATGGTATCTCATTGTGGTTTTGATTTGCATTTCTCTGATGGCCAGTGATGATGAGCATTTTTTCATGTGCCTGTTGGCTGTATGCATGTCTTCTTTTGAGAAATGTCTGTTCATATACTTTGCCCACTTTTTGATGGGGTTGTTTGTGTTTTTCTCATAAATTTGTTTGAGTTCTTTGTAGGTTCTGGATATTAGCCCTTTGTCAGATGAGTAGATTGCAAAAATTTTTTCCCATTCTGTAGGTTGCCTGTTCACTCTGATGGTAGTTTCTTTTGCTGTGCAGAAGCTCTTTAGTTTAATTAGATCCCATTTGTCAATTATGGCTTTTGCTGCCGTTGCTTTTGGTGTTTTAGACATGAAGTCCTTGCCCATGCCTATGTCCTGAATGTCCTGAATGATATTACCTAGGTTTTCTTCTAGGGTTTTTAATGGTTTCAGGTCTAACATTTAAGTCTCTAATCCATCTTGAATTAAGTTTTATATAAGGAGTAAGGAAAGAATCCAGTTTCAGCTTTCTACTTATGGCTAGCCAATTTTCCAAGCACCATTTATTAAATAGGGAATCCTTTCCCCATTTCTTGTTTTTGTCATGTTTGTCAAAGATCAGATGGCTGTAGATGTGTGGTATTATTTCTGAGGGCTCTGTTCTGTTCCATTGGTCTATATCTCTGTTTTGGTACCAGTACCATGCTGTTTTGGTTACTGTAGCCTTGTAGTACAGTTTGAAGTCAGGTAGCGTGATGCCTCCAGCTTTATTCTTTTGACTTAGGATTGTCTTGGCAATGCAGGGTCTTTTTTGGTTCCATATGAACTTTAAAGCAGTTTTTTCCAATTCTATGAAGAAAGTCATTGATAGCTTAATGGGGATGGCAATGAATCCATAGATTACCTTGGGCAGTATGGACATTTTCACGATATTGATTCTTCCTATCCATGAGCATGGAATGTTCTTCCATTTGTTTGTGTCCTCTTTTATTTCACTGAGCAGTGGTTTGTAGTTCTCCTTGAAGAGGTCCTTTACATCCCTTGTAAGTTGGATTCCTAGGTATTTTATTCTCTTTGAAGCAATTGTGAATGGAAGTTCATTCATGATTTGGCTCTCTGTTTGTTTGTTACTGGTGTATAAGAATGCTTGTGATTTTTGCACATTGATTTTGTATCCTGAGACTTTGCTGAAGTTGCTTATCAGCTTAAGGAGATTTTGGGCTGAGATGATGGGGTTTTCTAAATATACAATCATGTCATCTGCAAGCAGGGGCAATTTGACTTCTTCTTTACCTAACTGAATACCCTTGATTTCTTTCTCTTGCCTGATTGCCCTAGCCAGAACTTCCAACACTATGTTGAATAGGAGTGGTGAGAGAGGGCATCCCTGTCCTGTGCCAGTTTTCAAAGGAAATGCTTCCAGTTTTTGCCCATTCAGTATGAGATTGGCTGTGGGTTTGTCATAAATAGCTCTTATTATTTTGAGATACGTTCCATCAATACCGAATTTATTGAGAGTTTTTAGCATGAAGGGCTGTTGAATTTTGTCAAAGTCCTTTTCTGCATCTATTGAGATAATCATGTGGTTTTTGTCTTTGGTTCTGTTTATATGCTGGATTACGTTTATTGATTTGCATATGTTGAACCAGCCTTGCATCCCAGGGATGAAGCCCACTTGATCATGGTGGATAAGCTTTTTGATGTGCTGCTGGATTCGATTTGCCAGTATTTTATTGAGGATTTTTGCATCGATGTTCATCAGGGATATTGGTCTAAAATTCTCTTTTTTTGTGTGTCTCTGCCAGGCTTTCGTATCAGGACGATGTTGGCCTCATAAAATGAGTTAAGGAGGATTCCCTCTTTTTCTATTGATTGGACTAGTTTCAGAAGGAATGGTGCCAGCTCCTCCTTGTACCTCCGATAGAATTCAGCTGTGAATCCATCTGGTCCTGGCCTTTTTTTTTTGATTGGTAGGCTATTAATTATTGCCTCAATTTCAGAGCCTGTTATTGATCTATTCAGGGATTCAACTTCTTCCTGGTTTAGTCTTGGGAGAGTGTAAGTGTCCAGGAAATTATCCATTTCTTCTAGATTTTCTAGTTTATTTGCATAGAGGTGTTTATAGTATTCTCTGATGGTAGCTTGTATTTCTGTGGGGTCAGTGGTGATATCCCCTTTATCATTTTTCATTGCGTCTATTTGATTCTTTTCTCTTTTCTTCTTTATTAGTCTTGCTAGTGGTCCATCAATTTTGTTGATATTTTCAAAAACCAGCCCCTGGATTCATTGATTTTTTTTGGAGGGTTTTTTGTGTCTCTATCTCCTTCAGTTCTGCTCTGATCTTAGTTATTTCTTGCCTTCTGCTAGCTTTTGAATGTGTTTGCTCTTGCTTCTGTAGTTCTTTTAATTGTGATGTTAAGGTGTCAATTTTAGATCTTTCCTGCTTTCTCTTGTGGGCATTTAGTGCTATAAATTTCCCTCTACACACTGCTTTAAATGTGTCCCAGAGATTCTGGTATGTTGTATCTTTGTTCTCACTGGTTTCAAAGAACATCTTTATTTCTGCCTTCATTTTGTTATGTACCCAGTAGTCATTCAGGAGCAGGTTGTTCAGTTTCCATGTAGTTGAGCAGTTTTGATTGATTTTCTTAGTCCTGAGTTCTAGTTTGATTGCACTGTGGTCTGAGAGACAGTTTGTTATAATTTCTGTTCTTTTACATTTGCTGAGGAGTGCTTTGCTTCCAACTATGTGGTCAATTTTAGAATAAGTGCGATGTGGTGCTGAGAAGAATGTATATTCTGTTGATTTGGGGTGGAGAGTTCTGTAGATGTCTACTAGGTCCACTTGGTGCAGAGTTGAGTTCAATTCCTGGATATCCTTGTTAACTTTCTGTCTCGTTGATCTGTCTAATGTTGACAGTGGGGTGTTGAAGTCTCCCATTATTATTGTATGGGAGTCTAAGTCTCTTTGTAAGTCTCTGAGGACTTGCTTTATGAATCTGGGTGCTCCTGTATTGGGCACATATATATTTAGGATAGTAGCTCTTCCTGTTGAATTGATCTCTTTACCGTTATGTAATGGCCTTCTTTGTCTCTTTTGATCTTTGATGGTTTAAAGTCTGTTTTATCAGAGACTAGGATTGCAACCCCTCTTTTTTTTGGTTCTCCATTTCCTTGGTAGATCTTCATCCATCCCTTTATTTTGAGCCTATATGTATCTCTGCTTGTGAGATGGGTCTCCTGAATACAGCAAGACTGATGGGTCTTGACCCTTTATCCAATTTGCCAGTCTGTGTCTTTTAATTGGAGCATTTAGTCCATTTACATTTAAGGTTAATATTGTTATGTGTGAACTTGATCCTGTCATTGTGATATTAGCTGGTTATTTTGCTTGTTAGTTGGTTCAGTTTCTTCCAGGCGTCGATGGTCTTTACATTTTGGCATGTTTTTGCAATGGCTGGTACTGGCTGTTCCTTTCCATGTTTAGTGCTTCCTTCAGGATCTCTTGTAGGGCAGGCCTGGTGGTGACGAAATCTCTAAGCATTTGCTTGTCTGTAAAGGATTTTATTTCTCCTTCACTGATGAAACTTAGTTTGGCTGGATATGAAATTCTGGGTTGAAAATTCTTTTCTTTAAGAATGTTGAATATTGGCCCCCACTCTCTTCTGGCTTCGAGAGTTTCTGCCGAGAGATCTGCTGTTAGTCTGATGGGCTTCCCTTTGTGGGTAACCCGACCTTTCTCTCTGGCTGCCCTTAACATTTTTTCCTTCATTTCAACTTTGGTGAATCTGGCAATTATGTGTCTTGGAGTTGCTCTTCTTGAGGAGTATCTTTGTGGCATTCTCTGTATTTCCTGAATTTGAATGTTGGCCTGCCTTACTAGGTTGGGGAAGTTCTCCTGGATGATATCCTGAAGAGTGTTTTCCAACTTGGTTCTATTTTCCCCCTCACTTTCAGGCACACCAATCAGAATTAGATTTGGTCTTTTCACGTAATCCCATATTTCTTGGAGGCATTGTTCATTTCTTTTTCCTTTTTTTCTCTAGACTTCTCTTCTCGCTTTGTTTCATTCATTTGATCTTCAATCATTGATACTCTTTCTTCCAGTTGATTGAGTCAGTTACTGAAGCTTGTGCATTCGTCACGTATTTCTTGTGTCATGGTTTTTATCTCTGTCAGTTCGTTTATGGCCTTCTCTGCATTGATTATTCTAGTTATCCATTCTTCCATTATTTTTTCAAGATTTTTAGTTTCTTTGCCCTGTGTACATAGTTCCTCCTTTAGCTCTGAGAAGTTTGATTGACTGAAGCCTTCTTCTTTCAACTAGTCAAAGTCATTCTCTGTCCAGCTTTGATCCGTTGCTGGCGATGAGTTGCGTTCCTTTGGAGGGGGAGATGTGCTCTGATTTTTTGAATTTTTTGAATTTCCAGCTTTTCTGCCCTGCTTTTTCCCCATCTTTGTGGTTTTATCTGCCTTTGGTCTTTGATGCTGGTGACGTACTGATGGGGTTTTGGTGTGGGTGTCCTTTCTGTTTGTTAGTTTTCCTTCTAACAGTCAGGACCCTCAGCTGTAGGTCTGTTGGAGATTGTTTGAGGTCCACTCCAGACCCTGTTTGCCTGAGTATCAGCAGCGGAGGCTGCAGAAGATAGAATATTGCTGTACAGTGAGTGCTGCTGTCTGATTCTTGCTCTGGAAGCTTCATCTCAGGGGTGTACCCCGCCCTGCCGTGTGAGGTGTGAGGTGTCAGTCTGCACCTAGTGGGGGATGTCCCCCACTTGGGCTACTCAGGGTTCAGGGACCCACTTGAGCAGGCAGATTGTCCATTCTCAGATCTCAGCCTCGGTGCTGGGAGATCCACTGCTTTCTTCAAAGCTGTCAGACAGGGTCATTAACATCTGCAGAGGTTTCTGCTGCTTTTTGTTGTTGTTGTTGTTGTTGCTATGCCCTGTCCCCAGAGGTGGAGTCTACAGAGACAGGCAGGCCTCCTTAAGCTGTGGTGGGCTCCACCCAGTTTGAGCTTCCCGGAGGCTTTGTTTACCTACTTAAGTCTCAGCAATGGCAGTCGCCCCTCCCCCAGCCTCACTGCTGCCTTGCAGTTAGATCTCAGACTGCTGTGCTAGCAATGAGGGAGGCTCCGTGGGCATGGGACCCTCCTGGCCAGGTGTGGGATATAATCTCCTGGTATGCCATTTGCTAAGACCCTTGGTAAAGCGCAGTATTAGGGTGGGAGTTACCCGATTTTCCAGGTGTTGTGTGTCTCAGTTTCTAAAGGGATTCTCTTCCCCCTTGCACTTCCCAGGTGAGGCAATGCCTCACCCTGCTTCAGCTCTCGTTGGTCGGGCTGCACAAGCTGACCAGCACCAATTGTCTGGCACTCCCTAGTGAGATGAACTCGGTACCTCAGTTGAAAATGCAGAAATCACCCGTCTTCTGTGTTGCTCATGCTGGGAGCTGGAGGCTGGAGCTGTTCCTATTCGGCCATCTTGCTCACACCCCGGGATTCTCTTATAATCAGTATATAGTTAGAACAGGCTTCCAAAATATATTTCTCCAATCTCTGACTTTAATTGAGGTGATTAATCCATTTACATTTAAAATTACTGGTAAGGTAATATTTCTGTGTTATAGCCAGTGATTTACTCTTTATATCACATATGTATTTTTCCTTCTTTATGTTTTCAATACTACCTTCCTTTGTGAAAAATATATGTTTTTCTAGTCTACCATTTAATCCCATTGTCATTTAAGGTATTATTTTCTTAGCAGTTGTCCTCGGGACTACAATTGATAGTTTAACTTGCACCAATCTATTTAAATTAATACCAGCTTAATTAAAATGTATACAGTGGGTTTGTTCACATACAGTTCCATTCTCTCCCTACTTCTTTGTGTTGCTACTGTCATGCGGTAACAGTTAAGAGACTGGAATGTCCGGGGTTGAGGATTCCCACAGAATAGGAGCAGGCCTGGACTAGAGCAATGACAAGTAGATGGAGAAAAGGGGCCTCAGCTTCATCCTCTAAAATGACCTCAGTTGTGCATATCAGAGCTGGTCACAAATATTTGGTTCTCTTCTTTCTGGGCACATAAGATTGCTTTTATCTGCTCCTTTAAATTTAAGATAGAGAGAAAAGAAAATTGGCAACACATTAGGCACAGAAAGAGATTTATACTTGGAAGGTAGGTAACTCTAGGCTTTTGCAAAATACGCAAACATTTGTGCAAGGAAAAATGCACTGTTTTAAAATAACCATTGGGCCATCCCAATGAAGTGCAAGCAGTGGCCTGGAGAATTTGGAATGTGGCTCTAGTACTCCTCATAGATGTGAACCTGGGAAACCAGGATCAGGCATAGTGTGGGACCTTTTCTTTGGCATTCAGTGTGTTCACCTGGAGGACTCTCCCTTGCAGAGCTCTGGGGTGTGAGATTGAATGCAGGGAGGGCAAGCCTGGAGGAAGTCTTGGAAGCAACTCTCACAGATCTATGTGTTGATCCAGGTCCTGGTTCAGTAGCCCTGGTTATTGCCCCAAGCAGGACTAGAACAAGTTATATCATGTCTATGCAGTCCAAAGATGTGGGATTAAACAATCCATGGTAACAGATTTTCAAGGAGAAAAGAAAATAAATGCATTTATTAATGCACATATGGATCATAAGACATATACAGGTTCAGGAATATTAAAATGTGGGGGAAGATACAGCATGGGCACACAATAATAATGGCCACTTATTAATGACCATGTTATTAGGGTTAAACATTTTACATGCAAGTGGCATGTTATATGATGCTCACATAAACACTCTGAAGTTGTACTATTATTACTCCCATTTTACAGATGAGAAAACTGAAGAACACAAAGGATACCTGATGTATGGGCTTATAAGTGACAGAGCTCATATTCAAACTTACTTTCTTATGGGTTCAAAGCCCTGTCTCTTTTACTGGGTTGAGCTGCCCGACCCCCACCACAAACAAGGGAGTGCCAGCCATCTTCTACTGCTGACTATTGCCCTATCAATATGCCCCTAGGACTGATCTTAAAGGAGCCAGGAGGTGGTGCCAGTGAGAGCTTGAAACAGAATCCTACCCAATGGCCTCTCTCCTGTTCTATCCATATGACATGGAGACAAATGACGTGGAGGAGAGGTGGGTCCTAGGATAAAGAAAGATGGAGAAGTTTCTGCATTGAGAGCTCCAGATGGGCTGCAGTTCAGAACACCTGCAGTTCGGAACCAACAGCCCCGCAATGAGCTTGTGCTCCATTAACAGGACATTGGGGATCCAAAGGGGAATGCAGATGAGGTGAAGACATTAAGGAGTTAAGTGGGAATGAGAAGGGACTTCGCTCACTATTTTCCTCCCCCTCTTTTTCACTCCTGCTTGATTCAGAAAATATTTGGGGCAGGCGACAAAGAATTATGAAATACAGCAAGATAAAATGCATTACACACAAATAAAACAAAGGGATGCCAGAGATAAATCAAGTGAGAAGATGGTAGAGCCTGCAGCAGGCTTAGAACCCCAAATGTGCCAAGAAGTCCAGCCTCCAGGAAGACTTCCATTGACCTTTAGGGTACCCTGGAAGCTCATGGCCCAAGTGCAGTTGCCAGGCTACAGCGACCATTTGACGTGAATATTAGAGGTCCAGTCTTCCAGAGGCTGCTATTATGTCCAGACATGTGTCCTGCCTTGCTGTGTACCTGCCTGGCCTGGTCTCTTTTATTCTCAGCAGATTGGGTGACTCAACGATTTCCTTCGAGCCAACTCCACTGAGCAGGCTGGCAACCAGATACATGGTGGGGCAAGTAGGACGAAGCACAGTGCCCATGAGACATGTGGACTCTCACTGCATCCATGTAGGTGTCAGTGTCTGCAGGGCTCGTTTGCACTGACCATCAGTCTGAGTGATGGGCAACCTTGGCTTTGTCTTCTCCTGCTATTTTGTGGATTTCCCTTGGGACATAACAGGCATCCTGCCACTAGCCCCTGCTGTCCCTATGTTCAGCTCCTGCCCTGGGATCAAGGATAAAAGGACACCCAGGACCCCTTCTTTGCTCCGGAAAGGCTGACAGGGTAATTGCCACAGGGAAGAGCTGGTGATATGGTTTGACTCTGTGTCCCCACACAAATCTCCTTCTGAATTGTACTCCCATAATCCCCACGTGTCATGAGAGGGACTCGGTTTGAGATAATTGAATCATGGGGGCAGTCACCCCATGCTATGCTATTCTCATAATGGTGAATGAGTCTCATGAGATCCCAAGGTTTTTAAAAAATGAGAGTTGCCTTGCACAAGATCTTTTTGCCTGCCATCATCCATGTAAGACGCGACTTGCTCCTTTTTGCCTTCCCCCATCATTGTGAGGCCTCCCTAGCCATGTGGAACTGTAAGTCCAATTAAACTCCTTTCTTTTTCAAATTTCCAGGTCTCGGGTAAGTCCTTATCAGCAGCATGAGAATGCACTAACACACCTTTCAAGAACCATGCAGGAGGTCAGCCGCTTGCCAAGGAAGCTGAAGTTAAGTGCAGGGCTTCAGTCATAGCTGGTGGAACAGAGAGGTTTCTTAGGAGAGCAGGACCGTGACTGACAGGTCTCACATCAGTCCCTCAGTGGGCAGGCTCAAGACATCCAGAGACAGTCAGGACCTTCGCATGTATGGGCACAGGAAGGCTCCCATCTGCTCTGCCCTACCCTGGTCAGGATTGCTTCCATCCTCTGTGGTGTGTGACCACACAGGAGGCTTCTGTGGAATATGCTAGACCCTGGGAATGCCTCCAGAAGAAGCTGTTTGTGGGGTACTGTGAGACCTCCTAGCTGCGCTAGCCCTGCAGCACTTAGGCATCCTAGAGTCAGCACTCTCCCCATCTGTCATTTCTCTCCAACAAGGGACACTAAGTGTCCCAGTTGTCATCCTGGAATGCAACAAAGCAGTCTGCTCTGGAGCTCTTTCTGGAAGCACTCAGTTCATGACATCTTGCAGGGCTCCAGCTCACCTCCAGTCCCATTTTACTTCTACATTCCTCCTGTGGCCAGCCTAAAGCAGTATAGATGGATCCAGCAGATGATCCTTCTCAAACTTTTCCAAACTCATCACAGCCTACATCCTGTGGTAACAAGAAAGGCTTACCCTTCCTGGCTCCTTTCCAAATCCCAATTTGATCTGAAGATATTCTGGGACCTGGAGGAGTATACCAATGACCACAGATCTCATAGTCTGCTTCACCCATTAGTCTTCTCAAACTATTTTGGGGGTACACCAAGATCCTAGATGGCTCTTTGGGCAGCTGACAGAACAGTTCTGCATCACCTCTGTGGATCAAGTTTAGAAAGCAAAAACTCATAGGCACCTTAACGAGGTGATTAGTTTAATTAATGTGTGGGCATTACATAGGGGATCATTTGAAAAGTAACTCATCATTATAGTGATTTATCACTCATTCACACAACATTCTTTTTTATTTACCAACCCCTAGGAAACTCACCAAATGGCTACCTCATCTTCTGCCCGTTCCATCTGAACCACAGTACTTTGGAAGGGGATTTCTAAGTAGAGAATTTTAAATAAAAGATTAACTGCTCATAAACCTCAACACTGAGTCTTGAGTAGTTGTATTGGAGAGCTGCAATTCCAAGCCCCAGGGGGGAAGACTGAAGTCAGACACAGGAGACTGCAGGCAATTGTGGGCACCGCAGCAAAGGTGATGGGGACTTAGAGATGGGCCTCAGGAGACGGAAACCCCAAATCCCGACAGGTACAATTAGGCTGTTAGATTCCACCTTGCACCTTGCAGGGACTACAGTGTTAACTTGCAGATCCAAACAAGATGGAAAAAGAAACAGGGCATCGGGGAAAGGTCACAGCTGCCTCGTGACAGGAGAGAGTGTTCAGATAGCCCTGGGTGGTTGGAGCCCTGCCATGCTGACTTACCCACGATGCCAGGCGCACAAACCAGAAGCTGGGAAAGCAGGTCTTTGGAGTCCCCTTAAAATTCAGATGCTTACCTGGTCCAGGAGCCAACAATTAGAAGATAGTGGGAGCATTCAAACTTCGGCTGTTGGGTCATTGGAAAGATTGAAAATTCCATGAGACTTTAGTACAGAGAAGCTCCAAATACTAGGACCATAGAACTGGCAGTTCTTTATTCATTCCATAAATGAATACCGAGCATGTACTGTGTGCCAGGCACTGCCCTGGGCTCTGAGGATACAACATTGAACACATTTCCTCCCTAGGCGGAACTTATATTCTAGTGAGGTAAGGGGTAGGCACACAATGAATCATGAAACAAACTTAAAGGTGCAGTAGATTTAATGGTTAACTTACAAATCACCTTTGGCAGGCTTCCAAATTAACTCACCTGGGGGAGGTCTTGTGACTTCTGGTGACATCCTGTCCCTCAGTAAAGTGTCTTATCCTGTGTTCCACAAATTGTTTACATATGGATTAATATGTAATGTACCAACATTGAAAAGTTGGCTGATTTATTTTTAAATCATGAAGTTTTACTGATTGTCTTATACATGGACATTTTAGCCTGTATGTTGCAATTTGATACAATGATTCTAATCTCCGTATTGTATTCCCTAATAAAAAACGACAACTGCCATATAAAAAGTTTTCCTCTCTTCTTCTAAACTCCCATAAAACCCTTCCAACTTGTAACCACTCTGAACTTTGTTGTTTTCTCCTCCCAGGTCAGTCCTCACATTTGGCCTCCAATAAACATTTATCCAATTATTTTTGCCTAACCAGTCTTAATTTTGGTCAACGTGTTGATAAATATTATGGAAACAAATTGAATCTAGAGAACTGAATAAGTGTTTGGGATGAGTTAAGAGGAAGGATTGCAGTTTTAGAAAGGGTATTCAGTTTTTAATGAGGTTATTTGTTTTTGTTTGTGCAATTGTTTAAGCACCTTATAGATTCTGGATATTAGACCTTTGTCAGATGCGTAGTTTGTGAATATTTTCTTCTATTCTGCAGGTTGTCTGTTTACTCTGTGGATAGTTTCTTTTGCTGAGCAGAAGCTTTTGAGTTTAATTAGGTTCACTTGTCAATTTTTGTTTTAGTTGCAATAGCTTTTGAGAACATAGTCATAAATTATTTCCTGAGGGTGATATCCAGAATGGTGTTTCCTAGGTTTTCTTCTAGGATTCTTATAGTTTGAGGCCTTACATTTAAATCTTTAATCCATCTTGAATTAATTTTTGTATATGATGAAAGGTCAGGATCCAGTTTCATTTTTCTGCATATAGTTAGCCTGCTATCCACACACCATTCATGGAATAGAGATTCCTTTTTCCATTGCTTATTTTTGCTGACTTTGTCAAAGATCAGACGTCTGTAGGTGGGCAGTTTTATTTCTGGGCTCTTTATTCTGTTCAGTTAATCTATGTGTCTGCTTATCTACCAGTATCCTACTGTTTTGGTTACCTTGTAGTATAGTCTGGAGTTAGGTAATTTGATGCCTCTGGCTTTGTTCTTTCTTCTTAGGATCGCCTTGGCCATTCGGGCTCTTCTTTGGTTCCACATGAATTTTAGAGTACTTCATTTCTGATGGTACTCATGAACATACAGATGGCAATGAAAGACACATGAGAATACTAGAGGGTGGAGGAAGACAGGGAAGCAAGAGTTGAAAAATTAACTATTAGGTACTATGCTCACTACTTGAGTGATGGGATCAGCATCACACAATATACCCATGTAACAAAGTTGCACGTGTACCCCCTGAATCTAAAATGAAAGTGAAATTACAAAAATAAATAATAAAGACACAAATTCTATGAAGAAAAAGAAAAGTTATTCACAGAAGGCCTCACAGAGAAGATATTTCGAGAAAGACCCGAGGGTGTCTGGAAGGCAGTGTTAGCTAGCAGTATTATAGAAGCATGTGTCTAGAAGAGAACAAAGGCGTGCAGTACCTCAGGGCGCTGGAACAGAGAGTAGGAGGTAGGGGTCTAGGGAGGCTGGTCTATTGAAGCCAGACCCTTTTCTCTGAGCCATAGGCTGTCTCAGAGCCAGGTCAGCTGCACTGTACCATGAACTGGCATATTGGATCCAGGTTTCTATCCAAGGTTACTGAGTTGGTTTACATTATTCCAGCATTTGAGATGTGGGGTAGGTAGAAGTATAGTTGGAAACAGATTAGTAATGGATTGAAGATTTTTGATGCTGAATATCAAGTATATTGGGTATATTATACTATACTGTTTTACATGTTTGACACTTTCTATAATAAAGATATTTCATTATAAATATCATGGCATTAAATTTGAAATCCTAAGTGAAATGAACTATATTTTATAAAAAAAAAAAAAAAAATGGCCCGGCACGGTGGCTCACACCTGTAATCCCAGCACTTTGGGAGGCCGAGGCAGGTGGATCACGAGGTCAGGAGTTTGAGACCAGTCTGGACAATATGGTGAAACCATGTCTCTACTAAAAATACAAAACTTAGCTGGGTGTGGTGGCACATGCCTGAAATCCTAGCTACTCAGGAGGCTGAGGCAGGAGAATTGCTTGAACCTGGGAGGCGGAGGTTGCAGTGAGCTGAGATCGTGCCACTGCACTCCAGCCGGGTTGACAGAGCGAGACTCTGTCTTGGGAAAAACAAAAAATAATAAATAAATAAATAAATAAATAAATAAATAAATAAATAAATAAAAAAGATCAAATTGGTCCATAAAGAAATAGAAAACTTTAATCAAACATTACAAACTAAAACTGTTATCAGTTCAAACCACCC
This sequence comes from Piliocolobus tephrosceles, assembly GCF_002776525.5. Lineage (NCBI taxonomy): Eukaryota > Metazoa > Chordata > Mammalia > Primates > Cercopithecidae > Piliocolobus > Piliocolobus tephrosceles. The sequence continues at coordinate 4,937,340 of NC_045445.1, read as the reverse complement.
ACAAATGATCCAGGACAAGAAAATTTCAGAGGCCAGTTTTACCAAATAATTAGAGAGAACTCATTGCCATCCTAAGCAAACTCTTAAAAACCAAACAAAAAGATGGGCAATTGCAGAACTCATTTTCTGAGACTAGTGTTCTTTGTTCCAAATATCAGAAGAGGACCTCACCATGAAAAGAACACTTAAACCAAAGTTATTCACATAGCAACAAATATCCTAAATAAATTAATAGCCAATTCATTAGGGTAGTGTACTAAATGGAAAACCCAAAGAATATAGCCAAAGAATGAAAATACAATTTGACATTAAAATATACCTTCAGTGTGATTCCCTATATTAACAAGATTATAGAGGCAAAACATATGATCATATTAACGGATACAGAAAATGCTTTGAAAAAATTAGTAATCATCCATGATAAAAATAACTAGAAAATTAAGAGTAGAAGGAAATTTTGTTTCATCAAATCGATAGCAAATATACTTAATTATAAAATGTTGGAAGCATTCGTGTCAGGGACAGGCCATAAGTGTATGCTATCATTGCTGTTTTTCAAAGTTGTATTGGGATACAAAGCCAGAGATATGGATACCAAAATAAATAAGAGGTATGTATATTGGAAAGAAAGAGTGATATTTGGTAGGGTAATGCAACAGTCTATTTAGAAAATTCAAAAATTGCGCACCTGAAATAGTCAAATGAATAAGAGACATGTGAAAAATAGTGAATGGAAGATCAATGAAGCAAAATAAAAAGATCTGCAAAATAGACAATAACTATTAAGAACAGGTCATAGAAAATATCCCATTCACAATAGCAACAATATCCAAAAATTACCTAACAAGACTAACAAAAGCATGTATGATTTTTACTGAGACAACTATACAAGTACTGATATATCCAGTTCAAAGAGCGCCCAAATAAACAAGGCAGTATATGATATCATTGACAGGGAATAGAATATTGCAAAGATGGCAATTCTATTTTCAAAAATGGACAGACATAATTCCTTAACCAGCCAAGATGACTCTCAAACTCAGGCATCTGTTGGTTTTGGATTGTTTTTGTTTTTGTTTCTGTTTTTGTTTTAGACAGGACCTCACTCTGTTTCCAAGGCTGGAGTGCAGTAGTGTGAACACAGCTCACTGCAGCATTTACCTCCTGGGCTCCAGTGATCCTTCCACCTTAGCCTCCCTACCAGCTGGGACTGCAGTCACACACCACCACACCCAACTAATTTTTCATTTCTTTTTTTTCTTTTCTTTTCTTTCTTTCTCTTTCTTTCTTTCTTTCTTTCTTTTTCTTTCTTTCTTTCTTTCTCTCTCTCTCTCTTTCTCTCTCTCTCTCTCTTTCTTTTCTTTCTTTCTTTTTGAGATGGGGTCTTGTTATGTAGCTCAGATTAATCTTGAGCTACTGGGCTCAAGTGTTCCTCCCGGCTTGGCCTACCAAAGTGTTTGGATTACAGGTGTGAACCATGGTGTTCAGCCTTGGGCTTCTATCTCAGGCTCCCCAAAACAACCCTGGAAAACTACAGACTAAAAATAAATAAATAAAGGAACAAGCAAACAATATAAACAATGCAATCTAAACAAAAAAACATGAGCAATCCCTGAGAATTTCATTGTATTTTGAAGGAATACTTGTGATTGCGGGGGAAGAGTAGCAGGGAAGTTGGGGTGGACAGGAAGAAAGAAATGTTTAAAATTCTGCCCCTACTTCACTGTGGAAAACTCGGGTAGTGTCTCAGACCACAGGTGCCAGTAGTCAACGGGTAACTTCAGGACAGGAGGAAACACTGGTTGATTAAAGGAATATGGCTGGAATTTGTGCTAATAACCACTAAAACCACGTCCGTAGATAAAGATTGGCTTTTTAAAAATTATCATTTTAATTGAAGATAACGAATGGATTAAATTACAGTATTGACCATCAGAGTGAAATAGGCATAGTTAGGTTAAGTATGATTTTTGACACTGAATGAGAATTAAAAAATGAAAATCACTATAATGAACTATGAAGTGTTAGATAAATTCTAAACGCAGGACTTCCACAAATGTCTTACAGCTGCTCAGCCTCTTCAGTGTAAAAATAAAGCTTTCAGGGCAAAAGTTTGCAAAGTCTAGATCTGGCTAGGGAGGAGCCCCCGTGGGAAGGTGTGCGCCTTTTCCCAGACGTCACTACAATCACGGGTACTGAAGCCACATGGAAGCACCTAGCCTGGGATCCGCAGCTATTCTCTGCAAGGGATGCAGTTAGGCAATGCTCAGAGGTGACAGAAACAGAGCATCTCCCACCCATCACTTCATGAAAGAACCGGGAGCCAAGAGGAGGGCCCTCCTGAGTGAGGACTGACGGTCCACCCTCCCCACATAGAGGGGCCACAGAATCCAGCTCGGTCCCTCCTGTCAGCCCTGGAAGACCTTGGCAATGTTGTCCCCCGACCTCACACCTCCCGCTCACTGACACCTCACGGGACTCAGTGTCAGAGACTTGGTCCGAGAGGAGCAGACATCATTGGCAGAGGACGGAGCTCCAGGCTCTGCGAGGAATCAAGGTCAGAAACCTGAGGGAGGATTCAGGCACCCCCATGACCCTCGACCACATCTGCACCTCTCGCCACTACTCTTCACCCCGACCCGCCCCCATACCGGCAGAATCGGGATCCGCCCCTGCTGTACATCCGGGGAAGCTCCAGGCGTGGGGGCCGGATGTGACCTCCATTGGCTTCCGCCTCTGGGATCTGAGAGGAGCGAACGCGTCTTTCTGAGGGTGTCTTGAGAGTGGCCCAGGGCAGCGGGCACAGGCTCTGTGAGGAGGCAAGGTGAGAGCTGAAGGAGGACTGAGGAGGCCTCCTCCCCAGATAGAGGGCCCCAGATAATCCATCGCCAACCCTGGAGCCAGCCCTGAAACAAGGGGGGACCAAATTGTCAGGCTGAGACAATCCCCCACCTCAGTGCCCAAGGAGACTCTGGGAGTCGAATCTATGGTGTGACCCGGGCGGGGGCAGTTCCATAAAGGGTGGGGCCCCGGCCTTTCCAGACATCAACATTAGGACTCTGAGAAATTATGGAGAGGTTCCACCCCATCCTGATAGAGGGGCCCCAGAGTCCATCCTTGTCCCTGCAGTTAACGCAAAGGACCTCCCGGCTTGGTGCTGCGGACTTGCACATTAGGGGATCAGAGAGAAGTGACAGCCAGGTTCTGAGGGGTGGCTTGTGATCCGCTGAGGGCAGCAGGCCCAGGCTCTGTGAGGAGGCAAGATGAGATGCTGAGGGAGGACTGCGGACAACCCCTCCCCAGATAGAGGACCCCAAATAATCCAGCACTGCCTCTGCTGCCAGGCCTGGATCACCCCACGGGGACGGACTTCTCAGTCTGGGCCGTCCCCTCCCGCCACCCCTCTCGGCTTCTGTCCGCCGCCGCTTAAGCCTCAGGGGACTTTGGGGTCAGAGCTTGGTGTGACCAGGGCAGTGCTGCTTAGGAGAGGGCAGGGCCCAGGCTCTGCCAGGCATCAAGGTCAGAACCCTGAGGGAAGGCTGAGGCCCCACAGAGCGAGGCTCCCTCTCTGCTGTCAGCCCTGGGAAGTTCCTGGCATGGCCGCTAAGCACATGCTTCCTGATTTCCGCATCCTGGGCTGACGGAGGGAAGGAGCTTGGTATCATGAGAACGACCTAGAGGGAGCACGGACAGGAACCAGTCCCTGCTGGGAGGCAAGGGAGGCCTAAGGGACAACTGAAGGGACCCAGCACCCCAGGACAGCTCCCCCCCCCAACCCCCGCCACCCCGCCGTCTCAGACTGAGGTGCCTCTTCATTCAGCCTTGGGAATCTGAGGAATGGAGACTCAGATCCGCAGAGAGGGTCTTGGGTGCAGCCCTGCCGGCATCAAGAGGAAGAAGAAGAAGGAGGACTCAGGACACCTTGGACTCCAGGTCAGTAGGGACCTTGGCCCTTGGAGTTCCAAGGCACAGTGGCCACATGTGGTGCATCCTCACTCTGCCGTTGTGGTGTCAGAGAGGAGTGGGTTGTGGTCTGAGGAGTGGAGCCTCAGGTCAACCCAGTGGGGAGTCCCAGAGCACTGAGGGAGGACTCAGGCAACCAATTATCCCTGAGGTAGAAAACCTGCCCCGCCATCAGTCCTTGGAGGCCCCAGGCAGGACTCTAGGAAAGAGAGGCAGCTCCCCACTTCCTAGTTGGAGTTCTCTGGGAGATGGTGGTCTTGGCCTGCAAAACCCATCCACAATTCAGCAGGAGAGACATGGATAGGCCTTGTCAGGAGTAAATCTGAATACCTGGAGGACACCCAGAGAGAGGAGGCACCCCTGAAATCTGCTCCATCTGTCAGCCTTTGGCATCCCATGCAGGGGTGTCCGTGTAGTGCCCCTTCACTTTCTGCCTCCCACATCTCAGAGAGGTGGGGCCCTTGGTCTGAGGCGGGTCCTCAGGTCAGCAGAGGGATACACACCTGGTCAGCACAGGGTGGAGTCCAGGATCTACCAGTAGTCAAGGAGAGGAAAATTGATGAAGACTGAAGGTAAGAATGTACCCTCCCGCGTGCCAAAGAAAAAGGGACCTCACAAATCCCAGCTTCCCCTGTTTTCATCCCTGGGAGGCCCCAGGTAGGGGAGGCATGTGCCATGCTCACAATTCTGCCACCGGGTTGGGGGTGGCACCTTGCTCATGGAGGTGAGCACCTTGTTTCAAGGGGGTGATGACGGGTCAGCATGTGGAGCCACAACTGGTCAGCAGAGGGAGGAGTCCCAGGATCTTTAGGACTCAAGGTGTGTGTGCCCTCTTTGTGAGGACTGGAGGTACCTCCATCCCATAATGAAGGGATCCCACAGAGTCTCTCCATCCCCTGTGGTTGGCTGTATGGGGACCTGATCACAGGTGGCCCCAAGTGGCAAGCTCACTTGTACCACAGGCAGAAAGTTGGGAAACATTCAGGGAGATGAGGTCTTGGTGTAAAGGGAGATGTCTGCTCATCTCAGGGGTTGGGAGTCAAGGAAGGACAGGCCTCGGCAGAAGTAAAGATGAAAAACCCACAGGAGGACTTTGGAATCCCCACCCCAGAACCGAAGGGGCCAGCCTCTGCTGTCAGCCCTGGACAGCCACATGATGGGGTGATGGGACTTACTTCTGTTTTGGAATCTCGGGCAGGTGAGCACTATGTTCTCAGAGGACGACTTCCAGTCAACAGAAGGAGCCACATCTGGTCCACAAATACAGTGGTCCCAGGATCTGCCAAGAGTCCAGGTGAGAAACCTGAGGGAGGATTGAAGGTTGCCCCTGGCCAGAACACAGAGGAGGGCCACATAGAAATCTGCTCTGCCCCTGCTGTCTCCCCAGAGAGCATGGGCAGAACTATCTGCTGAGACCCCTCTCTTATACTGGGATCATTGGTCTCAGGAAGGGGAGGCATTGGTCTGAGAGGGCTGCACTTAGGTCAGCAGTGGGAGGGTCCCAGGCATGACCAGAATCAAGGTGGGAGCTGACGGGACCGCACTTACCAAAAACATGGGACCCAGCCCTTTCCTGCCCCTTGTGTCAGCCATGGGACGTCGCTGGGACCATGGGTGTTTCTGTTTCCCTGATTTCCTCTTCTGGTGTCTCCTGGAGGTAGAGTTGGGTTTAAGGAGATGGCCTCAGGTCAACAGAGGGAGGGCCCCAGGCCAAGATAGGCATCAAGATGGAGACCAAGCAGGCTCCTTACCCCAGGACACATGGACCCAGCTGACTGTCACCATCTCTTGCTGTCCTTCCTGGGTAGCTTTGTGTCCACGTGGGCAGATGTGTATCCCCACATGTCCTCTTTCATATCAGGAAAGAGCTATGGATCTGAGAGTTTCTCAGGTCAGGAGAGGTGTGTCTTCCAGGCCCTGGCAGGAGAAAGTTGAGGGCCCTGAGCACAGAGGGGACCATCCACTCCAAAGGAGTGAGAAACTCACAGAGTTTGGCCCACCTTTCTGACTGTGCTGGCGTGCCAGGACAGGTGCTTGCAGTGTGCAGCCTGAGGGCCCCGTGATTCCTCTTCCAGAAGCTCCAAAAACCGAGCAGTGAGGCCTTGGTGTCAGGCAATGTCTTCAGGTCTCAGAACACAGGAAGCCCAGGCAGTGCCAGCAGTCCAGATGAGATGTTCACCCTCAACCTGCAAATGGCCCCACCTGCCCCAGTACAGTGAGGGACCCCCCCGCTTGCAGTCTCACCTGCCCTACCTCAGTCTCAGTCCTGGAGCCTCCTGCTCTGATGTCCAGCTGCATCTTGAGCAGCCTTCTCACTTCCTTTTTCAGGTTTTTAGAGAACAGGCCAACCAGGAGGACAGGAGCCCCAGGAGGACCCAGAGGATCACTGGAGGAAAAGTGTAAGTAGGCCTTTGTGAGATTCTCCATGGTTCATATCTCATCTGAGTCTGCTCTCACACTCCCTCTCTCCCCAGGCTGTGGGGCCCCATCACCCAGATCTTTCCCACAGTTCGGCCTGCTGACCTAACCGGAGTCATCATGCCTCTTGAGCAAAGGAGTCAGCACTACAAGCCTGAGGAAGGCCTGCAGGCTTCCTCAGAAGACCCGGGCTTGGTGGGTGGCGCACAGGCTCTCCAAGCTGAGGAGCAGGAGGCTGCCTCCTTCTCCTCTACTCTGAATATGGGCACTCTAGAGGAGGTGCCTGCTGCTGAGTCACCAAGTCCTCCCCAGGGTCCTCAGGGAGAGTCCTCCTCTCCCACTGCCATGGACTCCATCTTTGGGAGCCTATCTGATGAGGGCTCCAGCAGCCAAGAAGAGGAGGGGCCAAGTGCTTCGCCCAACCTGATAGACCCTGAGTCCTTTTCCCAAGATGCACTACATGGCAAGATAATTGATTTGGTTCATTTATTGCTCCGCAAGTATCGAGTCAAGGGGCTGATCACAAAGGCAGAAATGCTGGGGAGTGTCACCAAAAATTATGAGGACTACTTTCCTGAGATATTTAGGGAAGCCTCTGAATGCATGCAACTGCTCTTTGGCATTGACGTGAAGGAAGTGGACCCCGCTAGCCACTCCTATGTCCTTGTCACCTCCCTCAGCCTCTCTTATGATGGCATACGGGGTGATGAGCAGAGCATGCCCAAGTCTGGCCTCCTGATAATAGTCCTGGGTGTGATCTTCATGGAGGGGAACTGCGTCCCTGAAGAGGTTATGTGGGAAGTCCTGAGCATTATGGGGGTGTATGCTGGAAGGGAGCACTTCCTCTTTGGGGAGCCCAAGAAGCTCCTCACCCATGATTGGGTGCAGGAAAAGTACCTGGTGTACCGGCAGGTGCCCGGCACTGATCCTGCGTGTTATGAGTTCCTATGGGGTCCAAGGGCCCACGTTGAGACCAGCAAGATGAAAGTTCTTGAGTACATAGCCAATGCCAATGGGAGGGATCCCACTTCTTACCCATCCCTGTATGAAGATGCTTTGAGAGAGGAGGAAGAGGGAGTCTGAGCATGAGATGCAACCAGGGCCAGTGGGCAGGGAAACGGGCCAATGCATGCTTCAGGGCCACACCCAGCAGTTTCCCTGCCCTGTGTGAAATCAGTCCCATTCTTCCCTCTGTGTTTTATGGAGAAGTCAGTGTTATCAGTAGTAGAAGGCAACACATTGTATACCGCTTTTAGGTTTCTCTTCCATACGGTGACTTGGAGATTTCTTTTTGTGTCCTTTTGGTAATTTTCAAATATTGTTCCTTTAATAAAAGTTTTAGTTAGCTTCAACATCTTAAGTGTGTGGATGATGCTGACCACACATGTAGTTTTGTTTATCCATTTCAAGTGCAAGAGTTTGCCATTTTGTAAAACATTTTGGGAAATCTTCCATCTTGCTGTGATTTGCAATAGGTATTTTCTTGGAGAACGTAAGAACTTAGCAATAAAGTTGAACTGGTGTTGTGAAACAGAGAAATAAAAGGAGAAGGTCATTAATTCTTGTCTTATCCATGTTCATCTGTTGTTCTATGAAAGTACACACACAAACACACACACCCACTCACACACATACACCCCCCCCCCCCCCACCACATACATATTCACCAAGGAAATGCAGTTTCCTATTGAGTTGCAGATTCTCTGAGATGTCCTGGACAATAAGAAATATTCCAAAGTAGAGAGTGGTAGCACCTGGGGTCAGAGTAATACTAGAAATGGCTGTCAATCATTAAATATTCAATATATTCCAGGCATTGTCCCCGGTGTTTTAATACATTTCCTACGTTATAACAGTCCTAAAAAATGGTCTATCAAACCCATTTTCTGGATGAACCTGAGTCTCATGGTGCTCGGTAACTTTCCCAAGATCTTATCACTGGTAAACCACAAGGTTGGTCTGAATTCATCTAGAGCCCATTCTATTCTCACTCTTTCCAGCCTGAAGTACACCTCTGTCCCTTAATTCCTTTGTTTTCTCAGTACTGCATAGTATCTCTTAAGTGGCCAAAAGAAGGACCCTGTGGACATGGTACTGAAAGCAGGTCTACAAAAGGAAGGTGACAATGAGGATGAAACATAATCTGGGGATAGTCTGTGGGCTTTATTAACCTAGGGTCCTCCTGCCTGAGCCCTAGGGTTCCTGAGAGCTGACTCTACCCAGGTGCAGGAATTTCTGTCTAGCCCTAACACTTTCCCTCATCATAGAGAACTTCCCTTGGTCTCCCCTATGTGCCCTCTCTTCCAATTGGAATCTGGCCTGCTGCCTGCTCCTCCCTGCTGCTTCCTGTGAAGGCCAAGCAAAATCACCTGCCCTCCCCTTTACACATCCTGTCACCCCAACTGTGTGTCTAATTACACTCTCGAACTTTTCTAAATAGATGGTGAGTGGAATGTGATTAGCACATGATAATACTATTCTTGAGATATGAAGTTACACAGAGAGAGTTTTTTAAAACCACCTTGTTATTTGTAATAGGAATTTAATGGGGTGTTTTATTTGAAACTGGTCACTGAACACATACAAGGATGAATGACCTTACCTTGGTGGTGAAAATCTAAAGTCTCCCGCATAAGCTGGAGATGAGGAAAGAACATGGTGATCACTGTGGGGTCAACATCTACTAAGGCTGAAGTCCTAAAACCCCAGAGTCTCCCAGGAGGTGAAAAATGTTGCCTTGGTGGGAGTACTAGCTCAAATTTTAGTAGAATAATTAACCAAGTTTCTACTTTCTCTTGTCTAGTACTTGCCCCACAGGAAAATATGGGCTTTCATTGTGTCTAAAGGCACCTGACAGGTGTTTAGGCATGTGGAGGGTAGCAGAAACTCACAGGTTAAAATTTTGACCAGGAATCAAATGGAGGAAAAGTTCTAAGCCTACTAATTGTTTAATGGGTATTATAAAGGGAAGATTCCCTGATGAGCCTTCCTGCTGAGACTTTCAAGGTTCTTGGACAGTTTTGATCCTACATTTCAAAGCATCAGTCACGTAGAAAGCACTTGAAAAAGTTAGAGAACTTCAAGGCAAATGTGGGCTTCTCAGAAACTCCCAGCAATGAGAAGGGTTGTTTAATACCAAATTATCATAATTGCTTTTTTTGAGCACTTCCTACATAACAGTTTATGGGGGAGACTATACCACTCACTCATATTTTGTCTTTGTCTCCTTCCCGGACACATGGGAACAGTACAACCCACTTGCAGTTTGGAAGGGTCGTGTGACCACTTGTTACCACTGAAACATGAGCAGAAGTGTTGTTTGTCACATCCAGGCATTTGAGAACCAGTGTGCTGTTTCCAAGTTTTCTTCCTCCATCCAATAGTAAACACGGCAGCTTCATTTGAGATGATGGATTCAGAAGGTAGAAGCAGCCTGGATCCCTGGGTCACGTGAGAGTGGAGAGCCCCTGCCAAACCGCATCAGAACTTATGGGCACATAAAATAAACTTTTTTTGTGTCAAGCCATTCAAATTTTAGGGTTTGTCTGTTGCATCAACTAGTAGTTATTTTTACTGACTAATACACAGCTACTGTTTTTGCTGTTTTTCTTATTTAAAGAGACTCATCACAAAAATAGCAGTATGTATATGTATTCTTGTTGCAAACAATCTAAATATACAGATATATTATAATTTCTCCCTTTTCAAAGTCCTTCCACAATTTAAACCCCATCACAGAGTTCACCATAATTATTAATCTGATATGTATTATTTTAAAGCTGATTTTAGGCTTCTTATATAGAGATGTGCTATGAAAATACTAGCATATTGGTCATTTTGATAATTATGTATATATTGATATGCTACTTGCCTTTGCCACTTAAAATGGATACAGAATCTTACCATGACAGTACGTATATATCTCCCTCGATTTTGTAACCACTCTCTAGAATCTTAAAGCATTAATATGTCATAATTAATTAAACCATTCTGACAGATAAATAAATATACCTGATACACCTGACAGATAAATAAATTGTTCTCTACTTGTTGTTATGATTAATAGAACTAAAATCAACATCATTGAACGTGAATTATTGTGCAAATGTGCATATTTTTTACTAAGAAATACATAACAATGTGAACATTAGGTTAAAGTGGAAAAGGTGGAAACAGTTTACAGTTTTATAAATATTGCAGACATTTCGATCCAAAATCTGTAGCAATTCATGTTCTCACAGATTAATGTGTAGATCAGTCAGGGTGGTGGGAGAAATTATAAGAAGGAATTATAGGAAAAACATAAATCTTCTTGGAATGCCAGGAGGTTTTGCAAAAGCTTTGAAAGATAATTGGGCTGAAGGAGGCCAAAGTCTCTTATCCAGAGCCTGAGAGCAAAAGGTAGATAACAAGGAAGTGTAAAGAAATTGATCTAGATAAGTTAGTTTACTTAGGCCCCAGAACCTGGTCTTTAATCATCCGTGCACAGGACTGCTCTCTCTGGCGGGGGCGGGGGTACGGGGTGGGGGCGGGGGCGACCATATTAGTTACCCACAAGACGTGTTGACTCAAAGCCTTTGTCATTAAATCTGTACTGAATATTTGCCCGCAGCGCTGGCTTGTTGTTGGGGCTGAGGCTGCTAAAACTCTTTCTGTGAACAGCGCAGTGTCCTAGCCATCTCTTTCACCGGATACCTGTGCGTGAGTACATTTTTTCATCCATCGCTCCGTCAGGGTCTGCCAGTCAGACCTGGCAGGTGGTGCCCCATGTGAGGAACGCTGCAGCAGATCACAACGGAACCCTCAAAAACGAAGGCGAAGAGACTGTGCAGTCAGTAAGTCATAGGTGCCCACTCGGGATTTCCAAGATCGAGGGAATTGTTCAGGCTAGGGTTTCATCATCAAACAACAGGCATCAGTGTATATAAAAGAGTATATAAAAGTATTGAAACAGCTGCTTAAAACTAGCAGAGCCTCAGTTTCGCAGGCTCAATTAAGGGACCTAACGCAAACTGTTGCTTCCCATAACCCATGGTTCCTGGAAGAAGGTATACTACACATAGAGCTCTGAGAACAAGTTGGGAGAAATCTTAACATCATGTACAAGGGCAGCGGGTCCCAACAACATCTCTAAAGTTATGTTCTTTAGTTAGGGTTGCTTTGGTCCTGCTATACACAGAAGAGCCTAAAAAGGGGAGAGAGGAGGAACCATCACCTACCTTACCACCTCTATCTCCCCCAGCCCCCTGTTTCTGGGCAAATATACCAAAGAGGAAATGGAGGTTTTGTCAAAGCCCCCTCCTCCAATAAATTCCAATAAATTGGAAAAAAAGACAAGGGATACGCTACAGCTATGGGACCCTGTCTTAGATAAGTGGCATTCAAAGGGGAGCTCTTGGCCTGCCCAGTAATGCAAAATTGACAAGGCGATCGAGTATATGAACCCATTTCTTTTAATGCTTATAAAGAGATAAGAAAAAGAATTAAAGAAAACAGAGCCGCTAGCCCATTACAAAAGGAATAATTGAAGCCATTGTCAGACAACTTCTGTATGACCCCATGGGACTGGTCAGTGCTAGCTAAAACAACTTTGGAGCCCAGCCAATACCTCTGAAGGGCAGACTATGATGAGTTATGCAAACAACAAGCCAGTCAGAATCAATTGGCCAGGCAAAACATAACTGCTGCTATGCTCCAGGCGAGGGGTCCCCATGCTGATGTACAATGACAACTAAATTTTGATCCCCAGGTCTATGCACAAGTGTCTTTGTGCACTCTCAGGGCTTGGGACTGAATTCCCAAGAGCAGAGTTCAACAGGGATCTTTTATAAATGTTTGACAAGGGCCTCAGGAGCCATTTGTTGAATTTATCAATCAGTTAACCCAGGCAATTAAGAGACAAATTAGTCATGCCTAGGCCACTGATATCTTATTGTTGCAATTGGCTTATGAAAATGCTAACATCGACTGCCAGCAAGCAATGCAGGCAATCAGAGGAAAGGCAGCCATAGTTGGGGAATTTATACAAGCGTGTCAACTGGTGGGGACTGAAACACACAAAGCAAAAATATTGGCTATGGCATTAAGGCCTCCTAAAGCGAAAAGGGAGAGAAACCCAAATTGTTTTCTATGTGGCGAGCCAGGCCATATGAAGCAGAAATGCCCCAATAATAGAGACCAAGGTAACTCAGGAAAAGAACCCCCTTCTATATGCCCCTGATGTAAAAAGAGGAAACATTGGGCAAATAAGTGCGGGTTCAAATTTGATAAAAACGGCAACCCCCTAAGTAATCAGGTGGGAAACTTCATGAGGGGCCAGCCCCAGGCCGTATTCCAAACAGGGGCAATGCCAGCAGCTTTCTTCAGTCATATGGAAAGCCCACAGTCCTCTCTCTCAGAGCAGCCACCACTGGGAGTGCAGGACTGGACTTACTCTACCCCAACGAATTAGTGCTAAAAGAAGGAGAAGACCCTAAAAGGGTTGCAACCAGGATCTGGGGCCCACTGCCTCCGGGAACAGTGGGATTAGTTCTAGGGCAATCAAGCCTATCCAGTAAAGGAATTAATGTGCTCACTTGAGTAATTGATAGTGATTATCAAGGTGAGATATTAGTTATGATGGAATGTAAAGGTCTGCATATTCTTCTCCCTAGATCAAAGGTAGTCCAGTTAATACTCTTACCATACTGGGTCCCCAATGCCAAGGGAAAAGAAAAGGGAAAGGGAAGTTTTGGAAGCACAGGAGCCACAGGAGTATATTGGAACCAATTAATCACTTATCAGAGACCCATGATTACCTTAAAAATTGGAAATAAAATGTTACTAGCTTATTGGACACAGAGGCAGATATTTCAATCATGAGTGATGAAACTGTCCAGAAACTGTCCTTGGGTCACTCAGAAATAAAAAATTGTCGGCATCAGGGAAGCGCACACAGCCAAGCAGAGCACGCACCCGCTAATATGTTGCAATTTGGAGGGAAGGAAAGCAGTTATACAACCTCTAATCATGTCCATCCCTGTTAATCTTTGGGGGTGGGACCTATTAGCCCAATGTGGGGGTCACTCTACAGACCCCTTTCTAATAATGGGCACTGTTGTAATTCCTCCCCTAGCCCTGATGTGGCTCTCTCTAGATCCAATTTGGGTAGAACAGTGACCTTTAAAGGGAGAGAAATTACAAAAAGCCCATGAATTCGTTGAGGAGCAATTAAAAGCCGGACATATAGAACCACCAAATAGCCCTTGGAATTCACCCATTTTTGTCATTCCCAAAAAGTCTGGTAAATGGAGACTTTTGCATGGCTTATGTGGTATTAATGTTAATTTGCAACCTATGGGGCCCCTTCAACAGGGGCTCCCTTCCCCCACGGTGATTTCTCAAGATTGGCCTACAGTTGTTATTGACTTAAAAGAGTGCTTTTGTACTATTCCCCTTGCAAAACAAGGCAGAGAAAAATTTGCGATTACAATACCAGCTATCAATAATGAAAGGCAAGCTAGCAGATTTTATTGGAAAGTGCTTCCTCAAGGAATGCTGAACAGTCCTACCATGTGTCAGTATCATGTAAATCAAGCTTTGCTCGTCGGTAGAAAATAATTTCCTAATTGCAAGATTATTCATTTTGTGGATAATATTTTACCGGCAGCCCCAACAGAGCCAGTACTTTTAAGTTTATATGCCTCTGTTGTAAAGAACACGCAGTTAAGAGGTTTAATCATAGCACCTGAAAAAGTACAAATGTCCTCTCCTTGGAAATATCTTGGGTACATACTAACTTCCTGGGCAGTAAAACCTCGAAAGTTTAAATTAAATACTAGCAACTTACACACCTTAAATAATGATCAGAAATTACTAGGCAATATTAACTGGCTTCGCCCCACCTTAGGCATAACTACTAATAAGTTACAAAACCTGTTTTCTATCTTAAGCGGCAATGCTGCCCTAGACTCTTCTAGGTACTTAACTCCTGCAGCATAAAGGGAAATTGAGGGAGTAATCTATTTCTCACAGGCAACTAGATCACATAGATCCACGATATTCAGTTCAGTTGTTTGTTTTTCCCACTAAACATTCCCCAAGAGGATTAATAGGCCAGATGGCCCCAGGGCTGCACTTTCTAGAATGGGTTTTTTGCTCACATAACAAGACTAAAACACTCTCTCTATATATCCAGCTAGTTAGTTAAGTCGTCCATTCAGGGCGCAGACAATGCGATCAGTTGCTAAGTTATGACCCTGATGTCATCAGAATTCCTTTGAGTAAAAAGCCATTTGAAGCAGTATTGCCTTTATCTTTAGACCTGCAAATAGCACTCTCTGATTATACAGGCCATATAGAGCATGTCCTTCCTGCTGATAAACTACTTCAGTTCTTATCGCATACTTGGTTTTGCCTACAAAAATAGTTCACTCGCCCATACCTAACACTTTAACACTGTTTACCGATGGCTCTGGTAAACATGGAAAAGTGGCTATTTGGTGGAGACTGCATAATTCCCTCACTCGTTCTGGATTTACTAGCACTCAGAGAGCTGAAGTTGGAGCCTTAATATTGGCCTTGGAGAATTTTTTCGCTTAGCCCATCAGTATTGTTAGTGACCCTGCTTACTCTATTTATTTACTGCAGAACCTTGAAACAACCCTCATTAAGTCCACTCCGGAGCCCACGCTGTGTGCGCTTTTTGCTCGACTTCAGCAATTGCTAGATGAACGTACACATCCTATTTTTATCACATATATTCAAACTCACAGCTCACTGCCTGGCCCATTGGCTTATGGCAAGGAACGAGCAGACCTACAAGTTATAACATCGCTGCTTAACCAAGCCACCCAATAGCATCAATTTTTCCACCAAAATTGGAGAAACTTATCTGAACAATTTCAACTGACCCAGAGAGTAGCTAGACAAATTATCCTGCAATGCCCATATTGCCAGCTCACAGGCACGTACCCTCCTTCTACAGGTGTTAACCCTAGAGGACTAGAACCTAATCAGTTATGGCAAACGGATGTTACACACATCCCTGAATTTGGAAATCTAAGATGTGTACATGTGTCTCTTGATACCAATTCTCACTTAATTAGCACTCATGCCTTTCCTGGAGAGTCCACCCGATGTGTCATTAAACGTCTTCTTTTAACTTTTGCATTTATGGGGCGGCCCACAAAACATAAAACTGATAATGGTCTGGCTTATGCCAGCTCACAATTTCAACAGTTTTGTCACATGTGGAACATTCAACATTCCACAGGCATCCATATAACCCTCCAAGGACAGGCCATAGTAGAATATGGCCATCCACCCTTAAAAATATGCTAAAAAAAAAGAGGGGGGAATATGAGTAAGGACCCTGCAACACTATTGGCACAAGATTTATTTACTCTTAATTTTTTAAATTTAAATGATACATTTCCATCAGCTGTAGAAAAGCATTTTGTTAAAACCTCTCAAGACATGAAACCTGCTGTTTTATGGAAAGATGTAAACAGTAATGCATGGTGTGGTCCAAATGAATTGCTAACATGGGGGAGAGGATATGCTTGTGTTCACACCCCCCCAGATCCTCTTTGGATTCCAGCAGGATGCATCAAACCAAACCATGGCATGGCTAGGACCCAACCCAACACCAGAAATGAAGAAGATGACCCAGCAGGATCCGCAGCCCCAGACAATGCTGCTTCCTCGGATGACACAAGCCCGAGACATTACCTGGGGGATGCTGAAGAAGACAACTTAGGAGGCCGAGCTAATCCTGCTCCGGACACAGACACCATTCACTCCAGATAATTTGTTCCTTGCTATGCTCTCTGTTGTACATTTCAACTCTCATAGGGCATTGATCCTTTTAATTCTCTCACTTTGTCTGCAATCTGTACCTGCTACACTCCACTGGGCTCATTGCTTAGATCTGCTCTTCTTCTGCCCTGTCACCTGGGCAGACACCCCCTTCCCAGCCTCTAGTAACATAACTGCTTGGCTGGGAGAGATAGATTTACGCCTAGTGGGGTCCCTCATTAATGGCACACAGTGGACTAAGGTGCCAGGTAACACTACATATCACTCCACTATCCTCCCACTGTGTGTAAGTTATAAAAGTTCTGACCCTTACTGTGTACCTGCCCAAACACAATTTTGGCCACATTGTGGGAAAGGAAATGCCTTAACAGTCTTAGTAGCAGGTAGCCTCAAACGGGGCAACACAATCAATGCCATTTTCCCAAACATTCCTCCCTGTGCTAAAGAACAAATCCAGGAAAGTAATGGATTCCATTTCAGCTAGGAGGTCTGTCACTGGGGACAGGCCTGTAGCCTCCAGTTAGGCAATTATAACATCTTAGACTGGAGCCCCCACAGCCATTTGCAGGGCGATCGTACTGATGTCCATGTCTATCTTGGCATCAATGGCAGTTTTGTAGCCACATCCTGTTCCCCTATAATTTGGGCCGATGCAGGGAGGGATATCCCAGACCCCAAGTAGAGTCCATGCCACCCAAAGACACTTTATGGTGCCTGGGACATCTTAGCACTTCCCTTAACACCTGGCATGGGACATGTCATAATTCCGGTCACAATTATACTATGACCTTTTTTGATAATCACACTGATCAGTGCCTGATTTGCACTACCCATCCATATGTTTTCCTTATGGGAACCAATATTTCTATTACACCCCAAAACTCCACGTTTGTGACTCGAATTCAGGGACAGGCTTGGTTCGTCTCTTGTATCACTAATTATAATACATCTAATTTAAATATTGCTAGTGTCATGGTATTGAGGAGACAATCTGAGGCTTTCCTACCAGTCAATTTAACACGCGATTGGCAAGGTTCCTCTGCCCTTGCCACCCTAGAATGTGCCCTGTCCCTGGTCAGACGCAAAAGATTTATAGTTACACTTATAGCCTTTACGGTCTCAGCCATACTCATCCTAGCAACTGCTAGTGTTGCTGTAGCATCTATTACTGAATCAGTACAGACAGCTACTTTTGTAGATAATTTGGCCAGAAATGTGTCTAATGTACTTAAGCAGGGTATAGAGCAAAAGATTCTTGCACATCTGCAAGCCCTTGAGGCTGACTTGGAATATGTAGGGGAGTGTCAAGAGGCACCTGCATTCCAACAGCAATTAACCTGTGACTGGTAGCTTAGGCACATCTGTGTTACCTCTCTACCCTGGAATTAATCAATACATAGTTGGGATGAGGTGCAACAACACCTCTGGGGAACCTTTCATGATAATTTAACAGCAGACGTAAAGTAACTTGAAACTAAAATTCTAGAATCCCTAAATGCCATAGATCTACAAGCCCAACAAATAGCCATACGGAAGGGTGTGCAAGAACATCTCTCCTGGATAGATCCCCACTCCTGGGGGTCACTCCTTGATTGGAAAAGAGCGTTGTTAATTATACTCATGTTTGTCTTATGTTATTTACTAATTCTAGGATTCAAAGCCAGAATATGAGTTATAACCACTGTGCCAGACAAACCTGTTGCTGCACACATCTATGCTCTTCAATCAACAAAACCTGATGCAAAAAACAGAAAAGGGGGAGATGTAAGAGATCAGTCAGGGTGGTGGGAGAAATTATAAGAAGGAATTATAGGAAAAACACAAACCTTCTTGGAAGCCGGGAGGTTTTGCAAAAGCTTCAAAACATAATTTGGCTGAAGGCAGCCAAAGTCTCTTATCCAAAGCCAGAGAGCAAAAGGTAGATAACAAGGAAGTGTAAAGGAATTGATCTAGATAAGTTAGTTTACTTAGGCCGGAAACCTGGCCTTTAATCATCTGCATGCAGGACTGCTCTCTCTAGGGGGCAACCATGTTAATTACCTACAAGATGTGTTGACTCAAAGCCTTTGTCATTAAATCTGTACTGAATATTAGCCCACAGTGCTGGCTTTTTGGGGCTGGAGGCTGCTACAACTCTTTCTGTGAGTGGTCTGGTCCCCTAGTTCTCTCTTTCACTGGATGCCTGTGTCTGAGTACATTTTTTCATCCATTGCTTGGTCAGGGTCTGCCAGTCAGATCTGGCATTAATGTATGCCAGATATTTTATACTCTTGTGAACATTTTACTATATTAATTTTAAAATTTTGATCAAAAATATGAGTGAAAAATATTTTCTCAATGTTACTTTAATTTGTTTCTCTGCATTCTCTAGTTAGGTTAATTAGAACACTAAGTTAATTTCTTACCCATATGAAGCTGGATTTATGCCGTGTTCTAAGTAAGACTATTCCTCTGGGCATGATTTAAAATTTTGAAATGTCAACATATGTTTTTCATTTGAGGAGGAAAGATTCACTCAGACTGACCAGGAGGCAGGGAAGGAGAGCAGACAGGACATGCTTAGCCCGTGAGGGGCATTGGGTGGATCCAGGGGAGGGCAATTGTCAGAGTCCATGAGTGAGACCGCATGCAAAACCAAGTCTACAGAGCCCCAGGCAGGCTGGCACTCAGAGCTCTGAATCCAGAGTTCAGCCCAGTGGGGGCAGGGACCCAGGAACCCAGGGGAAAGGAGCCAGAGGAGGAGGGAGCATAGGACAATGTACAGGAGTAGTTTTGAGAAATCTGGGAGTAATAATCATCAGCTGGGTTGGCATTTCACTGCCGTGATGGTGTCCTTTGAAGCCCAAAAATTTAAAATTTTTCTGAAGTCCAATTTATCTATTTTTTTTTTCTGTTAATGTTTTCGGTGTCCTATCTAGGAATTATTTGCCTAATCTAAGGTAATGAAGATATACCCCTATGTTGTTTTCTGCAAATTTTATAGTAATAGCTCTTATATTTAGGTCTATTATTCATTTTGACTTAATTTTTGCATATAGTGTGAGGTAAGGTCAAACTTCATTCTTTTGTATGTGCTTATCCAGCTGCCCCAGCACCATTTATTGAAAAGATTATTCTTTTCCCCATTGGGTTCTCTTGGCACCCTTACTAAAATCAGTTGTCCCCAGAGACATGAGTTTATTTCTGCACTCTCAATTCTATTTCATTGATCTATACTTCTATCCTTGTACCACTACTCTCTTGACTACAGTTGCTTTGTCATAAGTTTTGAAATCAGGAAGTGTGAGTCTTCCTACGTTTTTTCTTTTATCAAGGATGTTTGACGAAAATGGGTACAATTAAGATTTGACAAGCAAAATCAATTGTGGGAATAGCATTTTTAAAACATTTTATGTGTCATTTTTAAATAATTCTTACTTTTTGTGGGTACATAGTAGATGTACATCTCATAAGTACATGAGATGTTTTGATACAGGCATGAAATGTGTAATAATCACATCATGGGAAATGGGGTACCCATCCCCTCAAGCATTTACTCTTTGTGTTACAAACAATCCAATTATGTTCTTTTAGTTATTTGAAAATAACTAAAAACTATTGACCATAGTCACCCTGTTGTGCTATAAAACAGTAGATCTTATATATACTTTCCAACTATTTTTGTCTCCTTCCTGGAGACCCATTAATCACCCCCACCACCCACTCACCCCCAACCCTACTACCCTTCTCAGGCTCTGGGAACCACCTTTCTACTCTCTATGTCCACTCGTTCAATTGTTTTGATTTGAAGATCCCACATATAAGTGAGAAGATGCGATGTTTGTCTTTCTGTGCCTGGCTTATTTCACTTAACATGTTGTTGCAAATGATAGAATCTCATTCTTTTTGATGGCTGATTAGCACTCCATTGTGTATATGTACCATATTTTTTTTAACCATTCATCTGTTGATGGAAATTTAGGTTGCTTCCGAATCTGGCTGTTTTGAATAGTGCTGGAACAAACATGGGAATACAGATATCTCTTTGATATACTGATTTCCTTTCTTTTGAGTATATGATCA
Organism: Piliocolobus tephrosceles; assembly: GCF_002776525.5. Classification (NCBI taxonomy): domain Eukaryota; kingdom Metazoa; phylum Chordata; class Mammalia; order Primates; family Cercopithecidae; genus Piliocolobus; species Piliocolobus tephrosceles. The sequence goes on along the minus strand of NC_045445.1, from coordinate 4,917,099 downwards.
GCAGTGGGATTGCTGGATTACATGGCAGTTCTATTTTTACTTTTTGGAGGACCCTTCAAACTGTTCTTCATAGTGGTTATACTAATTTACATTCGCATCAACAGTGTATGGGAGTTCTCTGTTCTCTACATCCTTGCAAGCATCTGTTGTTGCTGTCTTTTGGATTTAAGCCATTCTAACTGGGGTGAGATGATACCTCATTGTAGCTTTGATTTGCATTTCTCTGATGATCAAACAGGCAGAGCACTTGTTACATGCTTGTTTGCTATATGTATGTCTTCTTTTGAGAACAGTCTATTCAAATCAATAATGAATTCTGTATAAACACATATAAGTGTGAGCATATTTCTAGACTCTCTCTTTAGTTCCATTGACACATTTATATTGTTATGACAATACTACACCCTTGTGATTATTGTGACATTATAATAAGACTTCAAATTAAATAGTGTAACCCCTGCAACTTTTGTTGTCCTTTTTTAAAAATTCATTATACTTTAAGTTATGGGATATATGGGCAGAATGTGCAGGTTTCTTACATAGGTATACACATGTTGTTGTGTTTTTAGACAAGAACGGAGGATTCCTGTACTTCCCAGGAAAACACCTACCTTATCAAGATTATTCCAGTTATTCATTTTCTATTACTAGATTGTGCATTTTCATTGTATCTAAGTAATTGTTGGCTACTACATAAATGAGCCAAAGGTGGCCCCTGCGTTTTGCCCTAAAATAACCCCCATGGCGTTTAGTTCTTCACAGCAAGTTAAGGTCATTAGCCCAAAGCCCACTAGTGCTAAACTCAAATTCTTATGCATCCAATTGCTTTCAATATAGTCCAGATAAACATATTTTAACAATTTGGAACCTATCTATTTTGCATACCCCACAAAAATGCACCAATATCTGCGAACCATAGAAAATCTGCAGCTGTAAAAGACCTCCAAGCTGCTGTTGTCCTTTGTAACTCTCCTCTTACCCAGAGATTCCAATCTTGCTATCGAGTAACATTTCCTAGACATGTAAACCAGCTCACCAATTTCTTCTTTCCTGGAAGGTTGCTTGCCTTATTCATCTTCCCAAGATGATTCTCTCCCCTCATGCAACCCTGTCCAAGTGCTTCCCAATAAAACTGGCTGAATGTTACTGCATCTCATGGTCCTGCCCCTTTCCTGATCAACTCTCAAATCCTTAAACTAATCACAGTAATCAAAGGTAACAAAGATTTTTCTCCTACGTATTCTTCAAGAATTTTTTATTTTAGTTTTGACATGCAGGTTGATGATCCATTTAGAGTTGCATTTTTCTATGAATCAAGATATGGACTGAAATTTATTCTTTGCATATGGATATCAACCTATTCCAGACATAAGTGTTAACTATTCTTTCTCCTTTAATTTTCCTTTGTATCTTGTATCAATAATGAATTCTCCATAAATACGTATATGTGTGAGTATATTTCTAGACTCTCTTTAGTTCCATTGATATATTTCTATTGTTATGACAACACCACACTTTTCTGATTATCGTCACTTAAATAAGCCTTGAAATTAATTACCGTAACCCCTGCAATTTGTGTTGTCATTTTAAAAGTTATTTTGGCAACTCTAAGTTCTTCGTACTCATACGTGAATGTGAACACCAGTCTGTCAATTTCTATTTTTAAAAAACCCTTTCAGGTTTTTTATATGGATTTGATTTAATCTGCAGGTAAATTTGGAAAGAAAGTACATCTTAATAATATTAAGTCTTCCAACTCATGAATAAGATACCTATCTCCATTTATTTAAGAGAACATACCAAAATAAACTTTATTTAGGCATTTATCCTTCATTAATTTATCACTGCAATATTTCGTAGTTTTCGGTGTACAGATCTTCTACCTATTTTGTCATAGTTATGTCTATGTATTTTATGTTTTCTAGTGTGATTTTTATTCTTTTCTTTTCTTTTCTTTTCTTTTCGAGACGGAGTTTCGCTCTTGCTGCCCAGGCTGGAGTGCAGCGGCGCGGTCTCGGCTCACTGCAACCTCCATCTCCCAGGTTCAAATGATCCTCCAGCCTCAGCCTCAGCCTCCCATGTAGCTGGGATTGCAGGTGCCCGCCACCACGCACTGCTAATTTTTGTATTTTTCATAGAGATGGGGTTTCACCATGTTGGCCAGGTTGTTCCTGAAGTCCTGACTTCAAGTAATCCGCCTGCCTCGGCCTCCCAAAGTGCTGGGATTGCAGGTGTGATCCTTCGCGCCTGGCCTAGTGTTACTTTTAAATCATACTGTTTTTAACTTCAATTTCCAATTTTTCATTGCTAGTATATTAAATAGAATTAATTTTTCTGTCTTGATATTTTATCTTGTGACCATGCTAAATTCAATTATTAGTTCTAGAAGCATTTTTATTTTAGATTTGTACACGTTTCTGCATAGACTGAAGACGGTTTTACTTTTCCCTTTCCAATCTGGAGGTCTTTTTCTTTCTTCGTTGCACTGAGCAACAAGTATAATGTTGAACAACCACCCCACCTCTGTGAACTCAAACGTCTTAGGTTGTAGTTTCCTGCATGCAAACACCCCGCACAACTTCTGGCAAATGAATATCTCCCTCATCCCTCCTGTTAAAACCCAAATCTGGTACGACACAGACTGAGATGAGCACAATGCCCACAGTTGAAACAAGACTAATAAGATACTCAGTAGAACAAGGCTATTTACAGCATGAGAGTCTGGCAGCCCGAAGGCAGCGATTTCAGATTGGAAAACAGAAAACTGAAGGGAGCTCAATGGACACTAGGAAAAGAATGCGGGATGGAAATTTTCCCTGACAGTAACCAAGAAGTGAGTGGTCTCCAGGTCACACAGGATAAATTTTTAGGAGGGAAGTGGGATGATCCACTTCTCTGCATACAGCTAAATTGGCCATATTACCTTGGAGGGATTTTTGGTGAGATGTACAAAAATTAGATAATCGTGAAGGCTAAGAGAGAATGGAGTGAGCCACCGAATGAGGTGGCCATGGGGGAAGGCTTGGAGGGAACACTCTCTCCCCACTATGTGACCTACAGAACTTAGCATGGGGAGATGAAGAGGGTAGCAGGTTAGTTTGGATGGCTGTATAGGGTTGCTAATGAAATGCTACGTTTCTCCAACCAGAGCATCTTGGCTCCCTCAGTGCCACCCCTCCCCCACCATCACCGCAGAAGTGTCAGGTTGGTGTTTTGTATATTTAAGCCTTCCAGAGCCACCACTGGATGGGTAGTGGCTCTCTGACTAGTCAAAGCTTAGGGATGTGGTTCGTCATTGTCCTGGGAGGGGTATATATGGGGAGGCCAGGTGGCCTGGAGTAGACCATTGAGAGACGAGGACAAGCTGAAGATGGCCGGGAAACCATGAGCCTCCAGCCTAGTTGTGGAACAACCACCTGCCAGCACCAAAGAGGCGAGGAAGAGGAAGACCCCTTCTCAATCAACGTCCAGAAGCCCTAACAAGGTGAGGAACCCACCCGAGCTCCTCCTCGTCTTCCCCTTGACTCCTCCCTCCCAAGACTTCTACCCTATCCTGGCCTGACACAACCCCCACCCCAGCCTGTACCCCTTCTCATGGAACCCCTCTTTCCACCCCTCCTCCATCCACTTCCCCAAAACCAATGCCTTTCTGTGATCTCCTTGTTGTCCTTCCAGGTTTCCAAACAGCCAGCAAGGGAAAAGAAACCCTTTGATGGAGTTCCAGAAATGAAGCCTCTCCCAAAATGACCACTGCTTTAAGAAAACTTCAGGAAGGGAGTGGGCCAACACTATCAGGCCACTGTGACCAGCTCAATCAAATGGATGTGAGGAGCTCAATCAAAATGAGCCACAGCAGGACCAAAACCATCTCCAGTGTGTCCCTGGGCAGCCAGTAGTTTCAGGGCAATACCAGAGACCTGAGATCTATCTGCGAAGTCACCAGAGGTCTAGTCCCCAGAGAAATAGCCAACAAGGTCTAGGGTACATTTTATACCCAGCAGGGCATGCTCCATGGTGATGAAAATTAAATGAATCATAGAACAGAAATATATACAAATACATGTTGAATGTTAACAGGTATTTTCACAGGTTTGACTTGTTTCTTGATAGTTATTCAGACGCTAGGGAAAGGTAAATAAAAGTGAATGAAATAAGCAACTAAATGAGACCTAATAATTGGCCTTTGATTTTAAATATTTAATTTGTTATCATAAACCTTATCAATAAAAATAAACCTAAATCAAAAAAAGAAAACTAAGTGAATCTGTTGTAAACTGATATATGTCTACGTGTTCTCAGATGGTGGGGAGACAGGAAGGAGGGAAGAGGTAGTGTGTGGGAAGGGACAGAGGTGGATGTTGCCCGGTTGGGGTCACATGGGCAACTCCAGCCACGTTGATTCACAGTTAGCCAAGCACATAGGAGAAGGATTAGGGTCGGGGCTGAATTCTGGAGACAAATTTCCTCCTTAACACGTTGGCCCATGGGAGAAGAGGAAAAGGTTGGTGTATCCGTGTGTGCTTGCAGGGCTGTGGACCTAGCTGGGGAGAGGACTTATGTGTATGCTTCCAGTGTCGCCCCCGTAAAAGGCACGCAAACTAATTGCCCTCCTAAAAACCAAAAACCTTCCTACTAAAAGTCATGAACAGCACTCTGAAGCACTAAATTAATGGTGTTTGGACATCGAAAATCCAACACTGATTCAGCAACACTCTCGCTTAAAAAAAAAGAAAAACCTTTGGAACGGAGCAGTTGGCTACCAAGGATGGGGTGTGGGAGTGACTCATCCCTGGTGCAGGCAATAAGGGGGAGCATTGTCTACATATTATTATTTAAATTCAGTTTTTATTTGAGACAATTGTAGACTCACATGCAGGTGTAAGAAATGATACAGATAGATCCTGTGTACCCTTTAGGGGCCTTCCTCTATTGATAACATCTTGCAAAACCATAGTACAGTATCACAATTAAGAGATTAACATGATACAGTCAAGACACAGAACAGTCACCACAAGGGTCCCTCATGTTGCTCTTTTATAGCCACAGCCACTTTCTTCCTACACCAGCTCCTCCTCAATCCCTAGAAGCACCACTCATCTCTTCTGTATTTTTACAATTCTATCATTTCAAGAATGTTATTTGAATGCAATCATGCAATTATGTAAGCTTTTGGTACTGGCTTTTTAAAAATTTGGCACAATCGTCTGGTGATTCATCCAGCTTATTGTGTGTATGAACAGTCTATTTCCTTTCATTGCTGAGTAGTATTCCAAGGGATCTGGATGAACCACAGGTTTTGTCTGTTTGTTGGTTGGTTGGTTTGAGACGGAGTTTCACTCTTTCACCCAGGCTGGAGTGAAGTGGTGTGATCTCAGCTCATCGCAACCTCCGCTCCCACCGGGTTCAACCGATTCTTCTGCCTCAGCCTCCCAAGTAGCTGGGATTGTAGGCACCCCCCCACCACACCCGGTTAATTTTAAATTTTTAGTAGAGACGGGGTTTCGTCATGTTGGCCAGGCTGGTATCGAACTCCTGACCTCAGGTCATCTACCCGCCTTGTCCTCCTAAAGTGCTAAGATTACAGGTGCGAGCCATCGTACCCGGCCAGCAGTTGTCTTTCAAACCATTAGTGTATTGAAGGACATCTGGGCTGTTTCCAGTACTTGCTTATTAATAAAGCTGCAGTGAACATTCTTGTACAGGATTTTGTGTGGTTATGAGTTGTTAGTTTTCCGAAATAAATTCCCAGGTGTGTGATTGCTGGGTTGTTTGTTAGTTGTATATTTAGTTCTAGTTGTTTTTTTAATGAATAGGCTTTACTATTAGAAAAATTTTGGATTGGTAGAAAATTGAGCAGATAGTACAGTTCCCATATACTCCCTTTGTCCCCTGTACCAAGTTTTCTCTATTATTATCCTCCGCTAGTGTGCTACATTTTTCACAATTAATGAACTAATATCATTATTGATACATTGTTTTTAACTAAAGTCCGTAGTTTACATGAAAGTTCACTCTTTGTGTTGCAAGGTTCTTTGGGTTTTGACAAATGCGTAATATTGTGTATCCACCATTACAGTTTCACCACCCAATGAATACGTGTGCTTTGCTTCACCTATTTATCCCTCCCTTGCTGACTCCAAAACTCTGGTAACCACTGATCTTTGTAACTGTCTCTCCAGCTTGCCTTTTCTAGAAAGTCATGCAGTTGGAATCACATAACATGTTGTCCTCTCAGACCGGCTTCTTCACTAGGTTCTTCCATGGGTTTTCGTTTGTTTGTTTGTTTGTTTGTTTTTATTGTTGTTGTTTACAGACAGTGTCTTGCTCTGTCACCCAGGTTGGAGTGCAGTGGTACCATCATAGCTCACTGCAACCTTGAACTCCTGGGCTCAAGAAATCCTTCTGCCTCAGCCTCCTGAGCAGCTGTGACTACAGGCACACACCACCACGCTCAACTATTTTCTTAAACCTTTTGTACAGACAGGGTCTCAGTGTATTGCTCAGGCTGGTCTTGAATTCCTGGCCACAAACGATCCTTCCACCTCGGTATCCCAAAGTGCTGGGATTCCAGGTGTGACTCATCGTACCTGACCTGACTTACTTTTATTGATAACATTACATTGTCTGTAAGTACCACCATTTACTAATTCATTCACATATTGAGCACCTCTTGGTTGCTTCCAGTTTTTGACAATTATGAATAAAGGAATTTCAATGAAAGGAAAAGTCTTGCTCACAAGTAGAGATAGAATTCAGGCAAAAATCTAGTCTACTACTAGTTCATGCAGCTCCAGAGGCAAAGAAGAAATGAGGTTTGTGGACAAGTTACTGTTGGAAGAATGATGGTTTCTGATGACAGCTGCAAGGTACACAAGTCCATTCTGTGATAATAGCTCAAATGAATGAACCAGTTTGTTAGCTTCCAGCTGTAGATGCTGAGCCACAGCTTCTATAACCCCCACCCACCTGCTCCCCAGAGCTCTTTTGTAAAGCTGCTGGCTCCAGGCATGTGCCTCATGCTTCAGGGTGTGGAGGCCCTCCAGGGCTGGCTACACTGGGGTCCTGAGTTGGCCTAAACTTGTGGAGGACCAGGGAGGTTGTGTCAGGCAGAGGCTTAATATCACCTTTCAAAATTAAACAAGAAAATATCTTTTTATTGGAAATTTCTGGTTTCTGGGCTGGCATATAAGGAGCTTAGAAGTCATCACTCTCATCCTCACAACAAGAAAAGAAGCCGAGCAAACTAGAAATCAATAACACTTCTCAGATTCATCAGAGAGCTAAGGTCACAGGGCAACCCCCTGCCCCCAAAATTGGAGATACAGACAGGTGGATACAGAGAATCACAGCTTACTGGAGCAGAAGCCCAGAAACAGAAATCACTTTTGGAGCCAGTAATGGTATAGAAAACTTAAACTGTAATTGGTGAACTGCTGGAGGCTCAGCGTGGACAAACTTGAGAGCTAAAATCTTCGAGGATGCCTAGTCTTAGATTGTCGGGTTTTTTGAAACTTTATTGATGTATAATTTACAAACCACAAAATTCACCCATTTGAAATGTATAAATTAATTTTTTTGTAGTAAATTTGCTAGTTCATGCAACCATCACCACTGTCCTAGTTTTAGAACATTTCCACCACACAGTAAGATTTCTATGCCCACTTATAGTTAATTCACGTGCCCAGTCCACTCCATGGCAACAACTAACTAATCCACTTTCTTTCTATCTTTAATGGTGTGCCTTTACTGGAAATTTCATACAAAAGGAATTATATCACATGGCTTATTTGTTTAATCCATGCCGTACCATGTACCTACAGCCCTTTCCTTTTTATTGTTGAACAGCATTACAAAGACGCAGCATATGTTGCTTATCCATTTACCAGTTGAGGGACATTCGGATTGTTGTAACTTTTCAGTTACTGTGACTATGCTTCTATGAACATTCCTGTACAAGTCTTTGTATGGACGTACGTTGACATTTTCGTTTGTTTGTTTGAGACAGAGTCTCACTCTGTCGAGAGGCTGGAGTTTAGTAGCGCAATCTCGGCTCACTGCAACCTCCGCCTCCCGGGTTCAAGCGATTCTCCTGCGTCAGCCTCCCGAGTAGCTGGGATTACAGGTGCCTGCCACTACACCCAGCTAATTTTTTGTATTTTTAGTACAGACGGGGTTTCACCTTGTTAGCCAGGCTGATCTTGAACTCCTGACCTCGTGATTCGCCCGCCTCGGCCTCCCAAAGTGCTGGGATTACAGGGGTGAGCCACCGTGCCTGGCCAGACATATGTTTCTTTTCTCTTGGATAGTGGAATTGCTTCCTTTTTTTTCTGAGACAGAGTCTCGCTCTGTCGCCCGGGCGGGAGTGCAGTGGCCGGATCTCAGCTCACTGCAAGCTCCGCCTCCCGGGTTCACGCCATTCTCCTGCCTCAGCCTCCTGAGTAGCTGGGACTACAGGCGCCCGCCACCGTGCCCGGCTAATTTTTTTTGTATTTTTAATAGAGACGGGGTTTCACCATGGTCTCGATCTCCTGACCTTGTGATCCGCCCGCCTCGGCCTCCCAAAGTGCTGGGATTACAGGCGTGAGCCACCACGCCTGGCCTTGGAATTGCTTCTTATACAGTAGCTTTATGTGTAAATTTTTAAGACATTCAGTTGCTTTTATTATTGAGTTTTAAGAGTTTTGTACATCCTGGGAAAAAGTAACCAGAAATACATTTTTCAAATATTATTCCCAGTCTGTGCGTCTGTGGTTTCTCTTTTTTTCTTTCTTCTTTCTTTTTTCTTTTTTTCTTTTCTCTCTCTTTATTTATTTATTTATTTTTTTTTGAGACAGAGTCTCGCTCTGTCGCCCAGGCTGGAGTGCAGTGGCAAGATCTAGGCTCACTGCAAGCTCCGCCTCCCAGGTTCATGCCATTCTCCTGCCTCAGCCTCCCCAGTGGCTGGGACTACAGGCACCCGCCACCACGCCCAGCTACTTTTTCACTTTGTATTTTTAGTAGAGACGGGGTTTCACCATGTTAGCCAGGATGGTCTTGATCTCCTGACCTTGTGATCCATCCTTCTCGGCCTCCCAAAGTGCTGGGATTACAGGCTTGAGCCACTGCGCCCGGCCTTTTTTTTTTTTTTTTTTAAATAGAGTCTTGCTCTTTTGCTCAGGCTGCAAACATGGCTCACTGCAGACTCAACCTCCAAGACTCAATGGATCCTCCCACCTCTGCTTCTCAAGGAGCTGGGACTACAGGCGCATGTCACAATGCTGGGTTAATTTTTGTATTTGCAGTTAAAAGGAGGCTTCACCATGTGCCTCAGGTTGGTCTCGAATTCCTGAGCTCAAGCGATCTGCCTCAGCCTCCCAAGTGCTGGGATTACAGGCACGAGCCGCCAAATATGGCCCATTTTCTTAATTGTGAGTTTCCCAGTAAAAAAAAGTTTTAAATTTTGATGAAGTACTATTTACTGATTTTTTTTCAAAGGTGTGCTTTGCTGATGTTAGTAAAACTTTGCCAAAGCCAAGGTAATGAAGATTTTCTTCTATGAGTTAATTTTTATAAGGTCTGATATAAGGGTGCAAATATATATTTTTGCAGGTGGATATTCAATTTTCCCAGTACTACTCATTGAAAAGACTATTCCTTCCCCCATGGAATTAATATGTTATTATTACGTTAATATGTTAGCACCTTTGTTAAAAGTCAGTTGATCACAAAGATATGTGGGCTTGTTTGTGGACTTTCACATTGATCTGTGTGTCTACTCCTATACCAAAACCATATAGTCATGATTAGTATATCTTGAATTGGCAAGTAAATGTTGTCCAGCTTTTTTTCTTTTTTTCCAAAACGCTTGTGGCTATTCTGGGTCCTTTGCATTTTAATATAAATTTTAGAACTAGCTAGTCAAGTTCGACACAAAGATCTGCCGGAATTTTTATAGGTATTGTGTAGAATCTACACATCAATTTGGAAAGAACTGACATCTTAACAATATTGCACCTCCTGACTCATGAACACAGTGCATGCATCTCTCTCATTTAGATTTCCTTATACTCCTCTCAAGAATGTTGTTTAGTTTTTGGTGTATAAGCTGTGCACTTATTTTGTTAGATTTCTTCCTAAGTATTTTATTCTTAATGCAATTATTTTCTTAATTTCACTTTGGGTTTATTCATTGTTAGTATACAGAAATGCTACTAATTTTCTGTATTGAGCTTGTATCTTGTGAACTTGCTAAACTCATTTAATAGTTCTAATGCTCTTTGGTGGGTTTGTTAGAATTTTCTGCATACAGGATCACGTCAATGAATAAAATCAATTGTACTTCTTTTCCTTCTAAGTTGGGTTACCATTAATAATTCAGACTTCACTGACCGCACTCACTCCTGCATGACATGGGGTCTCTATCCTCTTGTAAACATGACTCGGTTGTTTTTTTTTTTTTTTTTTTCTGGAGCTGCCGCATGTGTGTTCATGAATAGTGCTCTGGTGAAATTTATACTTTCTCCCCTAGTCCAGACCCTGGGAAGCCATGGGAGGTTAGGGTCCACAGCAGCACCTGTGGTCAGTGAATTCTGGAATTGGTGATATGTAGATGCTGTCTACCGAGTCTCTATTTCTTGCAATTTCACCCCAAACTGGAAGCTTTGGGCCACCTGCCCCTTTGACTCTGGAAGCGGCACTTACATTTCAAAAGCAAGATGGTCACAACGATCATATTAAGCAGGAAAGTTGAGTGGCAACCAGGGAATCTCATCTGCAGAGAGGAGTAGACTCTGTTAACAGAACACAGTGCTTTTAGAGCCAAGATAGAAGAACAGACAACAAGTATGTTGCTTAACTTACATAGGCACATGAAATCAAGGCTGGGTAAACTGCTCCAATAAAGCCTTAATCCATCTCCCAGTTTCCAGACCTGAGCCAATTCTCAGACACAGAATTTATTAACTGAAGATAACATAATGGTAGAGTCCTCTTGAGGAAACCACCTGCAATACTATGGCAAGTTGATACAATAGTGGTTTTCCAAGTCCAGTTTCCAAAGGAACCTATGTCTATTCACCTCAGTAACTGAACACTGGGAAAGGGGAAAACACCCAAACATTTCAAGGACTGCTGGACACAGAATCTGCATTGACACTGACACCTAGGACCTGAAGCTTCGCCATTGCCCCCTGTTAGAGTGGAAGCAAATGTGGCCCAGCAATAAATGGAGTTCTTGCCTAGGTCTGACCCAGAGTGCCCATTTATCCAGTGTCCAAATGGGAAATTGAAATGGACTTACTCGACAATGGGCACAAACCCTGATTGGGTCCATGGCTGTTAGCAGAAGAGCTAGCAGAGCAGAGAAGGCCAAGTGCACTTCCTGCACCTTGGCCACGATAGTAAGTAATAAACAATATTGCATCTTGAGGGATGGAAAATGTTAATGACATCCTTAGTACCTAAAGGATGTAGCGGTGGTGATCCCCATCATATCTTAATTTAAGTCAGCAGCCTGGCTCCTTCAAAAGCCTGATGGGTCATTGGGACTACTGCAACTTTGGACTACTGCAAGCTCAATGACGAGAGCCTTAACAGACGTGTTATCTTCACTACAACAGGTCACTACGGCCTCAGGCACATGGCATGTAGCCATTGATCATCATGAGCTGGGTTCTGTCGGGCCCACAAAGTCAGGTGATTCCAAAGGTAATCTGTGATAAGATAGAAGTAGTACATCCAGGATCAGATACCGGCACGGCCATACATTACAAGCAGGTGACCTAATCCCCAATATCATCTGCCAATGTTGTGCCCGTGTCTCTTCCTTCAGCTCTTTATTTATTCCTACACATTAATGGACCAGGAAGTTCTCTTATGACCAGCTGCTGGAGGAGTAGAAGTGCTGAGCTTAGATGATAGATGGTTTGGCTGGATTTAGAGCGCAAACTGAAAATGAACTTCTGTTGTAATACTACCTCAATCAAATGTGGTCAAGAAATACAATGCTGAACGGAAATCCCCAGTTGGCAGAGCTTCAAATGGTGCATCTGACGATCCACTTCATATCTAAAAGAGAAGTGACCCAAACTAAGAATGGACTTATGGACAGTGAAAAACAAATTGGACAGCTGCTCAGGGACTTAGAATGACAAGTAGTGACAGATTGCAATAAGCAGGATTGGGGAAGGAGGTTTATTGATGGACGTATGAGAAGGGACACTATATGTGAAGATATTTGTATCACGTCTTAAGGCTCAAGAGAGCATTCACCATGGAAGAGACACTAAACGTTTAATCAAGAAAAAATGACCTGACTAGTTGACATTAGCCAGCCTCAGTCCCTGGCCACATTAGTGCTACACAATGGCCTTATGTGTGGAATAGCCACGGTGGAAGAAGTGGATGCTATGCATGTGTTCAACAGCGTGGGTCCGCATTCACCCAGGCATATCCAGCTATTTTTGCCAAATGTTTAAACTGCCAGCAACCAGTGCTGAATACCCAGTATGGCACCATTGCTTAAGGAGACTAACCAGCCCCTTGTGACTTGTTGATTGCGTCCAGCAACTTCCATCCTGGAAGGAGCAGAGATTCATCTTTACTGGAATTTGTCTACATTACAGGTGTAAGTTTGACTTTCCCGCTCACATTTCTTTGTCAGGCACCACTAACAGAGGGCTTAAAGAATGTTGGATACACTGGGCCAGGATATTTCATATGATCAGCTGGGACCAAGGGACCCACATATAGCAAAGGAAGTGCTCAGTGGGCACATGACCGTGTGATCTGAAGTTGTTATCTCATACTGCGCCACCTAAAAGCCACTGGTCTACTGGAACAATGGAGTGGCTTCTGCACAGTGCAAATGAGGTGCAAATTTGGAGCTCACAGCCTATGAGGATGGGGTGTCATTCTCTACTGTACTGTATACCCTAAATCTATTATCATTCTCTTCCATCAAAAGATAGAATAAGTGATCCAGATACCAGAAGGTGGAATGACCTCACTTACTGTCACTCCCTGTGACCTATATGGGAATTTGTACTTTCTGCTGCATACGTTTAGGTTCTGTAGTTCTAGAACGGTGCTTTCCAATAAGGTGTCACTAGCCACATTTAGCTACTTGCACATATGTTTAAACTGTTTAAAATTAAATTTAAAGTTCAGGTCCTCAGTCACACTAACCACATTTCTATACTCAATGGTCACATGTGGCTGCTGGTTACCATATTGGACAGTGCCGGCTAGATATATTGGTTCCCAAAGTAAGATTACTTCCACCAGGAAAAATCAATTTAATGGGACTCTTTCCATTAAACTTCAAGCTATTGCTCCCATCTGGGCACTTTGAGTTTCTCATGCGATAGGACCAGCAAGCATAAAAAGGAGTTGCCATACTTGCAGGGGTATTGGCCTTGATCATCAGGAGGAGGTAGGGCTGCCCTTATACAATGGGAACAGAGAGGAATCTTTGGCTCTCAGGTGACCACTTGAATGTGTCTTGATAGTCCCCTGCCAGATTTCTACAGTCTGGGGACAATTGTAAGTGCCACAGCCCGAGAAGGTCATGGAGGACCAGGAGCGCAGAACCTTCTGGGATGAGGGTTTGCACTACTCTACTGGGTAAGTAATAGAGAATAGCAAAGATTCTGGTTGAGACTGATAGTACTCTAGAATGGATAGTAGACAAGGAACAGAGTTATCATCAGTTGTGGCTTAGAGGCCAGCTGCAACAGAGGGCCTATCGTTTGTCCACTCTTCTTTCTCATGTGAACTTCTTTAGTAAGAGATCACCAGAATCCCTGAGGAGTTGTGTTCAAATGAGGTGAACTTTCTACATGAAAAAGTAGAGTTAATCCACTGCTTGGCATATACCCAAAATAAAGGAAATCAGGATATTGAAGAGATATCCGCACTCCCATGTTTCTTGCAGCACTGGTCACAAAACCCAAGATTTGGAAGCAACCTAAGCATCCATCCACAGATGAATGGAATAAGAAAATGTGATACATATACACAATGAAGTACTATTCAGCAATAATAAAGAATGAGACCCTGTCATTCACAGCAACAAGATGGAACTGGAGGACATTATGTTAAGTGGAATAAGCCAGGCACAGAAAGACAAACTTTGCATATTCTCACTTATTTGTGGGAGCCAAAAATGGAAACAATTGAACTCATGGAGACAGAGCAGAAGGACGGTTACCAGAGTCTGAGAAGGGTAGTGGAGTGGGGGCGGAAAAGGATGTTTAATGAGTACAAAAATATAGTCAGATTGAATGAACGTCGTATTTGATCACACAACAGCGTGACTACAACCAACCATAATTTATTGTACATTTTTAATAACAAAAAAGACTGTAATTGAAATTGTGTGTAACACAAAGAAAGGATAAATGCTTGAGGTGATGGATATTCCATTTACCCTGATGTGATTATGCATTGTATGCCTGTGTCAAAATATCTCATGTGCCCCATAAGTATATATGCAGCTACTATGTACCCCAAAACATTATAAAAAAAAAAACTATAGACAAAAATGTAGGTTTAAGTGTTGTGAGAGAAGATGGACTGTAGCGGATGGTATAGTGCTACCAAGATCTTTCCTTTACAACTGAGGCTCTCATTCCCCCAAAGGTATTGTTTGTTGATGACCAATAACCAGGGTCCTCTCCATGGGTGGCCCTCAGTTGTAGGAAACTTCTTTTCTGGGGTCAGCTTCCTTCTAGAGACAAGTCAAGGAATCAATGGGAGGAGTACGAAGCTCTCATCCCCTTGCTTCGTATAGGGTTACTTCTTCAAGGCTATCCTGGTTGCTTTCTGTTTTCAAAAATTACTGTGACTGCTGTGCTCTGAAATGACAGCAGAATGAAGTGGAAGTTAGACCCTGAAATATCACTATTGGAGGCTTAAGCCACGGGCAGGGGCCATACCTGTCCTCTGTTGGGAACTCTAGAGATGGACTCCCCAGGAATTTGACTTGGGCTCAATCAAAAGCCAGAATCCCAAGCCTACTGTGTTCTGTTACTTGTTTCAGCAAATGAGATAACCTCTGTGGCCCACTGAATAAACTGTAAAGTACTAGTAAGAGGACGCTATTATTGCTCTCACGGCAATAGTTCTGCATCCCACAGTAAGCCAGTGTAGTGGTGGATAAGAACGGAGCTTTGAAATCAAAACACCTGAGTTGTTTGAAAGCTCCAGTGAGAAAATGCCTGTGACCCACCCAGGGCTTCCCAGCACTGCATAATGATGCCAGAAGCCATTCAGGATGTTAAGGGGCTTCACCGGGACTGGACACTAGGAGGCTGCAGAAAGTAAGAACATTTGACAGATGCAACAGCACCCTCTGGAGCACCTGAGGATCAGGGCAAGCCTTAAGGACGAGGATAACTATACACCACTGACAGATCATTTACTGTGCCAGGCAGTGGGTTAAGTGCTTCAAGTTCCTCACAGCCCTGTGGAGGAGAAGTTTCGGCCATATTTTACCAACCTTCCATGAGCCGTCTTACTGAATCCTGAGGCCACACACACACACCAGTGACTAGTGAGGTCAGGAGTTGCTGATTTAATAAACACTCCTATGACACTTACTAGGTACCAGGCATTGTTTATGTGCTTCACAGATATTACCTGATGCAGTCCTTATATGTGCTTTGTGAAGTTTGTACTACTGCTATTCGTGTGTGACAGATGAGGGAGCTGAGATACAAGGAGACTGGAAGCTCGCCCATGATCACACAACTAGGAAGTGGCAGCGCCAAGATTCATATCCAGGCTGGCTGGATCCAGAGCCCCTGCTTCCAGCTGTGTCCCTTAAACCTAAGTCCGGCTAAACTATTCTCACTTGGAAACAAACGTGTTTCTAATCGTACACTTGTGTTCTACACACACCTTGGCTCTTCTGAAACCATACGGAAAGAATCTCCTAACCTAGCCACATACCCCTATTAGATCGTGAGCACCTCAAAGCAAGGTTTGAATGCCATGTTTCGAACTACTGGTGCCCGTGATAAGCCTTAGCACCCAGTAGGAGATCATGATATGTTTATTAAATAATGGTTTACTCAAAAATCAAATAATCTTATTGGATCAACTTTATCTGGCTTCCAACACATGCAACAGGCTTGGGCCCTGGTATGTCAGCACATAAGGCTACGGGTGAGGATGCTGGATCTTGGGAATGACTCCTGAAAAGGCTGTGCGTGTGGGAGATGGGGAGGTACTTGGGATGTCCTTAACTGCCTAGGGCACCACTCTCCACACCCACTGGCTCCCTCCAAGAAGGGATATGTGATGTCGCTGTTTCCAGTAATGTCCTTGCTCCATCCTGGAGGGCCCACAGGGGTCTGACCCAGGCCATTCCTGCGAGCACCCACCTAATGACCTGGTCCAGGGTTCCAGCTCACCTCAGCCTCCTTCTGCTCCCATGGCCCTCTCCCCACAGCCGGCCCAGGGCAGTACAGCTGGATCTGGCAGGTGCTCCTCCTCACGTCTCTCCTGGGGTGGCTGATGCTCAGCACAGCCTAATCCCTCCGGACCCCAAAGCCCTCTCACACCTAGCTGCTTTCCAAATCCTAATGTGGATCTGGGAGTATTCTGGGGACTGCGGAGTGTCCCGATACTCAACGCCCCCACTATCTGCTGCAGCCTACAGTCTTCTTTAACTGCCTGTCTGGGGATACCGAGGCCCTAGCTGCCTCTGCTAGGAGACCCCAGCCCCACCTCTCTGGATCAACCTCAGAAAGTAAAACCTCATAGTCACCCATTTAAGGTGATCAGTTAACCAAAAGCCAGGTATTACGTGGGGAATTATTTGAATAACATCTCCCAATCATCGTGATTTGTCACTCATCATATCAGAATGCTTATTATTTACTAGGAGACTCGCCAAAAGGCTTCATCATCTCCTGCCAGTTCTGTCACCACAAGACCTTGGAAGGAGATCCTTACCAGGGAATTTATCACACACAAGACCTTGGAAGGAGATCCTTACCAGGGAATTTATCACAGTGATAACTGCATATGAGCATAGGCTCCAGGTTTTGAGCAGTAGTTAGTGGGGAGACAGGAAGGGCAAAGCCCCAAGCTGGGCAGACTGATTTGGCCCGATTTGGGCAGTGTGGACACAGCAGCAGGGAACATGAGAACACAACTATGGGCCCCAGGGAAGGAAACTTGCAGTCCCAACAAGGCCATTTGACTGCTGGCTGCCAGCCTCCACTTCAAGGACACATCATGGCTCTTAACATACCGATGGGTCATGCTTCATGGCCCAAAGGGTGCAGATGGCAACCCAGGAATTCCTGGAGTCAGCCTCCTATGGGTTGTTGCCTCCTTTGAAGACCTCCATCCCTGCCCACGACCTTCAAAGTACAGAATCTGCTATCTCACATAGCAGGGAGCAAATGTGTATGACTTAAGTCTCTGGATGTGTTCTCAGGATGTGAGAATGAAACCCAGCACACCCGAGTCTCCTTCTATGGAACCTGCCTCATATAGCTTCTTGAGCCCCAGCTTCTTGCCTGCCATCCCCTGAGGATCTGGTGCCGGTTCCCCATCTGTGACACTCCTCGCCTCACCTGACCAGTCCCTGTCACATGGCTAAAGGAAGGGGAAGAGAATGCTTGAGCTCAGAAGGAGGGTGAGTAGTGTGCTCTTCCCACTGGGGGTCATGTCATTCTCATGCAGCCTCAAACTCCTGCACTGCTCCCCTGACCTCTCCCTGGAGGGTTTTGCACACTCCACAGTCCCTCCTGCTGTGCTCCCAAACCCCGGTGTGTATCTCCAGAATATGTCTGCAAGGACCTAGGGCTCCAACATACTCTCCCTTCTTCCCCATCTTGGCATCAAATCTGTCTTGGAGGACTCTAGGAATACTAGTCTGATTTTTGTAGAACATCCTTCAGTTTCAGCGGGTCTAATGTCTTCTCATGATTAGAAGGGTATGCATGATTATGCCTTATTAGGAAGAACACCACCGAAGTGGAAAGCCCTTTTTATAGTGAATACAGTGTCTCCAGCACTTAGGTCAGTGCCTGGAGCGTAGGAGGAGCTGGATAAATATTGAATGAATGAGTGAATGAAATCACGTCACGTTACCTCTTGGAGAATGCGTAATGATTCCTCAAATAACTCTGAGAAGCAAGGAACAGTGTGTACAAAGGCAGGGATGGCACCTGTCTACTGGCACTGGGGAGAAATCATGATGGAGCGTTTTCCAGATGAATGCAAACCACGTTGGCCACCCTTCCTACTTTCTCCAGGGAAGTAGCATCAAAGTCGTGGGTGAATATGGGACTTCTGTCTAGAGCTTGTCCAGGAATCAACGGGAATGTGCTACTTGAACTGAATGTTACATAAATCCCTTTAAGGCCCAGCTGAAACCCAGAGACATGTGAGACCTTGACACTGGCTGCTTGCAGACCCAAACGACCAGAGAGAGGAGCAGGGAATTGGGACAAGGGCCACAGCTGCCTACTGGCAAGAGAGAGCGTTCAGATAGCCACTGACGTTTGTAGCCCTGCCTGGCTGACTTCCCCAGGATGCCAGGAGCACAGACCAGGCGCTGGGACGGCAGGTCTCCGGAGTCCCTAGAGCTCAGTTGCTTACCTGTTCCATGACGCAACAATAAGAAGATGCTGGGATGCATTTAATCTTTGATCGTTGAGTGGTCGGGAGGATTGACAATGCCACGAGGCTCCAATGCAGAGGCTGCAACTGCTAGGACCATGGAGCTCTAGTTCTTCACGCACCCCACAATTGAGTACTGAGCATATACTGTTTGCCAGGCACTGCTCTAAGCTCTGAGGATACAGCATCGAACAAATTCCCTGCTTCTGCGGAGCTTATATTCTAGCAGGAGGGGAGGGGCAGGCACACAATGAACTGTGGAGCAAAGTTAAAGGTGGAGTAAGTTTTACGGTGACAAATGCTACGGAAACAAATTGAATCGAGAGAACTAAATAAGGAGTCTTGGCAACTGGGGGCAAGGAGGGATTGCAGTTTTTACAATGGTATTCGTAGAAGGCCTCACAGAAAAGATATTTCCAGACAGAACTGAGGATGTCTGGGAAGGAACGCTAACAGTATTGTAAGAGCAAATGTCTAGAAGAGAACAAAGACATGCAGTCGCTCAGGGCCTTGGAACAGAGTGTAGAAGGCAGGGTCTAGAGACACTGGTCTGGTGAGCCAGGTAAAGGGCATTCCCTGGTCCTCTGAGCCACGGACTGCCTCAGAGCCAGGTCAGCCGCACTGTACCATGAACTGGCTTATTGGATCCAGGTTTCTATTCCAGGTTACTGACTTGAGCTGAGGACTGGGTACAGAATACAGGCCTAGGTGTCCAGAAACCTTTCTCTCAGGATAAAGGGGATGGAAGGCACCGCTGGCATTGAACAGGCAAGGCTGCTGGCCTGCTGCTGTGGCACTGCTGCAGTGGGCAGGACAACGGTGCATATGTAAAGACTGGGTGCAGAACAAAGCAGAAGGCTCTCTGGGGACACCTAGTGCTCATTCCAGAGCAGATCCCGTGTCTTCAATGAGGGGCCAGATGTCTTAATCCAGGACTGGATTTCCTGTCTTTCAAAGTTCACCTCAGGTGGAGGCCAGAAGCGGGTATGGCTTTTTGTTGGGGGGAAAGGTACACATAGGAGGCTCTTCGTGTTTCCTACTGTACTCCAGCAGGAGGCATACAACTTCTGGCTGTCCAACCCTTGATCGTATTGGCTCTGATCAGTGGGCTCAGGTGGAGACAGCCTTGTTCCTCCATTATAGAGTGCGTCATCCTTGTTCCTCCATTGTAGAGTGCGTCATCAACCTTTCAACAATGTTTCATCCATTGATTAGCATGGATTGCATCAGTTGCATTGCTGGGTATTGCAAATACTTGTTTTCTTTTTCTCTCATACGTTGCATTTTCCTCAGCTGGAATTCTCCAGTAAGGAAGAAACTTTCCTCATCAACTGTAGCTGTTGTGTCACCCTGAAATACAGTTAGTACAGGAAATGCAGGATAAATGTTTTATTCGCTCTCTTGCAGAGCCAATTCTCAATGTGAGGAGTGGTTATTCTTGTTCCTTCCAACGGGGTCCAACGAGTCATTCCTTATTAATGACTTTTTATTTTAGAAAATGTGTAGGTTTACAGAATTATTGCAGAGATAGTGCAGAGAATTCTTATATACCCCACAGCCAGTTTTCCCTGTTACCATCCTCTTATATTAGCATTACACATTTGCCACAATTAATAAAACAAAAGACAAAAACAAGGACACTAGAGGAATTTGAAGCCTCTGGCATCTATAGCCATAGGAAATAAAGCCCAACTCCTACACAGTAGAGATCTAACTGCCTCTGTTCCTATGACCTCACACAACATGTCCACTCTCGACAAAAGGATTGCAAGGGACACACACACGCAAAAGAGTAAGAAAATATACAGTCTGAAGAGACAAGGCAATCAACAGAACTGGACTCTAATATGACTCAGATCTTGGGATTACGAGGTGGATAGTTTAAAATAACTATTTTTAAAAATTTAAGAGGCTTTAATGGAAAAAGTAGGCAACATGGAAAAACAGATAGGTAATGCAGGAAGAGAAGTATTGTGTTCAGCAAAGTCCGGAGTATGGGAAACTGGACAGAACACGAGGCATGTCTTCATTTTCAACAAACGAGTTTCAAAAAAAGATAATGTGGGGGAATCTATAAATTACTTAAGGTGGCTAGTAGGAACATAAACACAATGTATGGATCATATTTGCAAACCGATTCAAAGAAACTGCATTTTAACAGGAGCACATGTCCACCAGATACACGTGACAAATGAGTGAATATTTCATTATATTAATGACTTGCTTAAATGTTTAGGAAAGATAAGAATGTTGGCTTTATGTTTTATAAGAGAGTAGTTATCTTTAGAAATGCACTCTGACGTATTTGGAGATGAGATCACACGGTGTCTTGGGTTTGCTCCGCATTATTTCAGTTTCTGCTATGTGGAGTAGGTAGGGGTATAATTAGAACCAGATTGGCCATGAATTGAAGATTACTGATACTGAAAGTCTGGTATGTTAGATTAATTATAATATTTACTCTACCGTTAGGTGTGTTTATGTTTAAATGTTTGTAATGAAAATATTTTTGAAATAAATACGATATTTAATTTGAAATCCTAAGTGAAATGGGGAAGATTTTAGGAAAATAAGTACCGGAACAAACTCATACAAAAAGAACTTCAAATCTTTAACCAAACAATAAGAAGTGAAACTAATCTAAACTCAAGCCATCCTCAAATGTGGACAAGGCAGCTTTGGAGGCCAATTCTACATTATTATCAGGTAAAGCTCAAAACCACCTTGAGTAAACTCTTCCAGAGCATATGAAATGTTGGGCAATTATTCAAATCATTTTCCCAGGCTAACCGTTCTTCATTCAAATACCAGAGCAGGACAGCACCATGAAAACACTGAGCCAAACTTCACTCACACAGAGGCAAATATATTCATTAAATTAGTAGTATGTTCAACATAGAAGTGAATTAACAGGTCGTGTCCAAGGAACAAAAAATACCATTTAATATAAAACAATTTTCATTTGTAATTTCCTACATTATCAATTAAGATTTTAAAAAAGGACCACTTTAATAGGTACAGTAGGTACCGAAAAGCTTCTGGAGGAAATTCTACACAAGATCATGGTCAAAACTTAGCAAAATGAGGTTAGCAGGGTATTTTCTTTTCCTGAGATCAATGGACAACATACTTAAATATGAACTCTTAGAAGAATTCTTGTCATGGACTTATGCTATAACCTCTATCTTTGGAAACCACACTGTAACATATGGCAAGAGATATGGATATCAAAAGAAATAAGTGTGAATATTGAACAGAAAGAGTTAATATTTGGTATGACAATAGGATTACCTAGAAAATTCAAAGAAATGTGCACATGGACTAGTCAAATAACAGACTTCAGAAAAATAGTATACAGAAGGTTACTACAGTAAAATCAAAATCCTTGCAACCCAATGAAATAACCACTCAGAACAGGTAATAGAAAATACCCCATTCACAATGACAACAAAATCTAGGAATTATCCAATGGAGACAGACAAAGCATACAAGATCTTTATGGAAACAACTATGCAAGTACTGATAGATTCAGGTCAAAAAGTTCCCAAATAAACAGAGCCGTATTCCAAATCCCTTAATGGGAACAGACTGTTGAAAAGACATCAATTTTTCTCATTCAAGATTTACAGATATAATGCTTAAAATTTAGCTGCCAAGATGAATGTCAGGCTTGGACTTCTGCCCTCCACTCCCAAAATCAATCCCAGAAAGCTATAGAAGAAAGATTAAAATAAAAAACAAACAAACAAACAAATAGTATCAACAACAAAATCTAAACAACGAAGCAAACCCCTGGGGAAGAATGAAACCTGTGTTTAACTGGTACCTTTAATCAAAGTGGCCGGAGTGGCAGGGAAGTTAGGGAGAGTCCGTAGCTGGCATAGAAGGAAGACGACAGGATGTGTAGAAGGAAATGTTTAAACTTTTGCCCCTATTCCACTGTGAAAATGTCAGGTGGCACCTGAGACCACAGGTGCCAGTAGTCTGGTTTGAAACACTAGTAGCTCCAGTCTGTGCTAATAACCACCTAAAACGACACTAATAGGTGAACTAATGGCTTAATTGAACATAAAGAATGGATTACAAATAGAGTGTTGAGCATTAGAATGTAACAGGCATAATGAGGTTAAGTACGATTTCTGATGCTGAATGAAAGTTTAAAAAATGAAAATCACTGCACTGAGCTATGAAATGTTAGATAATTCCAATGGCAGAACTCCTTAGATTTCTAGCTGCTGGTCAGCCTATTCAATGTAAAAAGAAATATTTTAGGGTAAAAGGTTTGCAAATTCGACCTCTGGCAGGGGAATAACCGCCCTGGGAAGGTGCACGGCTTCTCCCAGAGGCCACTACAATCACAGAAGCTGCCGCTCTGCAGGGAGCACCTGGCCTGGGACCCGCAGCCATTCTCTGCAAGGGGTGCAGCTGGACAAAGGCTCAGAGGTGACAGAAACAGCATCTGCACCCATCACTGCATCGAAAGAACCAGGAGCCAAGAGGAGGATCCTCTTGAGTGAGGACTGAAGGTCCACCCTCCCCTCATAGAGGAGCCCGATAATCCAGCTCAGCCCCTTCTATCAGTCCTGGAAGATCCTGGCAATGTTGTCATCCCGACCACACCCCACTCCCGACTGCCACCTCATGGGACTCAGAGTCAGAGGCTTTGTCTGAGGGGAGCAGACGATGGGGGTCCAGGCTCTGCCAGGCATCAAGGTCAGGACCCTGGGGGATGCCTGAGGGTCCTCCATCCACATTCCCAAACCCACCACCACCAAGACCTAAGCCCCCCCGGTGTCCCACCCCAATCCCTCCCCCTACCACCCCCAATTCCTCCCCCAAACCCCTGCACCCCACATCTTAACAACCACCCCCATCCAAATCCAGGCAGAACCCGCTTCCGCCCATACTGTCAACCCAGGGAAGCCCCAGGTTGGGGCTTCTAAGGTTATTCTTCACCTTAGAAGGAAATCTTGACAGGCCCCACACCATTGGACCCCTAGAAATTTTACTGAGATAGAAGGTCCCTGAATTTGAGTCGGATTTATTTCCCATCCTCTGGCACGCAAATGTCTCACCAGTAAGTCCAGTGTGTTTTCTACTTCTTGCTCACTGGATCCAGTTAGCATAATGTCACCAATGCAATGGACTAGTGTGATATCTTGCAGAAGCAAAAAGTCATCAAGTTCTCTCTAAATAAGATTATGGCACAAACTTGGAGAGTTGATATACCCCTGAGATAGGACAGTAAAGGTATATTGTTGGCCTTGCCAGCTGAAGGTAAATTGCTTCTAGTGGGCCTTATGGACAGGGACAGGGAAAAAGGCATTTAGCAAGTCAATGGCTGCATAGCAGGTACCAGGAGATGTGTTAATTTCTCAAGCAATGAAACCACATGTGGTACAGCAGCTGCAATTGGAGTCACCACTTGGTTAAGCTTACGATAATCCACTGTCATTCTCCAAGATCCATCTGTCTTCTGCACCGGCCAAATGGGAGAGTTGAATGGGGATGTGGTGGGAATCACCACCCCTGCATGTTTCAAGTCCTTGATGGTGGCACTAATATCCACAACCCCTCCAGGGATGCAATATTGTTTTTGATTTACTATTTTTCTAGGTAGAGACAGCTCTAATGTCTTCCATTTGGTCTGTCCCACCATAATAGCCCTCACCCTACCAGTCAGGGAACCAATGTGGGGGTTCTGCCAGCTGCTAAATATGTCTATGCCAATTATGCATTCTGGCACTGGTGAAGTGTCCACAGGATAAGTCTGGGGACCCACTGGGTCCACTGTAAGTCAGACCTGAGCTAAAACTTCATTAATTGCCTGACCTCCATAAGCCCCTACTTTAACTGGAGGATCACAATGACATTTTGGGTTCAATTTTAGCAGTTCTCCCAGAGTTGTCCAGGCCCTGGAGGCTATCTAGCAAAAGCAACAGGACATTGCTGTCCTTAAGGTTGTCAACCTTAAGGTTTCTTACACAAACCAGTTGTCAACCTTCAGGTTTCTTACTACTGAGTAAAAATTTCCAGACAGACAAGGAGAGGAGGCTATAATGATCTCTGTGATAGTGGATTTGAGTTAGAGATATTAGAAAGAACTCACTGTTGACTTAATATTCATGCAAATAATTGCATCTAGAGATATTTATAGATATATTAATATAAACAGGTTACTATACACACATATAATTTCTTGCTCTGTCAGCAGATGCCACAGACACCCCAGTAGGAATGAGCAAACCTAATATACAGATCTAGATTTCTAATACTATTCTCCAATTTTAAAAAATGGGTTCAGTGGAGAAATTGCTGATAGTTGAAGTGGATCAGGAAATATGCAGGCTAATCCTGGAACATTTTATTGTGCGTGACAGTAAAGAAATGCTAAAAATAATTTTAAACACATTGACAAATGTACAAGAAAGACATGTACAAAGAGAACTAAGAGAAAGTGCTCCTAATGGCCAAACATGGAGCAATTTTAACAGCAAAACATATAAAGTTGTATTGGATTTTAAACAAAGTGTAAAATTAGTATTTGTAAGTCCACACTGAGATAAATAAATTATTACTTAAATGCAAAAATGAGGGTGAACAAATTTCTCATGGGAAAGAGTTCCAAACAATTCATGCAGATACTCTCACTCTCACAAGAAAGCAGAATGTGATTCCCCACTGCTCATAGTGTGGGCTACACAGAGTAACTTTCTTCCAAAGAGGACACTGTGAAATAGGGGAATAAAAGAGAAACTTTACAGTAACCATACTTGGCGAGCACTACTTCAGCCAGGTGTTCAAGGTAAACGTCATTAGTAATAAGTCATGCTGATAGTATGTAGCCTTGATGTGAAGTGATGAGAATGGCATTTCTCCTCTATTGTCTTCTTCCCCAGAACCCACAACCCCAGCCTAATCATGAGAAAAGTACCAGACAAACCACAACTGAGGGTCATTCTACAAAATACCTGACCAATTAGGTCTGCTTGGTGCAGAGGTGAGTTCAATAACTGGATATCCTTGTGGAGTTTCTGTCTCGTTGATCTGTCTAACGTTGACAGTGGGGTGTTAAAGTCTCCCATTATTATTGTATGGGAGTCTAAGTCTCTTTGTAAGTCTCTAAGGACTTGTTTTATGAATCTGGGTGCTCCTGTATTGGGCGCATATATATTTAGGATAGTTAACTCTTCCTGATTAATTGATCACTTTACCATTATGTAATGGCCTTCTTTGTCTCTTTTGATCTTTGATGGTTTAAAGTCTGTTTTATCAGAGACTAGGATTGCAACACCTGCTCTTTTTTGTTTACCATTTGCTTGGTAGATCTTCCTCCATCCCTTTATTTTGAGCCTGTGTGCCTCTGCAAGTGAGATGGGTCTCCTGAATACAGCAAACTGATGGGTCTTCCTCTTTATCCAATTTACCAGTCTGTGTCTTTTAATTGGACCATTTAGTCCATTTACATTTAAGGTTAATGTTGTTATGTGTGACATCTACAGAACTCTCCACCCCAAATCAACAGAATATACATTCTTCTCAGCACGACATCGCACTTATTCCAAAATTGACCACATAGTTGGAAGCAAAGCACTCCTCAGCAAATGTAAAAGAACAGAAATTATAACAAACTGTCTCTCAGACCACAGTGCAATCAAACTAGAACTCAGGACTAAGAAACTCAATCAAAACTGCTCAACTACATGGAAACTGAACAACCTGCTCCTGAATGACTACTGGGTACATAACGAAATGAAGGCAGAAATAAAGATATTCTTTGAAACCAATGAGAACAAAAATACAACATACCAGAATCTCTGGGACACTTTTAAAGCAGTGTGTAGAGGGAAATTTATAGCACTAAATGCCCACAAGAGAAAGCAGGAAAGATCTAAAATTGACACCCTAGCATCACAATTAAAAGAACTAGAGAAGCAAGAGCAAACACATTCAAATGCAAGCAGAAGGCAAGAAATAATTAAGATCAGAGCAGAGCTGAAGGAGATAGAGACACAAAAAATCCTCAAAAAAATCAATGAAGCCAGGAGCTGGTTTTTTGAAAAGATCAGCAAAATTGATAGACCATTAGCAAGACTAATAAAGAAGAAAAGAGAGAAGAATCAAATAGACACAATAAGAAATGATAAACGGGATATCACCACCGACCCCACAGAAATACAAACTACCATCAGAGAATACTATAAACACCTCTGTGCAAATAAACTAGAAAACCTAGAAGAAATGGATAATTTCCTGGACACTTACACTCTTCCAAGACTAAACCAGGAAGAAATTGAATCCCTGAATAGACCAATAGCAGGCTCCGAAATTGAGGCAATAATTAATAGCCTACCAACCAAAAAAAGGCCAGGACCAGACGTATTCACAGCTGAATTCTACCAGAGGTACAAGGAGGAGTTGGTACCATTCCTTCTGAAACTATTCCAATCAATAAAAAAAGAGGGAATCCCCCTTAACTCATTTTACGAGGCCAACATCATCCTGATACCAAAGCCTGACAGAGATACAACAAAAAAAGAGAATTTTAGACCAATACCCCTGATGAACATCGATGCAAAAATCCTCAATAAAATACTGGCAAACCGAATCCAGCAGCACATCAAAAAGCTTATCCACCATGATCAAGTGGACTTCATCCCTGGGATGCAAGGCTGGTTCAACATATGCAAGTCAATAAATGTAATCCAACATATAAACAGAATCAAAGACAAAAGCCACATGATTATCTCAATAGATGCAGAAAAGATTTTTCACAAAATTCAACAGCCCTTCATGCTAAAAACTCTCAATAAATTCGGTATTGAGGGAACATATCCTAAAATAATAAGAGCTATTTATGACAAACCCACAGCCAATCTCATATTGAATGGGCAAAAACTGGAAGCATTCCCTTTGAAAACTGGCACAAGACAGGGATGCCGTCTCTCACCACTCCTATTCAACATAGTGTTGGAAGTTCTGGCTAGGGCAATCAGGCAAGAGAAAGGAATAAAGTGTATTCAGTTAGGAAAAGAAGAAGTCAAATTGTCCCTGTTTGCAGATGACATGACTGTATATTTAGAAAACCCCATCATCTCAGCCCAAAATCTCCTTAAGCTGATAAACAACTTCAGCAAAGTCTCAGGATACAAAATCAACGTGCAAAAATCACAAGCATTCTCATACACCAGTAACAGACAAACAGAGAGCCAAATCATGAATGAACTCCCATTCACAATAGCTTCAAAGAGAGTAAAATACCTAGGAATCCAACTCACAAGGGATGTAAAGGACCTCTTCAAGGAGAACTACAAACCACTGCTCAGTGAAATAAAACAGGACACAAACAAATGGAAGAACATACCATGCTCATGGATACGAAGAATCAATATTGTGAAAACGGCCATACTGCCCAAGGTAATTTATAGATTCAATGCCATCACCATTAAGCTACCAATGACTTTCTTCACAGAATGGAAAAAACTGCTTTAAAGTTCATATGGAACCAAAAAAGACCCCGCATTGCCAAGACAATCTTAAGCCAAAAGAACAAAGCTGGAGGCATCAAGCTACCTGACTTCAAACTATACTAAAAGCCTACAGTAATCAAAACAGCATGGTACTGGTACCAAAACAGAGATATAGACCAATGGAACAGAACAGAGCCCTCAGAAATAATACCACACATCTACAGCCATCTAATCTTTGACAAACCTGAGAAAAACAAGAAATGGGGAAAGGATTTCCTATTTAATAAATGGTGCTGGGAAATTTGGCTAGCCATAAGTAGAAAGCTGAAATTGGATCCTTTCCTTACTCCTTATACGAAAATTAATTCAAGATGGATTAGAGACTTAAATGTTAGACCTAAAACCATTAAAAACCCTAGAAGAAAACCTAGGTAATATCATTCAGGACATTCAGGACATAGGCATGGGCAAGGACTTCACATCTAAAACACCAAAGGCAATGGCAACAAAAGCCAAAATTGACAAATGGGATCTAATTAAACTAAAGAGCTTCTGCACAGCAAAAGAAACTACCATCAGAGTGAACAGACAACCTACAGAATGGGAGAAAATTTTTGCAATCTACTCATCTTACAAAGGGCTAATATCCAGAACCTATAAAGAACTCAATCAAATTTACAAGAAAAAGACAAACAACCTCATGAAAAAGTGGGTAAAGGATATGAACAGACACTTCTCAAAAGAAGACATTCATACAGCCAACAGACACATGAAAAGATGCTCATCATCACTGGCCATCAGAGAAATGCAAATCAAAACCACAATGAGATACCATCTCACACCAGTTAGAATGGCAATCATTAAAAAAAATCAGGAAACAACAGGTGCCGGAGAGGATGTGGATAAATAGAAACACTTTTACAGTGGGACTGTAAACTAGTTCAACCATTGTGGAAAACAGTGTGGCGATACCTCAGGGATCTAGAACTAGAAACACCATTTGACCCAGCCATCCCATTACTGAGTATATACCCAAAGGATTATAGGTCATGCTGCTATAAAGGCACATGCACACATATGTTTATTGTGGCGCTATTTACAATAGCAAAGACTTGCAATCAACCCAAATGTCCATCAGTGACAGACTGGATTAAGAAAATGTGGCACATATACACCATGGAATACTATGCAGCCATAAAAAATGATGAGTTTGTGTCCTTTGTAGGGACATGGATGCAGCTGGAAACCATCATTCTCAGCAAACTATCGCAAGAACAGAAAACCAAATACCGCATGTTCTCACTCATAGGTGGGAATTGGACAATGAGATCACTTGCACACAGGAAGGGGAACATCACACACCAGGTCCTATTGTGGGGAGCGGGTAGCGGGGAAGGATAGCATTAGGAGATATACCTAATGTAAATGACGAGTTAATGGGTGCAGCACACCAACATGGCACATGTATACCTATGTAACAAACCTGCATGTTGTGCACATGTACCCTGGAAGTTAAAGTATAATAATAAAAAATAAAAAAATTAAAAAAATACCTGACCAATATTCCTCAAAACTATCAAGATCATCCAAAACAAGGAAAGTATCACACCCAACAGGAATCTAAAATCTAAAGGGACCTTATGACTAAATATAATGTGGCATCCTGGATGGGATCATGGAAGACCAAAAAGACACGAGGTAAAAATGAAATAAATCTCAATAAAGAATGAGTTAGTAACACATAATGCAACAATTGTAGCCAATGTACCATACTCATGTAGGATGTTAACAATAGGGGAACCTGAAACTGAAGGAGGGGGCATATGGAAACTCTGTACTATCTTTGAAAATTGTTTTCAAGTATAAAATACCTCAAAATAAATAAAGTCTATGAAATTTTAAAAATGGATATAACAAAAGGAAACTTTCAGAGTGATGAATTTAATTTTTTTAAAAAAGAAACCATACACAAGCACAGAGAACTAGGAAGTGTGAAACCAATCATTTCTGAGTTGTCCTCAGACCTTTCCTCCCCTGCAGCCTCTAAGCTGGACTCACCCACAAGCCCAGCCTCTTTCCCCTGTGCGATACCTCGGAAATCCATCACTCATCTCCAGCCTTTCAACCACTGCCCTAATTTGGCCTCACAGTTCCTCTCACTTGGACTGTGGCAGGAGCCCCCTAATAAGGCTAGATGCTCTGACACCCCATACTTGCTCAAGAAGGGCTGCAGAACACTTACCAGGGTTAATTGTCACAGAGAAGGGCTGGCAAGAGCCAGGAGGGAGATCAGCCCCTTGTCAAGGAGGCTGGAGTTCAGAGTAGGGGTTTTAGCCATGGCTGGTGGAACAGGGAGGTTTCTTAGGGAAGTGAGACTATGACTGAGAGTCCTCTTACCAACCCCCAGGGGGCAGGCTTGTGGCACCTGGAAACCCTCAAGATCTATCCACGGATGGGCACAGGGACACTCCCATCTGCTCTGCCCTGCCATGTTCAGAATTGTCCCAGTGCTGTGTGATGTATGTCCATACAGAAGGCTGCTGTGGAGGATGCTGGACCCTGAAATGCCTGCAGGAGAGGATGTGGGGTGCGTGGAACGTCCTAGCTGCTGCAGCCCTGCAGTCATTAGGAAACACAGGTGAGCATTCTCCATAACCCTTTGCTCTGTCCAATAAGGGACATGTGGTGTTGCTGTTTCCACCAATGTCCTTGCTTCCGTTCTGGAGTGCCACACAAGAGTCTGCCCCTGGCCATTCCCAGGAGCACCCAGCTCATGACGTAGTCCAGGGTTCCAGCTCACCTCAGCCTCCTTCTGCTTCCATGTCCCTCTCCCCACAGCCAGCCCAGGGCAGGACAGCTGGATCTGGCAGGCGCTCCTCCTCACACCCTTCTCCTGGGGTGGCTGGTCTTCAGCACAGCCTAATACCTCAGGACCCCAAAGCCCTCTCACACCCAGCTTTTTCCAATTCCTAATGTGGATTTGGGGGCATTCCGGAGACTGTGGAGTGTCCTGATGCTCACTGTCCCCATCATCTGCTAGAGCCTTTAGTTTTAACTGCCTGTCTCAGGGATACCACGACCCTAGCTGTCTCTGCTAGGACACCCCAGTCTCACCTCTCTGGATCAACCTTAGAAAGCAAAACCTCATAGTCACCCAGTTAAGGTGATCCATTAACCAAAAGCCAGATGTTACATGGGGGACTATTTGAATAGTATCCCCTAATCATAGTGATTTGTCACTCATCACATCACAGTGGTTATTACTTACCAACCACTAAGAGACTTGCCAAAAGGCTTCATCATGTCCTCCCATTTTACCCAAATCACAACTATCTTGGAAGGAAATTCCTAACTGGGGAATTTCAAACAGAGATATTTGCGGTTAAATTCATCACCAGTTCCTAACTTAGGCTGCGCCGTTGTGTGAGTAGACACAGCAAGGATAAAACCCCAAGCTGGACTGACTCAGGAAAGGTACAAGAGAGTGTTGACGAGGTGCTAAACAACAAGGCTGATGGGGAATCCATGTCACAGTTCTCAGCAGATTGATGGGTGTGCCTCAAGGGCACGAAGGCTGCAGATAGCAAGAAGGAATTCCTGTAGTTGGTATCCTGTGTTTGAGCACCTCTTTTGAAGATATCCACTGCTTCTCAGGGCGCAAAGCACAAAATATGGTTTTTCAAATCTGAGGAAACAAAGGTGTATATAACTTAAGTCCCTGAGTGTAGAAATTGAGTGGTCAGTGTTCTGTATAGCCATGGCTTGAGAAGCAATCCATAGCTCCTGAGGCATTTTCTATAGAAGTGGCTGACAATAATATGTCTGCTCATGTTTCAGTGGGAAAGTGACATCACATGGCCCTTCCTAATGACTAGGGGGCTGGCAAGGTATTGTCCCCCTTTGATCAAGATGGAGAAAAGGACAAGATGTGGATGAGGAGTTGCAGTCTCTCCCATAAACCGTTACATAGTAGATGCTCGACTAAAAGCAAATATATTTATTAGAACAAGAGTCCTCCTCCTCGTTTGTTGGAGGAGTTTCTGAACAAAGCCTACTTTGCCTGGAAATTGTCCACCTTTTTCAAGTGCCTACTGTGTGACAGGTGCTTTCAAATGCAGGATGACATTTAATTTTCAAAAGGTATTGTAAATCTCAGCAGAAAGAGTCCCTTTTCTTCACTCAATATCACTTTTCTGCACTGCCCTTTGAAATAATCTCTAAAATCTTTATAGGTGTAGAATTTTTCCTCCATTGGATTCCTGGTCAAAATCTTAACCTGTGAGTTTCTGCTACCCTCCACATACCTGAACACCTGTAGATGTCTTTAGGCACACTGAAAGCCCATATTTTCCTGTGGGGCAAGTACTAGACAAGAGAAAGTAGAAGCTTGTTTAATTGTTCTTTTTAAATTCAAACTAGTGTGCCCACCAAGGAAGCATTTTTCACCTCCTGGGAAACTCTGGGGTTTTAGGAGTTCAGCCTCAGTAGATGTTGACTCCACAGTGATTTCCATGTTCTTTCCTCATCTCCAGCTTATGAGGGAGACCTTGGTTTTTGACCACCAAGATAAGCTCATTCGTCTTTGTATGTGTTCAGTGACCAGTTTCAAATAAAATATCCCATTAAATTCCTATTGCAAATATCAAGGTGGTTTCAAAAAGTCTCTTTCTAACTTTATATCTCAAGAATAGTAGATCATGTGCTAGATCACATTCCACTCACCCCCTATTTAGAAAAGTTTGAGAGTGCATTTAGACACACAGACGGGATGACAGCAAGTGTAAATTGGAGGGAAGGTGTTTCTGCTCAGCCTCCACAGCAAGCAGGGAGGAGCAGGCAGCAGTTCATATTCCAATTGGAAGGGAGAGCACATGGGGGTGAACAAGGGAAGGCCCCTATGATGTGGGAAAGTGCAAGGGCTGTACAGAAATTCCTGCACCTGGGGGGAGTCAGCTCTCAGGAACCCTAGGGCTCAGGAAGGAGGACCCTAGGTTAATAAAGCCCACAGACTATCCCCAGATTGTGTTTCATTCTCATTGTCACCTTCCTTTTGTAGACCTGCTTTCAGTACCATGTCCACAGGGTCCTTCTTTTGGCCACTTGAGAGATACTATGCAGTACTGAGAAGACAAATGAATTAAGGGACAGAGGTGTACTTCAGGCTGGAGAGAGTGAGAATAGAATGGGAGCTAGATGGGCCCAGACCAACCTTATGATTTTTCAGCCATATGATCTTGGGAAAGTTATCAAGCACTATGAGACTCAGGTTCTTCATCTGGAAAATGGGTTCAATAGACCATTATTTGTAGGAATGTTACAATGTATGAAATGTATTAAAACACCAGGGACAATGCCTGGAATATATTGAATATTTAATGATTGACAGCCATTTCTAGTATTACTCTGACCCCAGGTACTACCACTCTCTACTTTGGAATATTTCTTATTGTCCAGGACATCTCAGAGAATCTGCAACTCAATAGGAAACGGCTTTTCTTGGGGGAGTATGTGGGGGGGGGGGGGGGGGGGGTGTATGTGTGTGAGTGGGTGTGTGTGTTTGTGTGTGTACTTTCATAGAACAACAGATGAACATGGATAAGACAAGAATTAATGACCTTCTCCTTTTATTTCTCTGTTTCACAACACCAGTTCAACTTTATTGCTAAGTTCTTACGTTCTCCAAGAAAATACCTATTGCAAATCACAGCAAGATGGAAGATTTCCCAAAATGTTTTACAAAATGGCAAACTCTTGCACTTGAAATGGATAAACAAAACTACATGTGTGGTCAGCATCATCCACACACTTAAGATGTTGAAGCTACCTAAAACTTTTATTAAAGGAACAATATTTGAAAATTACCAAAAGGACACAAAAAGAAATCTCCAAGTCACCGTATGGAAGAGAAACCTAAAAGCGGTATACAATGTGTTCCCTTCCATTCACTGTGCCTTCTACTACTGATAACACTGACTTCTCCATAAAACACAGAGGGAAGAATGGGACTGATTTCACACAGGGCAGGGAAACTGCTGGGTGTGGCCCTGAAGCATGCATTGGCCCGTTTCCCTGCCCACTGGCCCTGGTTGCATCTCATGCTCAGACTCCCTCTTCCTCCTCTCTCAAAGCATCTTCATACAGGGATGGGTAAGAAGTGGGATCCCTCCCATTGGCATTGGCTATGTACTCAAGAACTTTCATCTTGCTGGTCTCAACGTGGGCCCTTGGACCCCATAGGAACTCATAACACGCAGGATCAGTGCCGGGCACCTGCCGGTACACCAGGTACTTTTCCTGCACCCAATCATGGGTGAGGAGCTTCTTGGGCTCCCCAAAGAGGAAGTGCTCCCTTCCAGCATACACCCCCATAATGCTCAGGACTTCCCACATAACCTCTTCAGGGACGCAGTTCCCCTCCATGAAGATCACACCCAGGACTATTATCAGGAGGCCAGACTTGGGCATGCTCTGCTCATCACCCCGTATGCCATCATAAGAGAGGCTGAGGGAGGTGACAAGGACATAGGAGTGGCTAGCGGGGTCCACTTCCTTCACGTCAATGCCAAAGAGCAGTTGCATGCATTCAGAGGCTTCCCTAAATATCTCAGGAAAGTAGTCCTCATAATTTTTGGTGACACTCCCCAGCATTTCTGCCTTTGTGATCAGCCCCTTGACTCGATACTTGCGGAGCAATAAATGAACCAAATCAATTATCTTGCCATGTAGTGCATCTTGGGAAAAGGACTCAGGGTCTATCAGGTTGGGCGAAGCACTTGGCCCCTCCTCTTCTTGGCTGCTGGAGCCCTCATCAGATAGGCTCCCAAAGATGGAGTCCATGGCAGTGGGAGAGGAGGACTCTCCCTGAGGACCCTGGGGAGGACTTGGTGACTCAGCAGCAGGCACCTCCTCTAGAGTGCCCATATTCAGAGTAGAGGAGAAGGAGGCAGCCTCCTGCTCCTCAGCTTGGAGAGCCTGTGCGCCACCCACCAAGCCCGGGTCTTCTGAGGAAGCCTGCAGGCCTTCCTCAGGCTTGTAGTGCTGACTCCTTTGCTCAAGAGGCATGATGACTCCGGTTAGGTCAGCAGGCCGAACTGTGGGAAAG
Source organism: Piliocolobus tephrosceles (assembly GCF_002776525.5). Taxonomy (NCBI): domain Eukaryota; kingdom Metazoa; phylum Chordata; class Mammalia; order Primates; family Cercopithecidae; genus Piliocolobus; species Piliocolobus tephrosceles. Next base: position 4,881,909 of record NC_045445.1, on the reverse strand, counting down.
ATCTGGGTGATGGGGCCCCACAGCCTGGGGAGAGAGGGAGTGTGAGAGCAGACTCAGATGAGATATGAACCATGGAGAATCTCACAAAGGCCTACTTACACTTTTCCTCCAGTGATCCTCTGGGTCCTCCTGGGGCTCCTGTCCTCCTGGTTGGCCTGTTCTCTAAAAACCTGAAAAAGGAAGTGAGAAGGCTGCTCAAGATGCAGCTGGACATCAGAGCAGGAGGCTCCAGGACTGAGACTGAGGTAGGGCAGGTGAGACTGCAAGCGGGGGGGTCCCTCACTGTACTGGGGCAGGTGGGGCCATTTGCAGGTTGAGGGTGAACATCTCATCTGGACTGCTGGCACTGCCTGGGTTTCCTGTGTTCTGAGACCTGAAGACATTGCCTGACACCAAGGCCTCACTGCTCGGTTTTTGGAGCTTCTGGAAGAGGAATCACGGGGCCCTCAGGCTGCACACTGCAAGCACCTGTCCTGGCACGCCAGCACAGTCAGAAAGGTGGGCCAAACTCTGTGAGTTTCTCACTCCTTTGGAGTGGATGGTCCCCTCTGTGCTCAGGGCCCTCAACTTTCTCCTGCCAGGGCCTGGAAGACACACCTCTCCTGACCTGAGAAACTCTCAGATCCATAGCTCTTTCCTGATATGAAAGAGGACATGTGGGGATACACATCTGCCCACGTGGACACAAAGCTACCCAGGAAGGACAGCAAGAGATGGTGACAGTCAGCTGGGTCCATGTGTCCTGGGGTAAGGAGCCTGCTTGGTCTCCATCTTGATGCCTATCTTGGCCTGGGGCCCTCCCTCTGTTGACCTGAGGCCATCTCCTTAAACCCAACTCTACCTCCAGGAGACACCAGAAGAGGAAATCAGGGAAACAGAAACACCCATGGTCCCAGCGACGTCCCATGGCTGACACAAGGGGCAGGAAAGGGCTGGGTCCCATGTTTTTGGTAAGTGCGGTCCCGTCAGCTCCCACCTTGATTCTGGTCATGCCTGGGACCCTCCCACTGCTGACCTAAGTGCAGCCCTCTCAGACCAATGCCTCCCCTTCCTGAGACCAATGATCCCAGTATAAGAGAGGGGTCTCAGCAGATAGTTCTGCCCATGCTCTCTGGGGAGACAGCAGGGGCAGAGCAGATTTCTATGTGGCCCTCCTCTGTGTTCTGGCCAGGGGCAACCTTCAATCCTCCCTCAGGTTTCTCACCTGGACTCTTGGCAGATCCTGGGACCACTGTATTTGTGGACCAGATGCGGCTCCTTCTGTTGACTGGAAGTCGTCCTCTGAGAACATAGTGCTCACCTGCCCGAGATTCCAAAACAGAAGTAAGTCCCATCACCCCATCATGTGGCTGTCCAGGGCTGACAGCAGAGGCTGGCCCCTTCGGTTCTGGGGTGGGGATTCCAAAGTCCTCCTGTGGGTTTTTCATCTTTACTTCTGCCGAGGCCTGTCCTTCCTTGACTCCCAACCCCTGAGATGAGCAGACATCTCCCTTTACACCAAGACCTCATCTCCCTGAATGTTTCCCAACTTTCTGCCTGTGGTACAAGTGAGCTTGCCACTTGGGGCCACCTGTGATCAGGTCCCCATACAGCCAACCACAGGGGATGGAGAGACTCTGTGGGATCCCTTCATTATGGGATGGAGGTACCTCCAGTCCTCACAAAGAGGGCACACACACCTTGAGTCCTAAAGATCCTGGGACTCCTCCCTCTGCTGACCAGTTGTGGCTCCACATGCTGACCCGTCATCACCCCCTTGAAACAAGGTGCTCACCTCCATGAGCAAGGTGCCACCCCCAACCCGGTGGCAGAATTGTGAGCATGGCACATGCCTCCCCTACCTGGGGCCTCCCAGGGATGAAAACAGGGGAAGCTGGGATTTGTGAGGTCCCTTTTTCTTTGGCACGCGGGAGGGTACATTCTTACCTTCAGTCTTCATCAATTTTCCTCTCCTTGACTACTGGTAGATCCTGGACTCCACCCTGTGCTGACCAGGTGTGTATCCCTCTGCTGACCTGAGGACCCGCCTCAGACCAAGGGCCCCACCTCTCTGAGATGTGGGAGGCAGAAAGTGAAGGGGCACTACACGGACACCCCTGCATGGGATGCCAAAGGCTGACAGATGGAGCAGATTTCAGGGGTGCCTCCTCTCTCTGGGTGTCCTCCAGGTATTCAGATTTACTCCTGACAAGGCCTATCCATGTCTCTCCTGCTGAATTGTGGATGGGTTTTGCAGGCCAAGACCACCATCTCCCAGAGAACTCCAACTAGGAAGTGGGGAGCTGCCTCTCTTTCCTAGAGTCCTGCCTGGGGCCTCCAAGGACTGATGGCGGGGCAGGTTTTCTACCTCAGGGATAATTGGTTGCCTGAGTCCTCCCTCAGTGCTCTGGGACTCCCCACTGGGTTGACCTGAGGCTCCACTCCTCAGACCACAACCCACTCCTCTCTGACACCACAACGGCAGAGTGAGGATGCACCACATGTGGCCACTGTGCCTTGGAACTCCAAGGGCCAAGGTCCCTACTGACCTGGAGTCCAAGGTGTCCTGAGTCCTCCTTCTTCTTCTTCCTCTTGATGCCGGCAGGGCTGCACCCAAGACCCTCTCTGCGGATCTGAGTCTCCATTCCTCAGATTCCCAAGGCTGAATGAAGAGGCACCTCAGTCTGAGACGGCGGGGTGGCGGGGGTTGGGGGGGGAGCTGTCCTGGGGTGCTGGGTCCCTTCAGTTGTCCCTTAGGCCTCCCTTGCCTCCCAGCAGGGACTGGTTCCTGTCCGTGCTCCCTCTAGGTCGTTCTCATGATACCAAGCTCCTTCCCTCCGTCAGCCCAGGATGCGGAAATCAGGAAGCATGTGCTTAGCGGCCATGCCAGGAACTTCCCAGGGCTGACAGCAGAGAGGGAGCCTCGCTCTGTGGGGCCTCAGCCTTCCCTCAGGGTTCTGACCTTGATGCCTGGCAGAGCCTGGGCCCTGCCCTCTCCTAAGCAGCACTGCCCTGGTCACACCAAGCTCTGACCCCAAAGTCCCCTGAGGCTTAAGCGGCGGCGGACAGAAGCCGAGAGGGGTGGCGGGAGGGGACGGCCCAGACTGAGAAGTCCGTCTCCGTGGGGTGATCCAGGCCTGGCAGCAGAGGCAGTGCTGGATTATTTGGGGTCCTCTATCTGGGGAGGGGTTGTCCGCAGTCCTCCCTCAGCATCTCATCTTGCCTCCTCACAGAGCCTGGGCCTGCTGCCCTCAGCGGATCACAAGCCACCCCTCAGAACCTGGCTGTCACTTCTCTCTGATCCCCTAATGTGCAAGTCCGCAGCACCAAGCCGGGAGGTCCTTTGCGTTAACTGCAGGGACAAGGATGGACTCTGGGGCCCCTCTATCAGGATGGGGTGGAACCTCTCCATAATTTCTCAGAGTCCTAATGTTGATGTCTGGAAAGGCCGGGGCCCCACCCTTTATGGAACTGCCCCCGCCCGGGTCACACCATAGATTCGACTCCCAGAGTCTCCTTGGGCACTGAGGTGGGGGATTGTCTCAGCCTGACAATTTGGTCCCCCCTTGTTTCAGGGCTGGCTCCAGGGTTGGCGATGGATTATCTGGGGCCCTCTATCTGGGGAGGAGGCCTCCTCAGTCCTCCTTCAGCTCTCACCTTGCCTCCTCACAGAGCCTGTGCCCGCTGCCCTGGGCCACTCTCAAGACACCCTCAGAAAGACGCGTTCGCTCCTCTCAGATCCCAGAGGCGGAAGCCAATGGAGGTCACATCCGGCCCCCACGCCTGGAGCTTCCCCGGATGTACAGCAGGGGCGGATCCCGATTCTGCCGGTATGGGGGCGGGTCGGGGTGAAGAGTAGTGGCGAGAGGTGCAGATGTGGTCGAGGGTCATGGGGGTGCCTGAATCCTCCCTCAGGTTTCTGACCTTGATTCCTCGCAGAGCCTGGAGCTCCGTCCTCTGCCAATGATGTCTGCTCCTCTCGGACCAAGTCTCTAACACTGAGTCCCGTGAGGTGTCAGTGAGCGGGAGGTGTGAGGTCGGGGGACAACATTGCCAAGGTCTTCCAGGGCTGACAGGAGGGACCGAGCTGGATTCTGTGGCCCCTCTATGTGGAGAGGGTGGACCTTCACTTCTCGCTCAGGGGATTCCTCCTCCTGGCTCCCAGCTCTTTGATGAAGTGATGGGTAGGAGATGCTCTGTCTCTGTCACCTCTGAGCATTTGCCAACTGCACTCCTTGCACAGAATGGCTGCGGGCCCCAGGCTAGGTGCTTCCTGGGGGTCTTCAGCACCTGTGATTTTAGTGACCTCTGGGAGAAGACCCACACCTTCCTACAGGGGCTCCTCCCCAACCACAGCTAGAGGCTGGCCCTGTCGCCTCTGGGATGTGGATTCCAAAGTCCTCCTGTGGGTTATTTATCTTTATTCCTGCCGGAGCCTGCCATTCCTCAACTCCCAGTCCCTGAGATGAGCAGACCTCTGCCCTTTACACCAAGACCTCATCTCTCTGGGGATTCCCTAACTTCCTGCCTGTGGTACAAGTGAGTTTGCCACTTAGAGCCACCCGTGATGAGGTCCCCATAGAGCCAAGAACAGGGGACAACAAGACTCTGTTTGCTAGATCATTTTTTTGTAAGACTGTTGCAATGTAAGAAATGTATTAAATCGCCTGACACAGTGCCTGGTGTATACTGAATATTTAATAAATGGTAGTTTTCAAATATTATTTTTAGACCATATCTTATTATAATTTCCTTTGGGAATTACTTCTGTTGTTATCTAAAATATCTCAGAGAATATGCAGCTCAATAGAACATGTAATACCAAATTAGTCAAAATTGAAGCTTTGTGAATAAAAGTTAGTAAAATTTCCCTCCAAGATGGCCTATTATTTAATTTGGGTGTGCGAGAGTCTTCCCCATCTGGATGCAGCTCAAAGATCTTGAAATTTGAGTGAAAGACCAACTCATTCTCTTCCCTCCCAGCTGTTTTTCCATCCAAACCACTGTTTTACACTCATTTGACTCCTATCCCAAACCTAGCCCTTGATGATCCGAGTTCTCCATTTCAGACCACGGCCTTACCTCCCTGAAGCTCTACTCTCACCCCACTGCAGAAGTGAGAGCGTGCCACATCCAGCCTCTTGCCAGGATTGTCCTAGGGCTGACAATCGGCAGCAGCCAGAATCCTGGAGGGTCCTTCTTTTCTGGAGTGTTGAGTTCCTTCTAACTTTATTCTTACAGGCTCTACTCACTTCCACAGTCACTTATGCCAGCACCTTTTCTCTTGATATTCATTAAAGAGGTTGTTTCATATGTTTCTAATATAGTTATTCTGTTTCGTCATATTGTCCATTCTTTCCTGGGATATTCAGACCTTCTAAATTTTTTTTTATATTTGCATCCGTTAGGGGTCACACTTGTTGTGAGCATTTTGACAAATCCATAGTGTTATATTCACCATTACAGTATCATACGGGATAGCTTCACCACCCTAATAAATCCCCTGTGCTTACCCTATTCAATCCTTCCCCCTCACCCACCCAACCCCTGGAAGCAACTGATCTTTTTACTGTCTCTGTAGTTTTGCCTCTTCCAGAATACCAAATAAATTGTATCATCATACACTATTTAAACTTTTCAGGCTGGTTTCTTTCACTTAGGGATAGGCATTTAATATTTATCCATGTCTTTGTATGGCTTGTGATATGGTTTGGCTGTATCCCCACCCAAATCTCAACTTGAATTGTGTGTCCCAAAATTCCCATGTATTGTGGGAGGGGCCCAGGGGGAGGTAATTAAATCATGGGGGCTGGTCTTTCCCATGCTATTCTTGTGATAGTGAATAAGTCTCATGAGATCTGACAGGTTTATTAGGGGTTTCCACTTTTGCTTCTTCCTCATTTTTTTTCTCTTGCCACTGCCATGTAAGATGTGCCTTTCACCTCCTGCCATGATTCTGAGGCCTCCCCAGCCATCTGGAACTGTAAATCCAATAAAAGCTCTTTTTCTTCCCAGGCTCAGGTATGTCTTTATCAGCGGCATGAAAACAGACTAATAAAGCTTGATAGCTCATTTCTTTTTATTGATTAATAGTGTTCTATTAAGTGGTTGTACCACAGTTTGTTTGTCCATTCACCTACTGAAAAACAACTTAGTTTATTCCATTATTGACAGTTATAAAATCAGCTATGATAAAATTTACATGCAAGATTTTCTGTAGAAATAAAATTTCAAATTACTTGGGTTAATACCTAGGGGTGTGTTCTCTGAATCACATGGTAATACTATGTTCAACTTTTTAAGAAACTCACAAACTGTCTTCCAAAGTGACTGTACTATTTGCATTCCCACCAGCAATGAGTGATTCTCTCTGCTCAGCATCCTTGTCAGCAATTGATATTGTCTGTTTTTTTTTTCAACTTTAGACACTCTAAATATGAAATTAATGTAGCTATTGCAGCTTTCTTTTGTCAGTGTTAGAATACCTTTTCCAACCTCCTTACATTGAACTTATGTGAGTCCTTATAATTTAAAATGGGTTTCTTATGGACAACATGTTCCTCAGTATTATTTTTTATTAATTCTGACAATCTGTCTTTTATTGGTGTATTTAGATCATTCAAACTTAAAGTGATTATTAATATAATTGCATTAATATCTACCATGTATGTAACTGTTTTCTATGTATTTAATTTTTCTTTATTCCTCTTCTTTTTCTGTCTTCTTTCACTTTATAGAGCATTTAGTACATGTAAAATACACATCTTTTTTAAGAAATTAGTCTTTGTCTTAGAGTTTATAATATATATTTTAATAACATGCCATAAAATAACACTATACTGCGTCATATGTAGTATAGATACCTTATAAAAGAGTATACTCAATTCCTTCATTGCATTGCTTGAAACATTACCATTACAATCATTTATTTCACTTATCCATATACACTAATTGTCTGATACACTGTTACTATTATTAATTTAATTAAATAGTTACATTTTAGGTCAGTTAAGAATAAGAAAGCATTTATTTTACCTTTACTTATTTCTTCTCTGATATTCTTTCTTTATGTAGACCTAAATTTAGGACCTATATAAGATTCCTATAATTGTTAGAAAAAAATAGAAAATCAGTAAGAAAAAAGAATATCTAAGGACCATTAAATTCAGAGAATCATTTGAAAATTTCAACACATTTCATTTTTTAAAATTCTCAGCAAATTAAAAACATATGTGAGCATTATCAATTCATTAAAGGAAATCTGCAAAAAAAAACTAGAGCTAAGAATATGTTTAATGATGAAATACTGAATGCTTTCCATCTAAGGTCAGGATCAAGGCAAAAATAACAGATTTCATACTTCTCCTCAACTTTTTCTATTAGAGGTTCAAACTATTGCAATGGAGCAAGAGAAAGAAATGAAAAACATGATTTAAAAGGAAGAAATACAATGGTGTTTACGACAAACAACATGATGGTCAGTCTGAAAAATCCTAAGGATTCTACAAAGAAAAAAGCAAAACTGCAATTAATAAGTGAATATACCATGGTTATACACTTTTAATATACAGAAATTAATACTTTGTCTCTATACTAACAGCAAACACATGAAAATGACAAAAAGCACGTGCTTTATGAATAGCAAAGCAAAAAGTACTTTGGAATGCATTTAATTAAAAATTTGTAAGACCTGTATACTGAAAACTACAAAATATGACAGAAAAATTTGAAAGCATCTAAATAAATGAAGAGATAATCCATGCTTATACCTGAGAAAAATCTAAATTGTTATTTTATTCTATTGCTTATAATTCGATGCTATCATTACTTCTATTGTTGCTCAAATTTTCCAGCTTTTGGGAGCCCTTTTAGTCTTTGGAAGTTCCTATGCCCTTTTTATATACCGCATCATTTCTTAAGCACTTCTTTATTTTCTGGCACCACAAAATGCTAATCTCACCTTGTATTTTCTAGGCCCCAGTCCTAGAACCAAATAAATAAATAAATTTGGACTTCCTCAAAATAAAAATAAAATAAAAAAAAGACAGTCCACAGACTGGGAGAAAATGTTTGCAAAGCACACATCAAAACATTGACTTGCACCTACAACATACAGAGAACTCTTAAAAACTCAAAACTGCAGAAAGAAACACCTAAAAATTGGCAAAAGAGTTGACAATTTGTGAAGGGGATATACGCATGGTGAAAAAACTCAGGAAAAGATGCTCAACACCATTATAGGTTAGGGAAGACAAACTACAACCAGGATGAGGGCCCGAAACACATGGCTTCAGAATGGCAAAACTCAACAACACTGACAAGGCCACGTGCCTGGGAGAATGCAGAGGAACTGGGACACTCCAACATTACTGGAGGGAAGACAGATGGTACAGGCACTGTAGAAAACGGTTTGGCAGTCTCTGATGCAGTTAAAAGCGCACTTACCATGGGACTTGGCTGCCCCACTCCTGGGTATAAGATTTATCCCACAGAAGTGAAAGCACACAGCCTTGTAGAAACCCACACACCAGTGTTTGTAGCAGTCTTGTTTCCATTTTGGATGGCGGATCCTTGTTTGGTTTTCACAAGCCACCCTCAGCGGAGAGTCAGATAAACAAATTGTAGGCATTCATACAATGGAATACCACTCAGCAATGAGAGGGAATGACCTGTGGATACAGGAAGGGAACAACTTGGATGAATCTCGTTACAGATATTATGCTGATGATGGGAAGCCACTCTCAACAGGTTACTTGTCTTGCAATGCCATTGATGCCATTTTCGATGCTGGCATCAACAGGGACTATGTCTCTTTAGATTCTGCTGGTTCACAAACTGGATGGCCACAACGCCTTCTCCTGCATCCCGATTTTTGTCCCCCTTTGGCTCTCGTTGATCACGCTGATGGCAACCACATTTGGACAGAAGGGAGGAAACCACTGTATGTACTCAGCATTTGAGAAGTCCTTGGTGTGTGTGCGGGGTGGGACCATGGGGTGGGGGATGGATAGAAGTCTAGGAAGGAATGAGTCTCCAAGGGCCCCAATTTAGAAGCTTGTGTGGGAAAGCGAGGGCTGAGGAAATTCTGGGACCGTCTAAGGGAAGGGCATGCCGTAACTCTGGTGTTCCGCTGGCCTGCACTGGGACTTTTCTCGCAGCGCACGCTGCCATTTGAGGTAGAACCAGACAAGGCAGGCAACCTCTCAGAGATCCCGTTCCCTCCTCTGCAAAATGCGAATCAAGAGAGATTCTTCCAAGGACTGTGAGGATTTGATGGAAAATCCACATCTCCCACCCAAACCCTGGGATTCATCCTAGGTCCCTGTTGGCCCCTCTGCCTCCCCCACATCCTCGCTGCCATCACCTGAGCCTTGCCTGTCTTGCCTTGCTAGCACTCTCCTCCCCTCCATCTGCTTGCTGAGGCAGACACTGCCAAAATGATCTCTGCAGAGGGTGCCTTCCTGGCGAGGCTGTGAGCTCCATGGCATGGAAGCCCAGAGCACTGCCCTTCCGAAAGCCAGTGGGTTTGGGGGCCGGGCCTCACTGCAGCCCAGCAGCCCAGGCTGTGCTTGCTGTTTGTGCCTCTGCCCCGCCGGGAGCAGGGAGGGCCTGCACCGAGCTGACACTCCGGTAGCATACAGAGAGGAATAGTGGGACTGGGAAAGTGGCTTTAAGGGGGCTCCATGAGTTCAGGCCCCCTCCTGGCCAGGACCCACGCATGACTACTGCCCTCACAGATTCCAGAGGGTGATGGAAATCTTGTTTTTCGCGGCACTGTCATCCATGAGTTTATCGTGGCTGGAGAAGATTAGCGGAAGACACCATAGTCTACGCACCACAGATATTTTGAGACTCACTGGAGCAGTAGTTCTCAAACTTGGGCACCCAGCAGAATCCCACAAGGGCCAGGAAAAGGGGACTGCTGGAGTCCACCCTAGCCCGACTCAGTTTCTGGAAGTCTGGGGTGGGGCCCGAGAATGGCATCCATAAATAGACCCCGGGGACGCTGTCCCTGCCAGTCCGGGAGCCTCACTCAGAGAACCACAGAGCTAGCATTTGTACTTCTCCCCCATTCTGGGTACTCAAGCCCTGTTCAGGCTTTGTGACTGAGGAGTCTGGATAAAGTATGTTATGACATCGTAGGAGTGAAACTTCTCGTTATGGAAAGAAAGTTAACAGGAAGGTCAGTTGAGCCTCGTGTGTGAAACAAAAAATTCTTATTTTTCAGGGTGGTTTGGTATCCGCAAAGATTTCTGTCAGTTTCTGCTTGAAATCTTCCCATTTCTACGAGAATATGGAAACATTTCCTACGATCTCCATCACGAAGATAACGAAGAAACCGAAGAGACCCCAGTTCCGGAGCCTCCTAAAATCGCACCCATGTTTCGAAAGAAGGCCAGGGTGGTCATTACCCAGAGCCCTGGGAAGTATGTGCTCCCACCTCCCAAATTAAATATCGAAATGCCAGATTAGATGCCACTTCCAGGGACAGAGCTAAAGTGGACTGGGACGCGCTCTCTCCACCTTCCTCTGCCCCCTCGTTCACCCCGCAAACCAGAACCAGTACTGGAGCTGGGTCTCCAGGTACGTCCATCTCATGCCTTGTTTGCATCCAGCGCCTATCAGCCACTCACCATGACGGGACGCGGAAGTGGCAGGTGACAGGGGTGTGTGCCAGCAGATGTGGATGCCAGGAAGAGTGTGAGAACAGGGGCGGGATTTCCATCTGTCTGGGAGGGGCTCCAGGTACCCCTCTTCCTCGTCAGACCCACCGGGGGATGGCTGCTTACCAGGCCCCCAGAAGGAACATCTGTCTACACGGTGCTGAAATCCCAATCAAAAGTGTTGTTTAGAAATGTATTTCTCCACAGGGCTGACCTCCTGCAGCTCGCTCAGCACTCCCAGGTCCTTAGCACTCCCAGGTCGTGGCTGGCGCAGTCAGTAGGAACTTTAACTATGTCTCTGATGCACCACGTGTTTAGACACAGCACAGTCCTTTTTTCTGTTCCTACCGTGGAAGTAGTTTCTCTTTGGGCATGCTGACAGCAGTTTTTCATAGCCTCACCGATGAGCCCTTTCTGCGGGAGTGACTCCATGCCTGTATACAGAGTATTTCTACAAATGTTTTAGCATCTTCATATGCGGTGTTAACCCCTAGTTCTGTACAGCATATTCTGTTCAAGTATTTTTTACAAGCTTGTGCTGTAGGCACATGCCTTCTGCTGCAGAAGTGGATGCCGGTGGCACACCCACCCCGCCCCAGTGGGGTGCCATGCCTTCCTGGGACATTGCCACTTCTGCCCTGGAACTCACGCAGGTACGTAGTAGCTGCTACTGCCAGAACAGCAAAGCCAAGCAAGAGATGGTCCATGCTTTTCTGACGTTCTCAGAATAGTGGCTAGCCTAAAACGTGACAAGCGCTGATTGAAGCCGGAACACTGGAGAATGTTGCTGAGAGCAGGCATGGCCACGCGGGTCACGATTATGCTTGGGAAATTCTCAGGCTTCCCTCCTGCCAGCAACAAGAAGGCTTTGAGGTAGGCACGATGTTTTCACGTGTACGTGCCGTTTCTCCAAGCACTGCAGGTTCCGCCGTGTGCCGGAGGCTACAAGTTTAACATCCTCCTTCCTGAAAACAAATAGGTCCTACGCTGAAAAAAGGGTAAAAAATGAGCACTGATCTTCTCAGCCAGGAGAAGAGTGTGGCGTTTTAACACGACCAACTGCTCGCCGGCCTACATGGGGTTAATTCAGCTCTGCTGCGAACACGACTCCACCCCTGGCACTGGCCTCCAGCAAGCCTGTTCTTTTTGGGGTACGGGGGAGCAGGATGGTTTAGCCTTTCCTGCTCAGTGTGTAAAACAATGTAGCTAAAGCCACTATTTTTGCTCTCTCAAGCTGTTCAATAAACTGGTTCCTCGTTTTACATGTGCATGATGTGTATCTTATTTGCTGGATGGCCCAGGAAACTGGAATGGTCCTCTCAGCCAGCCTCAGAGGAAAGAAATCTCTAGCTGGCACAGGCAGCCGAGTGAGGCTGGCGGCTGCAGGGACATAGCCTTTAGAATGAGTCCTTGAGTGCACAGCTCCCAGGGATATATGGGGTAGCGGGAGGAAGGAGGGGACGCTGCGCAGATGCCACTGTTGGCCGGGCTGCACCGTGCCACATTTGTTACTGCTTAGGAGGCTTTCTGGAGTGTTCCTCGGGTGCTAAGACAGTCTGCAGCAGACATCGTCCTTTTACTGCTGCTGGTCCTCGTTTGCTCCCCAGTCATGTCAACAGCTGAGGACTGCTCACACTGCAACACAAGGCTCTGCAATTGCTGTCTAGCTAGCCCTAGCTGTCTCTAGAGTTCTGCCTGAACTGAAACTCAAGTGGGGTTCAGCTCATGACTTGCGGCAATTGACGAGGAAATCCACCAGTTCCTGTGTCTGGAAGGATTTTCAGTCCTGTGGGTTGTAACCAGAGGCCACAGGTGGATTCTGCCTTAGGCTCATGAGATTTCCAACTTGCTGTTCAAGAAAATGCCTTGTGAAGTGACAACAGTAGCTATGACCCAACGGCCAGGAGCCTTGCTAGTTCCTATACGTCCCACTGGATCCTCACAGCCCTGGGAAGCAGGTGCTACTACTCTTATCCCCAGGAGGAGACAGAGGCCGAGAGAGGTTAAGTGACGTGCCCAAGTCACACAGCTTGGCGGCGGCCGGGTCAAGACACCAGCATCAGCAGTCTGTTTGCCGACCCCTCACTGTCACTCCCTGAGCCAGTGCCTCTTGGGCCCTGGGGTCAGGATGTCTCAAGCGTGAAGGCATCACCGGTTTGTGGCGGTCTCTGGAAGGTCCCTGAGCTCTGTGCCCAGAATTGAGTCGGGGGAGTCTGTAGAGATGTGGCCCTGTGTGTGGGGACAGTGTGACACGGACACTGCTTTGGAGGGACACCTCTCCCGTGACCTCCTAGCATCACATCCCAAAGGAACAACTGGTGCAGAGATGGACCTCTGGGCACAAACCCACGTGTGTTTCTCTGGAGACACTGGCCAAGGAAAACAAGACATGCTCGAAGGCCAACAGCTGCATGCCCCACCACGATGTGACGCAGAGACCCGGGGTGTAGAAGAGTGTCTCTGCTTGGTGGGGGGACATAGGACCAAGGAGAGGCGGGAAGAAGGCAGCCTCCGACTCGCCACTGGACTGCATGGCGACGCTGGTGGGGCAGTCAGCTAAGCCATTTGCGTAAGTGGCCTTCGGGCATCTGCGTGCTGGGGACCGACAGTGGGGGTGTGTTAGGTGGATCTGTATGGAGCACATTGCTGCCACTGGCTAGGACAGAAGGGTGGCGTGGCTACAGCCTGACCCGTGGGCACCGTCCTACCCTTTATTCTGTGCTTCAAAGTGTCAGTCGTGCTGGTGTCTGTGGGCCCATGACTCAGACGGTGGGCTCCGACCTTCCCGAGCCAAGGCTTTGCTGTGGTTCTGCCTGGCTCAGGAGCTCTAGGACAAGGGGACCGCTCCAGGTCAGCACCTAAGGTGCGGCAGAGCCCCTCGACACTCCTGTGTACTAGTGTCGTCTTTCCCATTGAAATGACTGTGAGGACCAGAATGTGCACATGCAGATGGGCAGCTACTTGTCTGCCTTGGCCCTTTATTACATAACTCGCTGGGTTTGTGAAGAGGTCACCCCCCCAGCAGTCAGAGCCCGTTTGTGATGTCGTGGGGCTGGTTACATGACTGCCAAGGGGCGCTGCTGGCCACACTGCACTAGCAAGTTTGCCAGATGGAGGACAAGCCATCACTGAGTGTGGCTCTCTGTGAAGAAAGAAATTCGAGAGGACAGGGTCATGGCTTGGACAGGCTGCCTTTTCCTCCCCAGTTGCACTCAGAGACCTACCTTCACCCAGCAGATCCTTCCCCTGCCTGGGATGACCCGGTGTCCACTGGGAGCCCTAACTTCAGGCTGCTGACAGAAGAAATCGCTTTCCAAGCTCTGGCCGAGGAGGCTTTGTTCAGAAGGCCGCGCCCTGCTGGTGACATCCCGCCCCAGGGAGAAGACAATCTCCTCTCCCTCCCTTTTCCGCAGAAACTGTGGAGACTGGTCAGCAGCAATCGGTTTTCGTCCATCTGCTGGGATGAAGGAGGGGCTTGTATAGTGATCAATCAAAAACTCTTTGAAAAGGAGATTCTCGAAAGGGACGTCGCACACAAAGTGTTTGTCACGGATTCAATAAAGAGCTTCTTCCGCCAGCTAAACTTATATGGCTTCCGAAAACGGCGTCAACGCTCTTTCAGGACCCTCACCCACGTTTTCCCCGCACAAAGGCCGGTCTCCATCTTGAATAAGGTAATGAACGACAAGCCTCTGCAGGGGTTAAGTCTGCGGGCTCTGGGTCCTGGTCGGGTGGAAGTCCCAGGACTGCCTCCTGGGAAGTGGGCGACCTCAGGCAGGGTGTGGGGCCATCACTGTGGGCCTGTGTCCCCCTCTGGGTGGAGGTGACATGAACTAAGAGTGAATGTGGGGAGAGGGCTGAGGATGGTGCTGGCCCCTCTGAAGTGTGTAAAATATCACAGGTGCTAAGTAGCCGTATCTGCATGTCCTCCTACCCGGGACCAGCCATGTCCTCTGGTGGTTGCTGTGTCCCCCTGACTCCATAGCGCTTGACCCCGTGAGGTGAGCAGGCCAGGGGAGTCTGGTATTTGTACCACTGTCACCCTAGCTGGTGTCGGAGAAGTGCTCAAGTTGAAGCACTGACGGGCGTCTGGCACGGGAGGTGCAGATGCTCCTGCTGCCCTTGGTAGGTGGGGCCCCTGGTGTGGAAGAGCCAGTGCCCAGGACCTCCAGCCCACCCGGGGTGCATTCTGTTACCAGCTGACACTGTGGGGGAGGCCCAGAATCATCTTCCCTCCTGGTCTGCAACTTCAAAGACCCTTTCCGCCGGCCGTGGCCACCCTAATCTGCCATTTTGAGGCTTTTTCCGAGACGGAAAGGCCCGCCACAAATTGGTAAACCTTGATGATGTGAACACGAGTCCCCAGCTTCCTTTGGGGACTGGGACCTTTTCCAGAAAGTCCTCCTGGGCCAGTAGAGTTCTCTTGCACAGGGGCGTAGACGGTTGGGAGTTGCAGTTCATCCTTGTGACTTGCAGTTTCCTTTTCTTTATTTAAACTTTGACTCATAGTTAGAGTTCTACTGCCATCCCTACTTTCAAAGAGACTCCCCTCACCTCCTCGTGAGGATGAAGAGAAGAGTGGGCGTCAAGTCTGCACCAGGACATCAGGAGGAGGACAAGCCAGAAGCTGCTGGATCCTGTCTGGCACCAGCAGACACTGAGCAACAAGATCACACATCTCCGAATGACAATGATCAGGTCACACCGCAACACCAGGAACCGGTGGGTCCCAACACCCAAATCAGAAGTGTCTCTGCTCTACCAGCAATTCCTGTGATGGTGCCCGATCCCGCCATGGCAAGTGACAACACTCCAGTGACCCAGCCGGCCGGCGAGTGGTCAGAGGGCAGCCAGGCTCACGTCACCCCGGTGGCCGCTGTCCCTGGGCCTGCAGCGCAGCCCTTCTGCTCTGTCCCCAGATCTCCCACCCAGATGAATTCTTACGGGCCTGTGGTGGCCCTTCCCACAGCGTCCCCCAGTACCCTTGCCATGGAGACCACAAGACTTCCTGCGCCTGGCATGCTGCCCTTTTGCCATCTCTGGGTGCCGGTGACCCTAGTGGCTGCTGGGGCTGCGCAGCCTGTTGCCTCCGTGGCCATGTTTCCCCATCCCCTAGCTCTGCACCACCATTGCCCCCACAACCACCGCACATCACAGTACATGCCAGCTAGCGATGGCCCCAGGCATACCCAGAGTACGCAGACCAGCGCACATGGAGGCGAGCATTTGGGCAGAATATGTGCCGGTCAATAAATGTGTCACAAAATGAGTAATTTTCTCACTGCACAAAAGAGTCTTCATGGTCTCTGTCCTTTTTCTTTCTTTGCAGTCGAGTACCCCCCTCCGACATCTTTGGCTTGCATGATAAAGACTTCAGCCTAACACGCCTCCCTGGAAAAATGCCCAGGAGATACTCGAGCAGGTGCTGGGTTTTAGGAAGCCCCTCAGACATCCTGCCTCTGCTCATTAAAAATTACCTGGAGCTGGCGGGGTGCGGTGGCTCACGCCTGTAATCCCAGCACTTTGGGAGGCCGAGGCGGGCAGATCACAGGTCAGGAGATCGAGACCATCCTGGCTAACACGGTGAAACCCTGTCTCTACTAAAAATATAAAAAATTAGCCGGGCGTGGTGGTGGGTGCAGGTAGTCCCAGCTACTCAGGAGGCTGAGGCAGGAGAATGGCGTGAACCCAGGAGGCGGAGCTTGTAGCGAGAGGAGATCCCGCCACTGCACTCCAGCCTGGGCGACAGAGCGAGACTCCCTCTCAAAAAAAAAAAAAAAAATTACCTGGAGCTGCTCGCTGAGTGCCAATTGTGCTGCTAGCATTGACGGCCTAGGGTTCACAATGTCAGTGTGTTGCTGGCCACACCTTGTCGTGGCGGTGCCTTTATATAACAGGATCTTCACTTTACGTACAGATGAGATCACGTCTGGCTTTGTCACTGGGTGAAAAAGTGCCCTTGTTAGTTGTGGAGGTCACAGATACTACCAAGGAGTCCTACGGGTTTACAGTTTAGAGGGTGCTCATTAGTGTCTGGTGGACAGGATTTACGTTTGGCTTTTATGTCTGTACTGGAGCCGGTGGGGTTTGTTACTTCCTTCCTTGATTCCCCCACTACGCCCCCACTTTTTCTTCCTTGTTTTTTTTTTTTCCTTTCTTCCTTCCTTCCTTCCTTCCCTCCCTCCCTCCTTCCTTCCTTCCTTCCTTCCCGTCTCTCTCTCTGTCTCTTTCACTCCCTCCATTCCTTCCTTCTCTTTCTTTCTTTTTGAGTCAAAAATTAATTTAAAAGATGTCATGTTTTAACTAAGGAAGCAGCCTTTTATGTTGACTTGGAGTGTTCAACTTAGAACACATGCCATCATCAACGAATAGCTTCAAGTTCTTACCGTAGACACAACTGGGCACAGACATCAAAACAGCTCTGAAATCAGGGCGTGCAGACAGCCCCAACACCCACACATATCCCTGTCTGTGATTTTTAATTTGACAGTAGGTGGCAGAGTCCTGGGAGAAATGGGAAGAGGCCATAAGAGAATGCAGACATGGGAATGGATTAATTCACAGTCCAGCCATGGTCTGCATGTGGATCTCCCTGTCTCGACCTGCTCACTTACAAATAGGTGCTCATTTACAAATTGGTGTGAATCACATTTCATCATTTGTGAGCGCCTTAGCTTCCAAGAAGTACAACTTTCATATGTATTTCTTGGACTTTATACATATGCCTCCAGAGTTTGAATCGTGCAAAGATGCTGCCACTTAAAAACCTCTTTCCTGGCCGGGCGCGGTGGCTCATGCCTGTAATCCCAGCACTTTGGGAGGCCGAGGTGGGTGGATCGTGAGGTGAGGAGATCGAGACCATCCTGGCTAACACGGTGAAACCCCGTCTCTACTAAAAATACAAAAAAAAAAAAAAAAAAAAAAGAAAGAAAAAAATAGCCAGGCGTTGTGGCAGGCACCTGCAGTCCCAGCTACTCGGGAGGCTGACGCAGGAGAATGGTGTAAACTCGGGAGGCGGAGTTTGCAGTGAGCTGAGATCACGTCACTGCACTCCAGCCTGGGCGATAGAGTGAGACTCCGTCTCAAAAAACAAAACAAAACAAAACCTCTTCCCTACAAACTTATACCACTCCAATCCTGGTTTTCCTGTAAATCTCAACTTGACGCAGTGGCTCACGCCTGTCATCCCAGCACTTTGGGAGACTGAGGCAGGTGGATCATGAGGTCAGGAGTTCAAGACCAGCCTGGCCAAGATGGTGAGACCCTGTCTCTACTAAAAATACA